>NC_090924.1:249859442-250163384 GCF_040938575.1 Ambystoma mexicanum | reverse complement strand
GCAGGTAGTAAAGAAACTTCCAAGATAACGAAATCCCTCTTCAAGGATTTTGTAGTTTGTGGGAGGCAACATGTTTTCCTCAGAGACCCTCATCTTGAATGTATATACTGATGCCTGCAACACATTCCAGACCGTTTTGCAGAAGACACTCCAGGACAGGCACAGGAGGCTTCTTCTCCACCGACAGCCCAGATGACCCATTCTATCCCGTCCTCATGCGATCACTCCAGAATATGCTAATAGAATTTCAAAGGAGACCGCGCCTTCGGTTAGCCGACGGTACCAAGGAGCTGCAGGACCCCAAAGAGATCCTAAAGCTCACAACACCACCAGTTCGGAGGCAGTGGACCCTTTCACCCCCTGGTGTTGTCGAGGGCACACTCCATTATATCTGACCATCCAGAAGACCCCACCCTGTGGAAGGACCCACTGAGACCCCTACTACGTGTTCTCAGATAATCTAAAACCAGGGGAAGAGCCAGAAGAGGGAGAGATTCCACAAGAATCACCACAGGTGGATGCTGATGAATGGGACTACGTCATCACAAAACAGAAGGGAAACTCTCCAGGTGGATCTTATCCGCCTGACTATCGCCTCGTCCCACACAATTATAACCAAGGCCGGACAGATGTTCAACCAGCCATTGTCCATGAAGGAAAAAACTTGCGCTGCATGAGCACAGGGAAAAGAGGTGTGGATAACCATGGCTATGCCAATTTTGGAAACTTTATGGGGGACATGAGAAACCATAACAAAGAACCACCTGCTTCCACGTCCTGGCCAGAGAAGAAATATAAAACCCTGGTGTACCGCTATGTCTAAGGGGTCATCCAAAGCCAGATTCAATGACGACCGGCAGCCAGGTGAAAATTAACCAACCCAGCATCCCCACTCACGGCCCGCCAGATGGGGAAAGCAGGAAACTGACATTCACAGGGTGGAAGCATCCACCTCTGCGTCATCAATTATAACAGCCAATACCCTGACCGCCTGTTATGACCAGGAACTCTAGCACAAGATTAACACATTCTTGGAACATCTGCTGGTGGGTTTGCAGGACAAAATATGGGCCATCGTCCGAGAAGGGGGAAACCACATCAGACCACACAACGGATTCTGCAGTGGACTCAGAAGAGATGTGCTTTAGACAGATGGCACATGGTGCTGTAATGAAGCGTGGATGAAAGCAACCAATTTCTGCCTAGGCGCAAATATTTGACATGCTGTTCGACGGCCACAAGCTATTCAGTAAGATAGAGGACCATCTCCAGGGAATACAGACTGACATCGACCCTGCCGGAGCTATTAGTTCTTTGAAGGGCTGAGAGCGTAGAAATGTTCTCTCCTTTCGAGGAAGCAAGGAAAATTCTGCATGTCTTCCAGCAGACGTTCTACTGCAGACGGTCATCGGCGCATTCCCCATCATCAAGGTAGCAGCAATGCTTGACTAAATACTGTGCACAGAGAAGACTGGGATCAGGGCAGTCCCGACTCCATCATCCAAGCAGGCCTGACTCTCTAACAAAACCCCTCCCACCCAGCTCCCCTGCATTGGCACAATATAACATTGTACAAATGGGTGCTGGCCGTAGTGACTAAAGGCCAAAAGCTAGAGTTCATAAAGCCACCACCAATTCTGCACTTCCAAAGAAAAAGCTGTCTCAGCTGCGCCAACTCTGGTTGGAAGCGTGCAAATTGATGTGCAAGGCAGTAGTAGAAGTACTGTGCGATCATAGGAAAGAGATTCTGTTTCCTATACTCCCTTATAGGAAAGAAAAGTGGAGAATGGTGCCTGATTGTGGATCTGCCCCGCCTAAACAAGCACATGAAGCACAAAATGACCACCCTGCAGCAGGCCATTCCTTGAATGCTTAGAAGACACATACTTCCATATACTAATACACCAACCTTGCAGGCGGTATCTATGAATCACAGTAGGCACCCAACCTCGCTAGCGTTCTCCAAAGCAGCAAAATCTGATTTCCCCCTCTGCCCCAACCCTCTCCCAGTGTAGGCAGCCAGGTTCCTAGAAGTAGATTTGAACACTACCACAGCCATCCTTCAGTTGGCCGGTCTTTTTTACATGTAGGGTGGCAACCTCCACGGTACGACTTATAAGTCCCTGCTTATACCTGTGAATTTCTAGTTTTATTTGTTGGGGTTAATGACATGATTTTCAAGGAGTGCAATAGGTGGGTATTCTGCTTATTTGGACCACTGTGAAGGCCTAAGGAGGTGCTCTCTGGCTTCTGTGCCAGTTTCATGGACTTGAAGACATGTCCCCAGGGTACAGTACACTTAGCTGCGGTGCCATCCATGCCTGATCAAGGACCCCCCCCACCTAGGTTTCGTTTTTTTGTTTTTAAATGTGGCATTTGTATAGTTTATCTGCCATTGATACTGCCTCTGTGTGTTGTATGCTTATCTCGGAGAGTTGTAAGCCAGGACCTGGTTGCGTCGGTAGAAGTGTGTGGGGTTGGGAAGCTCTTGGTGTTTTATGTTGTAAGTCTGTGATGGGCAGAGAGGTGTATGAATCCGATCCAGTCAGTGTTGCTGCAAAATGGTATTGCATGCATTTTAGGCACAGCCATGATTAATCATTTGAGAGCAATTCCTTTGACTTCCAACCGATGAATGTTCAATGTTTCAATGGTAGATGTCTGACATGAAAGCCAGGGTTGTACTCGAATTGTGGTTCGAGCATGTTTCTGAGGGCTCTGCATGCAAGTGACAAGGCAATGCCTGCCTGCACCATGGGGCTTTAGGGATTCAAGCCACCATTCATTCACCAAAAAGCGTCACGTTGTCTGGCCTTTCAGTTGAGCAAAGGTGCTTGTATGGTAGTGGTATTGACTTGTTTGGCACATGGTTTAAATGCTTCGAACAATTTTCATTCATCTCTGTTAAGTGCCATAGGTGCAGATTAGACAGCGTTTAAGGTGCTTGCAGTAAGAGAGATGATCTGCAGGTTTGCTGAATCCCAAGTGATAAGTATCTGAAAGTATGGCATTTCGGACATAAGCAGAACTGCTACCACAGCAGGAATTCTAGAATCTGGGTATTTTGTTCCAAAGTTGATATTACAATAGTATCCTGCTTCTCAGTTTGTAACTGCGCAGTATGAACATGGGGCCAGTACCCTTTAGTGATCGCTGTGTGGTGTAAAGGGCATTCAAGGAGATGTGGAGGGCAGCCAGTAACCATTAAAGCGCATGTAGGTACCTAGTCCTGTGATCTAATTGTTACAGCTGGAACCGGAATCTGGCGTACGATTTTGGAACACATTGGAATTTGCCGAGCTTGTTCTTTGGTGCACCAATGGAAAGGCAATTGCATAGTCTAGGTGTGAAAGTTAAGAGAAACTGTGACCTGAACTCAGTCACTCATGAAAATGAGCAGCTGGTGAAAGGAAGACTTGGCTTAAGGTGCTAATGACAGATCCGAGTCTAGTACGAGAATAAGCGTAGTTTGCTGAGGCTTCTTAACCCATCTCAACCAGCCCTGGTGGAATTAAAGTGAGGGGCCAGTTGACAGTTTAATTTGTCTTGCATTCATTCAATTTTAGATGGTTACAGGTCTTCTAGCAGTGAAATTCAAGTCAATGGACCTCATTACAATTTTGGCGGTAGCCTTGCCGGTAAAACAGGCAGGCTGCCGCCAAACCTGTGTATTTTCCGGCACCCGCGAATGAGCAATTACCGGGTCATTACAACCCCGCCAGACCCGGTAATTGCCCATTCGCGGGCACCGTAATGAAATGCTCCCCATTTCCATTTGAGCCCCATAGAGCTCAATGGGGCGGTTGGATGCACCTGCACCATTCATGCTCTGCTCGCGGGTGCCGTTCTGCCCTTCCAGGTCAGACCTGGCGAGCGGGAAGGCACCCGCGAGTTTAACTCGTAGTTGCCCGGTCCAGTAACAGTACCGGACCGGCAAATTTATGAGGCCCAATGTCTTCGAAGATTTCCACCCTCTGAATAAGAATATTTCCAAAGTTAGGAGGATCTATCTGCCACTGGCGTAGTTGCAGTGTATTTGTATTTTATTTATATAGCACACAAGGCCCAAGGGCATCCGGGCGCATCACAAACATAATACATAGCAAAGTAATAAGGAGAGCAGTACAGTAAACATTTTTAGGACTATATACAAAATAAGGATCAACAGACATTACTTACATATTTACACCAGAGTTGGGGCAAGGGGGAGAATGGGCGATCAGAATCAGGGCAAGTCTTGAGCAGATAGCCAGGCTTTAGCTTTGTACTTGAAAGCCAAGACGGAACGTTCCGCTCTGAGAAGGGTAGGTAGCAAGTTCCATAGTTTCTCCGCCAAGACTGGGAAGCTGCACTCACCTGATATCTGAAGGTTAAAGCGCAGTATGGAAATGCAGTTAGTTTGGGCACTTCTGAGTGGTATTTTGGTAGTGTGGATGGTAAATCTGCTGGCCAGATAACTAGGTGCTTGGTTAGCGAGGCATTTGTTTTAGAGCTAGAGCTTTGAGTGAGACTCTTTGAGATACTGAGAGCCATCGGTACTCTGTCTAGTGTCTGAAATGTGGTGGTTCCTAGGGATGTTGAGTGCTGCTCTAATAGCATTATTTTGGATGACTTGTAACTTGTTGATATTGTTTTGGTTAGTGCCAAGATAGAGGGCATTACAATAATCAATTTTGGACATAACCAAGCTCCTTGCTAAAGTGGTGCAGTTGGCTGGTGATAGGAAAGGACGACCTGTTGTAATGAGCTTGCATGTATAAACTGCAGCAGATGATACTGCGTTAGTTTGTCTAGTCAGAGAGAGGGTGGAATCAATATAGATGACAAGCGGTTTTGTATCCTTGGTGACCTTGATAGTATTTTCATCAATGATGAAAGATTTAAACGACGGGTCTAATTTGATGAGTCTTTGGTGAGGGCCTAGGATGAGCAGCTCAGTCTTTTCGCCATTTAAACTTAGTTCATGTTGCGCCATCCAGGCCTGGATGACTTGGTAGATGGAGTTGACGGCAAGAGTATCGGTTTTGTGATCACCTGTGATGGGGATGAGTATCTGGGTGTCATCCGCATAATTAGTATAGGTGACACCCAGATAATCCAGGATGTCGAAAAGTAGCTTCGTAAACACATTGTAGAGTGTAGGGGAAAACATGATCCTTGTGGTACCCCACAGGTGACTAGCAAGGGTTCGGCGGTCGCAGGAGAGAAGACACTCATGGATCTGTTGTCCAAAAATGATGTGATCCAGGCCGTTGCTTTATCAGAGAAATGGGCGGCTAGTTTAAGGTGACGGCAAAGGATTTGATGATTTACGAAGTCGAAAGCCGCAGTTAAGTCTAAAAGGAGTAGGAGGGCCACTTTACTCATCTTTTAGATCTTCAATCTGTGTTTTGAGGTCTGTAATGGCGGTTTCAGTACTGTGCCAGGAACGGAACCCTGATTGCCTCAGTCCCAGGAGATTGTTAGTTTCCAGGTAATCTTGGATCTGCAAGTAGGCAGCATGATCAAGAATTTTTAGCAGGAATGGGACCGTAGTGATGGGCCTGTAATTAGTAAGTATATTAGCATCCAATTAACGTTTTTTGAGGAGTGGGATGACCCAGGCATCCTTCAGGTTGTCGGGGACAATCCCAGAGCTAAATGAGGAATTTATGAGCGAAGTAATGAAAGGGGGCTTAGATAATGTGATGCCTCCTTAATGATAGGAGCAGGACATAGGTCACCCTGACAGTCGGAGGGTTTGAGATTGTTGATATGTTCAACTTCGATAATGGAGAGAGGCGAGAAACTGAAAGGTTTCAGGGAGTCAAGGTTGGTGTTATTTCTGACCTGAGGGGTTTTAGGTTGCAAGTCAATCTGCAGACAAATTTGTTTGGCATTGATTTTAGTTTGGAGAGTGGCTTTTTTACCATGGAGTGCTTTTTGAATATTGGCACACCATGTACTGTCTTTGGTGCAGGTATCGGGTGGAGTGACAGGGGATTCCAGTTCCTTTAATATTTGGAATAATTCTTTAGTATTTGATTTAGCTGGTTCAATACGCTTGTTATACATATCTCTTTTAGCCTGAAATGTGGCTAGTGCAATGCTTGCTTT
The DNA here is from genome assembly GCF_040938575.1 of Ambystoma mexicanum. NCBI lineage: Eukaryota > Metazoa > Chordata > Amphibia > Caudata > Ambystomatidae > Ambystoma > Ambystoma mexicanum. The sequence continues at coordinate 250,157,288 of NC_090924.1, read as the reverse complement.
GTTTCCGTAGGATTGCTTTTCCAACCTGCTTCAAGGTTTTGTTTTTCTTTGCGTAGGATTCTCAACTGCGAAGTAAACCATGAGTTGAGATGGGCCCGTGGTTTCGGTTTTCTAGATTTAATGGGTGCAATAAGGTCAAGGGCTTTCAACATATTCTGAACGTGTCTACTAGGACGGTTGGGTCAGAGCATGTGGAGGTATGTTGATTGAGAACTGGGAGTAGTTTAGCACACGTTATGTAACGCTTGTTTCTTGTGGAGATCGCAGTTGCGATGTCAGGAATGGTATGTCGGATACTGAAGGTGATTAGGTGGTGGGCAGTCCACCCACATGGTTGGTTGGATTCATCATTAATGTCACAATTTAAGTCGGCTATCCAGTCTAGGATCCTGCCCTTGGAGTGGGTAGGCATGTTGATCTGTTGTGTGAAGCCTAGATTAAGTAGCAAGTTGTTAATATCATGGGCTGAAGCATCATTAGGGTCTTGCTACCCCAAATTGAAATCGCCTAGTACGATAATTTGAGATTTGGCCTTGGTGTTATCAGCGAGGATGTAGGAGAGGTCTTCAGCAAATGTGGATATGGGCCCAGGAGGCCTATAGATAAGGTGGAGTGTAATAGTCTGATTTGGAGTGAGAGTTAATTTTGCAGTGAGTACTTCAGCTGAAGTGATTTGATGAGCAGGGGAGAGGCGGAGATTAATGGAATTTTTATGTATGATGGCAATGCCACCTCATTTAGTTTGACTGGTGTTACAGTCACTTCTAATGATGGTATAGCCTGTGGGAATAGCTAGAGACAGTAGCGGTCCTGAGACGACATGGAGCCAGGTTTCAGTAATGGCAATGAGGTCAAGGTCCTGTGTAGTGATGAGATCAGCCATATCAAGTGCATGTGCCGTAAGTGATCTGGCATTAATCAATGCAGCCTTGACAGATGTTTTGGGGACGTGAGGTGGGGTGTGAATATAAAATTAAATTGGGAAGGAAAGGGGGCTCAAGTAGAGGACGAGGGAGAGTGGAGCTCTGGGGTAAACGCAAAGGTCGTCAAGCAAAGGGTGGCACAAAAGGGAGAAGGGGATATTGGCCTCTGACGGGAATTAGAAAACCAGTATAAAGTTCTGGATTTGGTTCCAATGTAGGTAATATGCTATGTGATTATGGTGTACTTACTGTGTCAGTTGCTTACGGTATCCATGAGGCTGAAGCGGTTGCGCTCTGCTTAATTTTAGTTTGTTCCATGCAGCAATGACTGCTGATTTTGTGTAGGTAATGGCCCACGATACGATTTACTTTCATCGCCGGATGACATTTCGATGGGCTTTTTGGCGCAGTTATTTTAATGAAAAATGCATTGAAATGTTTAGGCGGTGTTAGAAAAATATATATATGGTGTGTGGATGTTTGGGAATAGATAAAAAAATTAAAGGGGATGGGGGAACCCCCAAATAAAAAATTAAAAAATTCAGTGCGTTTTATTCCTTATAATATCCGCTGAAAAAAAACAGCGATTTCATCCCACGACGAAATGACATAGAACCGAGCCCACTTGGGCATCAAGATGATTATTGAATTAGACCAGTTAGGCTGCGCTTTAGTTGTGGCAAGCAGTGGCCATTGGCTGAAGGGCTAGTTTTCCATGTCAGTGTATACCTGAAGTTAGCAGGCATTTTAGAGATGTCCCCATACTGATAAGGGCGTGAAAAACTTTGATTTGTACTTGCCAAAATTAGAGTTAACTTGCATCCTGAGGATATTTTTTTAGCCACCACCTTCCTCACGTCATGACCCTGACCCTGAAGACGCTCCCACACCAAAATGGGGACCAAATCATACTGGGTCATCCTTCTAATCTGTACAAATAGGTTGATATAAGGTGAAACACACTACCATTGTTGATCGAATATTATAGCAACATTCTTCTGACATTTGAACGTCTTTTAGAAAAGCTTTTTGTCTGTTTTATTACGATGTGCTTCACATGTTTTATGTAAAGTTTTTCATTTTTTATATTACATTGGTAAGAAATGTGTAGTTTTAACAGAAGAAAGGTCTTTCTTTTTTTTTATAAATAAGATGTACTTAATTCAAACCGTTCAATCTCTTAAATATATATATATATCCCTGAGGCTTGTGGAATCTGCTTAGATCACATGCTATGCATAGGCTGACATCTAGTGTAAGCTGCAGAGTATTACAGTTGTTGTTTTCGAACCTCGAAAAGGGACGTTGACAGGGCGTGCCAGTAATAGTATCCCTGGTGTGACCTCCACTGTACCCATGGTCCTTCACGCGTCTACGTCCCTCAGATTGTTTTTTTTTCCGCCAGCGTGATCGGTCGCATTAAGCGGAGTTCAGTTTTGGCTAACACCATTTGCTTCTGCAAAGTTTAAAGATAGTTTCTCTTTCTGTCCTTTTATGCCTGACGCAGTGAAGAACAAGGAAATGGACAAGCCTCCGTTGGACAAAGTCAGACCCCTTTAGGCCTTGAAAGGACCAACGGGCCTAGGCCCTTAGAGTAGGGAGTGTGGGGGGCGGTCATTATACAATGTATTTTTCCTCCCCTTCCCCTTATCAGCCGGCTGCCTTCCCCAGACATGGATAAGACACCCTTTAAATTCTGCCCAAATTGTAAGAAAAAATTTCCGTGGATCGACAAACACCGGGTCTGTAACTTCTGTTTGAACCACGACGAAGGGCACTGTCGAGCTTGTAAGCTCTTTTGACCCAAGACCCTTAAGGATCGCAGAACGAAGCGCTGGGCCCATCACGCCATGCAGGCAGAAACTGCCATGGACGTGGATGGATCCTCCAGCGCCGCCGCCTTTTCTTTTTTTTTAAAAAACTTTATTTTTGGTATTTAAATCTCGATACAACTTCACACCCACATTAGGGTGGACTTAAACTTTGCACCTTGACCCGGAACCCTCCCACTGCCCCACCCCCCGCCCCTTCACAGCTCCGTCCCCCTGAAACAGCGTCCTCCTTAATTGAGATAGTGCCCACTCCAGCAATCCCTTCGAGGATGTGGAAATAACCTGGACCAGACCTCACCGGGGGGTGTCCTCTGAGTCTGAAGATGCAGATGTGTGCTCAGCCGCTTCGCCCATCAAGAACAGGGTCAATGGCCCCCAGATGTCTGGAGGACGGGCGTGCAGAGGGAGTAATTTAATGTAGTCCGTTTCCACATCTTGGTAGTATAGCAAGTCTTTGCGCCAGGCGAGGACCGACGGGGGTGGGGGCCTCTGCCCCATGCCATGGCAACCCTCCTACGGGCCAGAGTCAACATTACCCCCGCCAGTTTCCTTATTGGAGCGGAGAGCAGCCTGGTCATGCCCAACAGAGCCACTGTATGGCTTGGTTGAATTGGTTCTCCCACAACAGCCGCTGTCGTCTTCAGAACTTGATTCCAGAAAGGCGAGAGCTCGGGGCACTCCCAAGCTAGGTGCGTAAAGTTTGCAGAGATTAACCCGCATCTGATGCATTTCGCTTCTGTGTCCGGGTGATGCTTGTTTGCTTTCGCTGGTGTGTGATATGTTTGATGGAGAAAGTTGAAGTGGATAAGTTTAAGGCGTGAGTTTAGCGCCACTTTTTGAGTTTGTTTCAGGCTATAGAACCAGTCTTCGTCCGAAATCTTAACCTGTAATGACTTCTCCCATCTAGCCTTTGCACCTGGGTTGGCAAGGGATGTGCAGGGAGTGAGGGCCTTGTAGATCTGTGACACCAGCCTGCCCTCGCCCTGCGCTTGGATGACGTTATGCAGTAGTTGTCACGTTGGTGTCTGACGAGGGAAGTCTGGCAGTAGAGTCTGCATGGTGTAGCGAGTTCTGAAGTAGAGGAATATGTCCAGGGCTGTGTTTCCTCCTTTACTTTTTGCTTGCTGTGGTGTTAGAAAACCCTCCTCTGTGAAGAGATCCCCTAGTGTTTGTATGTTCAGCTTGTTGACCCACTTGTGAAACACCGTCTCTGAGGTCAGCGGAACTCCGGGGATAAACTTGATAGGAGTGGGGAGTACCGTGACTGCACCCCAAGCTTCTGGGCCAGCGTCCTCCAGACTTTGTACGTTATGAGCATCACATTCATCGTGGCGCTGGGAACTGGCAATTGACTAAGGACGATAGCAGTTAGGAAGTTAGGTGTTGCAAGGGCTCGCTCAACTTGTACATGAGGTCGGATCGCCGGGGAGGCGTACCAATGGCTGAGGAACTGTGCTTGGGCCGCCCAATAGTATCTTTCCAGGTCCGGCAGAGCCAATCCCCCCTTGGTGACTGGGAGTGTTAGCGTGGTGTATGCCACTCTCGCTGGCTTACCCGCCCAGAGTAATTCAAGGACCAAGCTTTTCAATTTTTTCCAGAAGGATTGTTGCAGCGACATTGGGATATTGTTGAAGAGATATAATAGTTTGGGTAAAATCACCATCTTCACCAGGGAGATCCTGCCCCAGAGGGTTAGTGGAAGAGACTTCCAACGCGAGATCTTGTCCTGAAGTGATTTGACCACCACTTCGTAGTTATCCCGGAACACCTCCTGACGTTTTAGAGACAGCTGTATCCCGAGGTACCTAACTCCGGAGCACTTCCAAGTGAGGTTGAAGTCGTCTGGGAACTGTTTTGTGGCTGGTGTTAGCGGGAATACGATGGATTTTGAGTGGTTGATTTTTAATCCTGACGCTGCTCCGAACTTGATGACTTCCCTCATGACTGGGTTGAGATTTTCTTCCGGGTTTCGGATGAATAGTGCTACATCATCGGCGTAGAGCGAGATGATGAGCTTGTGAGGGCCTATAGTGAGTCCCCTCTGCTGTCTCTGTTCCCGCAGATTGGAGGCTAGAGGTTCCATCACCAGGGCGAATATCAAGGCCGATAGTGGGCAGCCTTGTCTCGTGCCTCGTTGCAGAACTATTGGGGCCGACCTGGCTGTGCCAACAATAATGTTGGCACGAGGCTTGGTATACAGGAGAGAGACCAGGTTAATAAATCGGGCACCTAGGCCCATTCTAGTGAGCACCGTGAACAGAAAAGGCCACTCGACCGAGTCAAATGCCTTTTCAGCGTCGAGAAGCACCGCCACAGCCTGCAATGAGGGGTCCAGTGCGGCCATGACACCGAACATTCTCCTAAGACCAAACGTCGTGTTGCGGCCTGGAATGAAACCGGCTTGGTCCGCCAGAACAAGGGCAGGCATCAATGGCATCAACCTCCTGGCCAGCACCTTAGCAAGTATTTTATTGTCTAGATTGAGGAGAGATATTGGTCGGTATGATGAGCAATCTTCTGGAGGTTTGCCAGGTTTGTGTAGTAGAATAACATTTGCTTCACAGGTGGTAGGTGGCAGATGCCCTCTTTCTAGTGCTTCCGCATATACTGCCTCTAGGAGGGGGGCCAGGGTGCCCGCGAAGGACTTGTAGAATTCTTCCGTCAGCCCGTCGGGGCCTGGCGCTTTAGAGCTGGGGAGGGACTCTATGGCTTCCAAAATCTCATCTTGCGTGACCATTTCGTTTAAAGGTTCTCGGAGAGACTGTTCGACCCAGTAGAGTTCCGTGTCCTCCAGGTACTCCAGTGGCACAGTCGACGACTTGTTGAGTTTAGCACTATATAGTTCTTGATAGAAGACCCTGAACTCCTCCGCTATCCTTTCATCGGTATAGACTGTCTCTCCCACAGCGGTCCGAATCGACTCAATATGTGTAAGTCTGTTGTCGGCTCTGATTAAGTTTGCCAGAAGGGCCCCGGGTTTTTGGCCTTCTCCGTACTGACGAGCTTGGCTGTTACGATTCAGGAATTTGACCTCACGGTCTGCTGCGAGATTGAAATTCGTCAATTCTTCCTTCAGGGCTGCTGATATTTTGGGATCCGCCCCATTAATGACTTGACGCTCGAGGTTCTTTAGTTTCCCTTCGCTGTTTGTGAGCTCGCGCTTGATGAGCTTGTGGATGCCATTTTCCTTAGCGTGGCAGACTCCTCTAATAAAGCATTTTAGTGACTCCCAAATTGTGCTTGCGGATGGGACTGAACCAGCGTTGGCATCGAGAAACACCCTGATCTCGTCACTTAGTTCGGAAGCGAACACTTCATCCCTTAACGAGCCGTTCTTGAAGCGCCATTGCTGTAGCGGTGGTGTCGGGGTGGATGGCTTTAAGTTGAGGAAGATAGGGGAATGATCGGAGAGAGTTCTTGGGTGTATGCAGCATCGACCACCTGTCAGAGGACCGCTTGCAGAGACGAAGAGATAGTCGATACGTGAGCTCGAGTTGTGTACAGGTGAATGAAACGTGAATTCTCGTGAATCGCCATTGGAGACCCTCCAAATGTCTATCAGGCTGAAGGCGTTGCAGATTTCTTTTATTTGGAGGCCAGCTTTGGTGGGGGGCAGTGGAGAAGCTTTTGATCTGTCCTTTAGTGGATCAAGTATGGTGTTCATGTCTCCCCCCCCAGATTATGGTAGCCGGATCCTGTTTGGAAAGCTGGGTGAGTACCCATCCAAAATTGTCAGGGCCGTCTGTATTCGGAGCGTAGGAGTTGACAAAGGTCACCTTCTGTCCGGTTACGATACCGCTCACTATGATGGCTCTCCCCTCCGCGTCTTTCGCCATGCGTATCAGGCGGAAGCTCACCCTTCTGTGTAGGAGTATGGCGACTCCTCGAGAGTAGGTAGAGTAAGAGGAGTAGTATCTATGACAGCCCCAGCTCTTGGCCCACTGGTGCTCATTCCCTGGTCGAAGGTGGGTCTCTTGAATCATAGCCACGTCAATTTCGTGCCGCCTGAGGTATTGGAGAATTTTCCTGGTTTTGGCTGGGATATTGCTGCCTCTAATGTTCCATGTTAATACGTTGAATGGTTTGGATAAGGCATTCTAATTGTCCGTTTTTCGATTATTGCAGCTGGTCATGGAGAGGCACCAAGAAGAGACTTGTTGGCTTTGTTGCTGGTAGCTTGTAACTTGCTTGAATAGATGACATTGGAATCTGCCCAGGAGACGGAGAGCGAGGGGGGGGGGTGAGAACTGGTGGCGCTGAACTTTCCTGATGAACCTTGAAGGCACCGTCCGTGGACAACCTCCACAAACCCGTGGTGTTTCCCTCTTGTGGGCAACCCCCAACTGGCCCACAGAGAGATCCCATCTAAACCCTTTAAAACAAACAGCGTAACAATTGGAAACCATGTCGCTGTGTAAACTGTACCCCCGAGGGACTCAGCTTAGAGACCTACTGGTAGCCGAGTGCACCCTGGGGAGTAAACTGGAGCTGTGCTAGGGGCGCCTGGGGCCCTCCAAGCTTCCCTGCCCCGCGTTGATATCGCTATGTATTGAGCCTGTTTCCGTCGTATCTTCTTGCAAGTTTTCACTTCGCCCCCGTTCACTCCGGATTATGGCGGATTCCTGTTGTTTCTGTCTCTTTGGGGCCTGGGACGGTTGAGGTTCGGGTCTGGACAGCCCATCTGATCCAGAAACATGCGTGCATCCTCGGGTGATTGAAAAAAGTGGACCCTCTCCCCGTGCTGCACTCTGAGCCTTGCAGGGAAGAGCATCGAGTATGGTAATTGACTGGCACGGAGCCTTTGTTTGATGGCGGTGAAAGATTTCCTCTGGGTTTGTACCGTGGGAGAGAAGTCTGGATAGACATGAATTTTGTCCCCATCATGAAGTAACTCTCCTTTTTCTCTTGCCAGGCGAAGGATAGTGTCTCGGTCTTTGTAGTTGAGCAGCCTGGCAATAATTGGTCTAGGCGGTGCGCCGGCCGGGTCGATGGAATCCTGTGGGCTCTCTCCACTATGAACATTGGAGACAATGCTTCTCTACTGAAGAGTGATGTGCACAGCGACTCCACAAACTCCTCCATTCTGCCTTGTGTTTGTTGTTCCCTCACCCCGACGAGTCTTATGTTATTCCTTCTTGAACGACCTTCGAGGTCCTCGCATTTAGCTATTGTTGCCTTCATTTGGGCTTCGAGTTGCGAAACTTTGGTTGAGAGGGATGATGTGCCATCATCTAGATTTGACACTCTTTGCTCGACCTCGTTTAGACGTTCTGCATGAGTGTCGATGCGGTGTTGAAGGAGGTCTACCTTGGAGGCGAGGCCGTCCATTTTGTTGTTAAGATTACCGATGCCTGCCTTCAGGTCTAAAAGGAGTTCTTTTATTTCAAATGTATTACCCTCTGGCTCTGTCGGGGGCGAGCCATTGGGAGCGGGCGTTTGGTCTTCCCGCTGGACGTGGGCTCTTGGAGTCGCACCGCCCTCAAAAGTTAATTTCCTCTGAGACTTGTCGTTTTTCCCCATTTCAGCTGTGGAGCCGGCGCACTTTGAGCGAGAGCCGCTGTATTTGTAATGCCTGGGGTGGGTAGGAGTTATCCGGCTGCTCGGTTCTGGGCGGATTATAGTTCAAAAACAAAATGGAGCTCCGCTTTTTGGGTTGCGTTCTGCGCGACCTAGGGGGCCGATATGGTTTGGGTGAGGGGTTGGCGACTAGCTGTGGTGGCGAGGTGCTTTGTCAGGCTTGTTGCTTTAGCCTCGGTAGGTGAATGAAGTGAGATGTTGCCTTGTATTGGTGACTCTCCCAACTGGCAATCTGGTGGTTGTCAGGGTGCCAGGGTGCTGGGGGGATGCAGGGAAATACTGCCACCGGAGTGTTAGATAGTCTGTCAGAGCCGAAATCTCAGTCCAAAGCGGATGGGAGCGAGGAGGGCCCCCCTGTTCCGGATCATCCAGGGGTATTCGCCCGTGACTCCCTCCTCCCCCGAACCGGGCCCCCGGCTCCTCTCGAGGCCCACGCTTCAGCGCGCCGGCGGAGATCCTTCTCGCCTCACAGCCCCCGATCGTGGCCACCTGCGGCCGGAGCCAACTGGGCAGGGGGGGGTGGGCGCGGGGTGGGTCGGGCCGGCTCGGGGCCAACTTCAGCGCGGCGCGTGATCCCCCCCCCCCCCGTACCTGGTGTCTCTGCTGGTCTTCCGGCCTCTCTCCTCCGAACTCCGGTGGGACGTTGGGGGGCCCCGCTGGGAGGCGGGCGGGTGCCGATGTAGGCCGCGCGCCTGGAAGGCGGATGTTGGACCCGCACCGCTGAACCCCTGTCGCTCGCCCACGCCCGTGGGGCGCCGCACTCTGGATCCGGCCCTCCCGCAGGGCTCGGTCCGCGCTGAGTGGTGCAGGACCCTCGGCGGCGCGGCGCAGGCACCCGCGGTCCGCCGGCAGGATGTGGGCTGCAGCGTCCTTTGCTCCGGCGGGCAAGCAGTGTAGGGCTCAGACCCAAGGCCTCAGGGGTCCCGAGCAGGCATGGAGAGGCCGATTCTCGTCGGAAAAACACTGGCAGGCAGCTGGGCAGATCAGGGAGACAGGAGGTGAGGGATTGGGGCTGTGCAGTGCGGAAAACAGCAGGATTATTAAGGATTGATGCGGGGCAATTGCGGGAGCTCAAGCCAAGGCGGCCATCTTGGATGGCCCTCTAGCGCCCTCTCTCCCGCCGCCTTTTCTGACGGCGAGGTTGATGGGTAACAGTCATGTTCCCAAGGGCTGGCCCTCGAACCCGGGAGACAGGCCGGCAGCTCTGTTGTGGGGGGACTACACCCGGTGGCAAGAGCACTACATCTTCCCACCACAGTAAACACACCACCCGCAGCGATGTGTCGGCTCCGCCAGACAAACAGCGAGATTCGGCATCTAGGGGCATCAGTGGATTCCCTGTCCTCTGGGCACTCCAAGTCACGGTCGTCTCATGACAGGCCCCATAAGACTAAAGACGCTGCACACAAAACTTCCACAACCGAACTCCGATTGTCGGCTGACGCGGCAAAGGTCCTTCCCAGTGCCGAAACTCAACCCATTTCGTCGAAACCAGCAGGGAAGCCTAAAAATTCAGGGTTATCTCACCTGATTCATAAACATGTCCCAAAACACTGATTAGAGGTTCTAATTCCAGCAAATCTTCCTCTAAAAGCCCAAATCATAAGGACAAGTCTCAAAAGACCAAGATCCATAAAGAGAAGTCTCAGAGGGTGGAGGACACTTTAACTGCCCAACAAGAAGAGGAAGAGTGTGTCCCACAAAATGAGGGAGAGGGCCCATTAAGTCAAGCCCTACATAATAAAGATCCTATCCAAACACCTACCCAAACACTTAGTGTACCTTATTCTGGGGTCTTCCACCAGCTCTGCTAAGTGGTCATCAGAAGACATAGGGCCTCATTCTGACCCTGGCGGTAAGGGGTTAACGTCACCGGTAAGGATACTGTTTCCGTAAACCCCTTACCGCCATATTCCGAGGTCCCTTAGCGGGTCTCTTAAGGGCGGCTGGTTTTACCAGCTGCTCTTAGCAGGAGCCTCTAAGGGACCAGGGAGCTAATAACGGGCCCGCTATTAGCAGGCCCGTTATTAGCTCCCTCCCCATTTCCATTTGAGCCCTATGGGGGCTCAAATGCGAATGGGGATTGTTTTTTTTAATGGGGACTTACCGGGTCTTCCAACGTTGGAATGACCCGGTAGGTCCCCATCCAAGGAACCTGGACCATGGCTACCTCCAAACTCGGAATGAGGCCCCATAGAGTTATGTCTAGAATGTCTTTCTTTGCAGACTTTTTTTAAAAAAAGAATCCTAATGCTTTGGAAAATTTTCAAAATACACCTCCAACTGATCAGGCCACAAGCTCTCAGCCCAGGGCTTCCACTTTTCAACCTCTGTTTTCATCCCAACCTCCAACTAAATGCAGATACAGAGGAAGATCAGGAGGAGAATGAATACTATGATGGGGATGATGGTGATAATGATGACGAGTCAGAAGTTTACACTTTAGACACTCCTATTCCACAAGACCCCCCTTGCCCCTTACCTGATTCCACAGTGGATAATCAGCCAGTCTTTAATGATCTATTAATCAAAGCAGCTGAGCACTTCGGGATTGAAACCCACGAGACTCAGCAGGTCAAGGATTTTGCAGAGGATATCCTGGTGGACATGAAAGCGACCACCCAGTTTATACCCATATTAAAGTCAGTTTAAAGGAGGATCCAACCCTCTCTTGAAACGCCCAATCAAACCAGGGCAGTCAATCCACAAATAGAAAAACTATTCCGACCAGCACTATCTGATCCATTATATATCAGAGGACAGCTTAAACCAGATTCACTGGTAGTCACAACTACCCGGAAGAGGGTGGGTACACCTCTAGCCTCTTCAAAAGCTCCCCCAGACAAGGAGAGCAAGAAGCTCTACACCTTGGGTAGGAAGGTGGCAACTTCGGCAGCGTACCAAGTTAGAATCGCCAACAATTCCACACTGTTGGCGAGCTATGACTGCAATAAATGGGAAGGAATTTGGGCCTTGGTGATTCTGCTCCGAAGCCTCTACAAAGTGAACTTGCCCTTGCAGCAGCTAAAGGCAAAGCTACTGCCAGCAGTCTGCTAAAGAATAACCTCGACGCTGCAGACCATGCCGGACACATAATTGCTGAAGGAACCATTCTCAAGCGCCATGCTTGGCTTCACCAGCCCGGTTTTAAGGTGGTCACACAGGCAACGTTGCTCAACATGCCAGTGGAACCAAGTGTACTATTCGGCAAAGCAGCGGAGGATGCTCTAAAGTCAGCCAAAGAGGAGTATGAAACTCTCAAATCTCTTGGCCAATTTACCAACAAGCAAACTGGGCAAAGAGGCGGAAAGAAACAATTCATCGTTTTCGTTGACAAAGCTCCCAAAGAGGCTCGGTCTATGGTCAAAACCAGAACTCTGCATGGAACAGCAACCAGAGTCAAGCGTCCAAGGGCTATCCTAGAGGCCAGCGCAGGGGCGGCGGCAGAGGCAGAGCCTCCACTTCCAGAGGTAGAGGAACGCCTCCCAAACAATAACCCACTACTGGTCCCCTCCCCAGTAGAGGGACGAATTTCAAACTTCACCCAGGCATGGGAGGGAGTAACCACAGACAAGTGGGCGTTATCAACTGTAGCGGTAGGTTATTGCCTGGAGCTCATAGGAACACCATCAAACCTGCCTCCGCGCCAAAGGAAAACATCAAAAGAAGAACTCCTCCTCTTAATAGAAGAGGTCAACGCGCTTCTCCTCAAGGATGCCATCGAGATTGTGCCATACAACGAGGTAATCCAGGGTATTTGTTTAACATACTTCCTTGTACCAAAGAAAGATCTGACGATGCGCGAAGTATTAGACTTGCACCCTGCAAACAGTTATTTAAAGCCACAAAAGTTCTGCATGACAACGCTACAGGAACAAGAAGTAATTCCCCTGCTAAAACGGAGGGATTACATGGCAACATTGGATATGAAAGATGCCTATTTTCATATTTCAATGTTCCGAGCGTACAGAAAACTCCTGCATTTCAAAGTTGCAGACCAGCACTACCAATTCAAGGTGCTGCCCTTGGGAATAGCATCAGCTCCAAGGGTATTCACCAAAGTACTTGCGGTGATGGTGGCGCACTTGCGCAGTGAGGCAATTCCAGTGTACCCCTATCTGGACAACTGGCTGATCACAGGAGAGACGCCCCACCTTTGCAGACTAAACACGCAAAGAACAATAGATCTTATCTTCCAATTGGACTTCTGGATAAACAAGAAAAAAATCAAGTCTTGTATCAAACACTTCAAAACAGTTCCTCAGAGCTGTATTGGACACAAGTACAGGCTTGGCCTTCCCTTCCATGGAAAGAGTGCAGAACATGCTTTGGCAAATACCCCAGTATCAAGCCGGTCTCCAGTTAAGCGTACGCAAAGCTATGCGTTTGCTAGGCATGTTAGCATCGTGCATATATCTAGTCCTACATGCACGTCTGCGCATGCGACCAATGCAGGAGTGGTTGGTGAAACAATGGTCTCAGGCTAGTGGTCTTTTCGCCAACAGTAAAACAGAGCCTAGGCTTGTGGTCAAGAGAAAATCTGTTCAAAGGAAAACCCTTCCACGATCCGGAAGCACAAGCGATTGTCACAACAGACGCGTCACTCTCCGGGTAGGGGGGGCTCATTATCTTCACAGCACATGGTCTGTGGACCCAGGTCACCACACAGAACCACATCGACCTGCTGGAACTACTAGCAGTACTCTGAGCACTCCAAGCATTTGAGGTGCAACTGACAAACCAGTCGGTTTGAATTCTGACTGACAGGACAACTGCGATGTTCTACATCAACAAACAGGGGTGGCGGGGGGAACACTCTCCAAGTCTGTCCAAGTTGGCACAGAAAATATCGAAATGGGCACTCAGAAGAGGAATATCCCTATCCTCACAACACATTCCAGGGGTACTCAATACTCTAGCAGACTCTCTGAGCGGAGATCCCCTACCAGAGGAACACGAGTGGCAACTAGACTCGGCCGTTGTAGACCTCTTGTCTCAATGAGGTTACCCCACAATAGACTCGTTCGCTACGGGAGAAAACAAGCAATGCCCAGACTTCACGTCCAGGTTCCCCCAGCCAGACTCCAAGGGAATGCCCTATGGATGAACTGGTCAGGGACATTTGCCTATGCTCCCCCTCTGCCCCCAACTCCATTAATGAGCAGGATAGTGAACAAGATGCACAGAGAACAGATGACGCTTATCCTAGTTGCTCCTATGTGGGCGAGACAACCATGCTATCCACATCTGTGCAAACCGGCGATGTGCGATCCCATCAAACTCCCATACCTAACCAACCTGTTAACTCAAAGGAACAATAGTACACCCTCTACCACACTCAATGAACTTGGCAGCATGGCTCCTGAATTCAGAGTTTGGTCACCTTAATTTACCACAGCGGTGTATGGATATCCTCAAGGAGACAAGAAAACCTAACACTAGACACTGTTATTTCGGTGCCAGCCCAAACAAACCCCGTAGAATGTACTCCTTCACACATTTTCAACTATATGCTCCACTTGTTAGACTCTGGGTTAGTATTCAACTCTATAAAGGTCCACCTGGCGGCTTTATCAGCTTATACCACCTCTCAAAGCAAGGTATTGTGGTGTAATATTCCAGTCATTAAGGCCTTCATGGAGGGAGTCAAGAGACTGCACCCTCTTATTTCAAACCCACCACCAGGATGGGATCTCAATGTAGTGCTAGCAAAGCTCATGGGGCCCCCCATTCGAGCCTATGCATAAGTCCAGCTTTAAATACTTGACTTACAAGACTGCCTTCTTAGTGGCTATTACTTCCATAAGAAGAGTTAGTGAATTGCAAGCATTTATCTCCATAGCACCAGGCAGAGAAGGAGACCGCATTTTTAAAAATGCCATCTCCAGATGAATAGTAAGATGTATTCAATTGTGCTATTCATTATCAAACAAAACTCTTGATTTATACACCAAGAGCTCACTCCACAAGGAGCATGGGAGCTACTATGGCCTTTATCGCAAATGTTCATGTTCCCTTAGACAGCATTTGCAAAGCATCTACATGGAGCACAGTACACACCTTTACTCAGCCCTACAGCATTGACACACATTCCAAGACAGATGCACAGGTGGGACAAGAGGTTCTGAAACATCGATTTGCTGCTACTCCTTCTCATGACTCGCATCTTCTAAAACTGCTCCCTAATCTATGCATAGTATGTGATTTAAGCAGATTCCATAAGCCTCAGAAGGGATACATTATTCACCATAATCGTATTTCTGATGCTTGTATCTGCTTAGATTCACATGCACCCACCCTTTCTCCCCTGAGAGAAGGTGCATAGATGTTTGAGCTTTCGGACTATATCTGCTTGGAAACAACTGTACTCACTACACTTCATGCAACCTCATGTCCTCCTGTCAGAAAAAAACAATCTGCGGGACCTCGACGCGTGAAGGACCATGGGTACAGTGGATGCCACACTAGGGATAGTATTACTGGCACGCCCTGTCGACGTCCCTTTTCGAGTTTCGAAAACTGTAATACTCTGCATGCCTTCACTAGATGTCGGCCTATGCATAGCATGTGAATCTAAGCTGATACAAACATCAGAAATACGATTACAGTGAGTAATGTATCATATATAAAAATTCTGCGGCTTGTGGAATATGCTTAGGCCGACATCTAGTGTTAGCTGCAGAGTTTCGAAACTCAAATGAACTTCGTCAGGGCATGCCAGTAATACTATCCATGTATCCATGGTCCTTCACTCATCCAGGTCCCTCATATTTTTTTTATTTCCCCCATCATAGTCCGGCGCGTATCGCAGAGTTCCTTGTTGGCTGACGCCATTATTTAGAAAAATGTATATCCATTTACCGCAAGATTTTCAGGGACGGCTTCAAGGACAAGTTTCAATCGTCAACGATGACCGCAACCCGTCTCGATGATCCTTTGTCTACGGCCTCTGAAGGCCCACCAGGCCTCAGCCCTGCACAGTAGGGAGAGCAAGGGGAGGTTCATATTCTAGTCTCGTTAAGAGAATGTATCTTCTCCTTTACTCCCTTCCATTTTTCGCCAGGCTGCCACTGCCATACATCGGGGAAAATACATCTTTTAAATTTTGCCCTTCCTGTAATAGGAAGTTTCCCTGGAAAGACTTGCACCGGGTGTGCAATCTTGGTCTCCCCAGGGATCACGCAGAGGGACAGTGCAAGTCTTGCCAACCGCAAGACCAAAAGCTGGGCGCGCCACAGACGTCCAAGGCGGCCATGGACGTCAAAGGAGCCTCCAGCTACGGCAGCATAGACATCTTAACTGATGCCGAGGGCAATGGGGATCCATCGTTTTCCCGCGTGCGAGCCCCCAACCACAACAGGCAGGCCAGCGATTCTGCTACGGGGGCGACACCCGGCGGCTCTAGAACTACCAAGTCTCATCACACCAAGCACACCCCCTATGGCCGAAAGTCGACCATGCTGCCAACCGATAGGCCACATGGGGCATTGGGGTGTGTGGGGGTGTGTCCCCAACTTTCCCTGTCCTCTGGGCCATCGCAGTTGTGATAATCACACGACAGGCCCCTGAAACAGATGGTAAAGTCTCAATGTCCTCCCAAATATTCTGTGAACCCCACAGAGCGGGGCAGCAGCCACTCACAGTGGGGTAGCAGTCATTCTGCCTGCATCCAAAAGAGCCCGCCTAGACGCCATGCAGGCTACCACCTCGCATCAGGACCTATGTCAAGCTACTTATTACCATACCACGCAAGGCTCACAAGACCCTGGCTCATACACAGACCCAGAGAATGAGGGGACACTGTGGACTTGGACCAATATTATGACGACGCGTATACGTCATCTAGTCCCCAGATCACTCCGACCCACTGGTGGTTGACTCCCCAGTAGACAACCAGTTACGATATAATGACGTGCTCTCAAAGGTGGAAGAGCACTTCAAAATAGACACACAAGAAGCCAAGTCGACAAAAACTTCATGGAGAACATCCAATTTATCCCCCTGTACAATCGGTACAGAGATGCATCCAACCAACTCTGCTTACACCCAATTTAACACGGGCAGTCAACCTGCGCATCGAGAAGATGTTCAGACCAGCCCCCTCGGACACCTTATACACCAGGGGGCAGTTAAATCCTGACTCCTTAGTAGTTACTACTACTACAAGAGAGAGAGTGGGAACCCCTCTAGCCTCTGCCGAAGCCCCTCCTGACAAGGAGAGTAAGAAAATCTACACACTGGACAGGATGGTAGCTTCCTCAGCAGCCTACCAAACAAGAATAGCTAATAACACTGTTATTAGCCAGTTATAATTGTCACAAGTGGGATGAAATCGCTCAACCTATACTCAGTCCTAGAGCCACTCAAAACACTGCTCTCACTCACCATCGCAGAGGGGGAAACCCAGTATCTAACTGCATCCTCAAACAACTTGGACGCAGCAGACAATGCAGGGAGATTCGTGGCAGAAGGCACACTGAT
The DNA here is from genome assembly GCF_040938575.1 of Ambystoma mexicanum. Classification (NCBI taxonomy): domain Eukaryota; kingdom Metazoa; phylum Chordata; class Amphibia; order Caudata; family Ambystomatidae; genus Ambystoma; species Ambystoma mexicanum. Next base: position 250,140,475 of record NC_090924.1, on the reverse strand, counting down.
TAAACGCCACGCATGGCTACGCCAATCGGGCTTCAAACTAGAAACCCAGGCAACTCTACTAAACGTGCCCTTTGAACCCAACGCTTTGTTTGGCAGAGCGGTGCTGTATGCTCTCAAGCGCGAAAGAGGAATAGGACACCCTCAAATCCCTAAGGCAGCTTACCAACAAACCCTTTGGGCAATGAGGACGCTCTAACTCTCGCCGTTTCAGAGGATACGTTTTTGTCTGTCCTGCAATACAAAGTACTCCTGGGTAAACAGACCCATGGTGTATAACCACTGTCTCCCACAGGATCACCCCGAAAAGAAATGCAAATCCTGCAGTCTCTTTCGACCAAAGACATTGAAGGATTGTAGAACAAAACGTTGGGCTGCCCATGCCATTCAGGCCGAGGCCTCCATTGATGTGGCGGGAGCATCTAGTGATGGCAGCGTCAGTGTCCTGATTGAAGCCGAAGGCGGATGGGATTCGACAGACTCCCACGTGCGAGCCCCTGACTCCAGTAAGCAGTCTGGTAGTCCCGTTACAGAGACTACACCCGGCAATTCAAACACGCACACTTAATGCCACACCAGCATTCATCCCACGGCCGACCATTGAAAGCCATGCAGTGTCAAAGGAAAGGTCCTCCAGCATCCTGGTCCTATGGGCCATCGCGCAAGCCACATGACAAGCTTACGGAACAGACACGCAAATCAGTTTCTGACTCCGTGCATAAGACACCCTTTCGTGTGCCAAAAGGAATGTCTCAAAAGGCGCTTTGACAGCCCCTTCCACTACCTCAAAAATTAATGAGAACTCATTAAGAACGTCACAGGGCCTCTTTTAAAATCTTAGACGTCCATCTACTAAAAATTCTGCGCCTCTACTGCCTAAGCCCTGCACTTCCCACGATGGTGGCCCCTCTAAATCGAAGGGCACCCCTGCACCCATCGAAACTTTCAGGGACCATGCGCCTACACCCTTACAGGACATTCCTACTTCAGTATTTCCAAGGTCATCTGAGTGAACCCGAGAGAGCTTTGATAGGGTCATGAGGAAGATGTCCTATTTTGTCGACTTCATGGACCGGATACACCAACACTTTTTAACCCAGGACTTTTATTTTGTGGACACCTCAGGTTCACTTGATCCTAGCTCTGGAGGAGATCACGGGGATCAGTATGACCAGGACCATGGTGGCCAAGGCCAATATTACATCTACGTCATCCAGGCACCAGACCATCAAGATCAACCAGTGGCTGACTCCCCAGTCGACAACCACCTCTAATACAATGAGCTGCTCCTCAAGGACGCAGAACATTTCATCAGAGACCCTGAAGAGGCCCAAGTTGATAAGAGGACTTTCTTGGAGACAAGAAGTCGCAACACAATTAATTCCCCTCCTGCAATCTATTCAGAGATGCATTTAACCCTTTCTCCTAACTCCACACCTTACTTGAGCAGTCGATCCCTGCATCGAGAAGGTGTTCAGACTGGCCCCTACCAACCTTCTATACATCAGGGGTCAGCTGAAACCTGACTTCCTGGTGGCTACCACAACTAGGAAAAGGGCAGGCGCACACCTCTAGCCTCTCAAGAGGCTCTGCCAGATAAAGTAAAAAGATGTACACTTTTGGCAGAACTGTGGCTTCCTTGGCTGCCTATCAAACTAGAATAGCCAACAATACTACCCTTTGGGCTAGCTACAGTTGCCATAAGTGAGTGGAACCAACTACAAATTGAGACTGTCCCAGAGCCCCTAAAATCTCAGCTCCCGAAGACTGTAACTGAAGGCAAGCAAGTGACCAACTGCACCCTAAAAACCGTGGATGCCGCTGACCACGGAGGCTGTATCATAGCTGAAGGCACGCTCATTAAGTGTTGTGCCTGGCTTAGGCAATCAGGTTTTAAACTTGAAACACAGGCTAGGTTACTTAACATGCCTATTGAACCAAATGTACTCTTCGGTAAAGCGGTTGAGGATGCCCTTCAAAGTGCCAAAAAAGACTGACACCGTAAAATCTCTTGGGCAGCTTAAGATGATTTCTAAACTCTGACCCGATATGCAGAGGTTTAGGAGGCCACCCTAGTTTGCAACAGGGGAACTTTCTGGACAAGCCAGACCAATCACGGTAGCTTGACGGGCGGTCAAGACTAAGTCTCAGGAGGGTTGAGAGTGATCGGAAGCAGACAATGAGCAAACACAGTAAAACTCCACAGAATATGCTTGGACAAGTGTATATAAAAAATACATGTACGTTTATAATAGGCCTTAATAATTAAACACGAATAAACGGTGATCTAAAAGGTTTCACACACGCCTTTCACTATTTAACATATATATAGTTATGTTTTGCCTAATGCAGTAAAAGGAAAACACAGCCACAAACTGCATCAGAAGGGTAGGTTAACACAGATATCGCATTAGGCATTTCTTCAGACTCGATCCTTAACTTAAGCAGTCCAGCCCTACAAAATGGGGAGCCTTATGCTCAAAAGTACAGTAGTGCGTTGAAAACGTGTGGTTGTGCGTAATGAGAAAAAATGTGTCCTCTTCAAGGAGCTGTAGCAGTTCAGGAAGGGCCTTGAGGTGGTTAACAGTGTCCTATTTGAGGAGGATCTACCCTTGTAGGTAGAGCAACTTTTCGGATTTCGGCAATAGCTAGGGAGCGCAGGCTAGCCCAGCTTAGGTGAGTCGCTTTTTAGGGATTCCCGTGCGTAAAGAACAATAGCTGTGCCAGGGGGCCACCGTTAAGTGATCGAAGTACTCACTGACCCTCGACACAGTCCAGGCCAAACTTTGCCATTCTATGCCAGGACGCTTGTAGGTCCAACCCCTGCAGTTACACGTCTCTCTCAGCGGCTGCAGGACGGGATGATCGTCCGTGGCGGGATAGTCTTTTCTCAGCTCTCGATAAAGAAAAGCGGACAGTTCCAGTGCAGCACATCTCAGGGCACAGGGGGGGCAGCCAAGCAAGGCTCCTACAACAACCGGCACCACAGCAGGGCGACACAGGGACCGCAGATGCTCACAGCATGGTGCACACTCTTAAATCGCAACCCAGAGGGTGGGAGAGTGTCCAGGACCACAAGCTGGTGATTCCTCAACTCTCGAGTGTCAACTCTGGACCACAGCGCTCCTAGGCAATTCCCCGGGTTCGAGCTGGTCAGTTCGCTGGATGGCACAGGAACACTTCTGAAGAGGCTCTATTGGAGGCTAATCGGGAGGTGCCGAGAGTAGTTGTTCCCCCTTCTCCAAAGGGTTGAAGCGCCCCTGCAGGCCTTCAGTGATCAATGCAAAAACAGGGGTCCGACTGGACAACAGCAGGTTCAGGGTGCCAAACTGTCCAGCACATGTCCAGTTCCACAGGTCTGCTTTAGCGTTTCATGATACTTGGCTCCTTCTGTAGTTCGGTGTGAACTTCAGGTTATCGACCTGGAATGGATGCAGAGCCCCTTCTCTTATCCGAGTTTCGTTTTGCACTCAAATCTGGGATACCCAATGGAAGATCTCCTCTCATGCATGCATGCACACCAGACGACCAATCACGGTCCTCGGTGGTCCCTATCATTCGGGCATACCAGACATACTGGCAACAGTAGTGTGGATTGGGACCCAGACAGTTCCAATCGTCTTCCTGGGCACTAGCACACTTGACATGCAGGAGCCCACGAAGGTTGCGGTTTTCACCGGAGGCTGCATACCCAAATAAGGAATTCCTGTGTCTGCTCGACCTGGGTGAAGGCAAAGGTACAAAATGGCAAAAGGACAGAACAAAAGACTTCATGGCACGGCCATTTTCGACACTGCCCAGTCTTGTGCCAAACGTGGTAAATTCAATATGGTTCATTAAAAAGAAGTACACACACTATAAAAGTAAACTGCTGCCACCAGTTAATCCTAGGCACACTTGCACATGCAACCAAAAATCCTTAGTGTGACTAGGGCTATAAAACAAAAAGAGGTACCTGGCGCATAGATAAAAAGTTACCAAGAAATGGCAACATAATCAAAGACTAAGGGAAACCTAGTTTCCTAGTACGGACAGTCTGAAGGACTTGTCCATTTCCCCATAATAGATGAGCAAAAGCACAGAGGAGCGCAGCTGAAAGCTGTGCTTCACTGGCAAGTCAGGTTAGTTTAGCCAAACAAAAGCAAAAAGTTTGGTGGGTCGATAAATGGAGGGAAAATTGCACTTAAGGGAAATCTTTCCCAACGCACCTGTCCAACAAGCCGTTTCTGCAGAAGGGGGTCTTGCAACACAACTGTTCCGTGGGCAGGGCCCACAACGCTCCTCCAGTTATGGGCAAGGTAACCAATCTACATCATGGGGCACCTTGCAGGGAAAGTCCTCCACCTCCGATTTTCAATGAGGCTACAAAAGATCAAGGAGCAGAGGTGTAGAGCCTCCTCTGCAAGGGGCTCCACCCATTCCAAACAATGACCACCCGCTCCAGGTCCCCTCCCATACCACTCCAGTAGGATGTCGCATCTCACACTTAACCCACGCATGGGCGGGGGGAGGGGGGGTTAAATCACCTCAGACAAGTGGGTGTTATCCCCCTTGGCCGGTGGATGCTGTATAGGACTTAAGACCATCCAACCACCTGCCGAAACAAAGAAAATCAACACAGGAGGGAAAATGCATACTACTGGTGAAATCCCTGCTGGAAAAGGAAGCAATACAAATTGTCCCAGCAAGCCATGTAAACAAGGGTGTTTTTTCAACTTTCTTCCTTGTGCCAAAGAAAGACATAATGATGTACCTGGTACCAGGCCTGCGCCCAGCAAACGTGTATGTCAAGCCACAGAAATTCTGCAAGACAACCCTTCAGGAAGAGATTCCCCTTCTAAAACAAGGGGACTACATGGCAACATTGGATATGAAAGATGCAAACTTTCATATTTCAATGTTCCCAGCACACCGAATATACGTGTGCTTCCAGATAGTGGGCTAATGCTACCAATTCAAGGTGCTCCCCTTCGGCATAGCCTTGTCTCCAAGGGTGTTCACAAAAGTGCTAGCAGTAGGGGTGGCGCACCTACGCAGAGTATTCATCCCAGTGTACCCTTATCTAGACAACTGGCTGATAACAGGGGAGACGCCTCAAATTTGAAAATCCAACACGCAGAGAACAATCAACCTTCTTTTCCAATTGTGTTCCTCCATCAACAAGAAGATAATCTCATACCTAGTCAAACAAAACAATTTCTGGGTGCAATCATAAAGACAAGGAAGGTCTGGTCTTCCTGCTCAAGCGAAAGAACATGCTGCAGTAAATACCTCACTATCTAGCCAGTCACCAAATAACCGTACGCAATACAATGCGCTTGCTCAGCATGATGGCCTCATGCATCTACCTAGTTCCACACGCGCTGCTGCGCATGCGCCCAATGCAAGATGGGTTAGCAAAACGATGGTCTCAGGCAAGCGGACAGTGAGGCGATCTAGTGGCTCCTCGCTGGTGGTCCAAAGACAATTTATTGCAAGGACAAACCTCACACAGCCCAAAACCACATCAACCTTCTAGAACCTCTAGCTTTTCTCAAGGCTCTGCAATCTTTTCAGCAGCATCTACTTGGCCAGACAATACAGGTCCTCAGACGGCACCACTTCCATGTTCTACCTAAATAAACAGGGAGGCGCACACTCACCAAGTCTGTCCAGACTGTCACAAATAAATTGGAAGTGGGCATTCAAGTGAAACATGTTCATAGTCTCTCAACACGTTCCAGGGGAACTCGAAGCTCTAGCAGATTCTCGGAGCAGAAATCCTCTTCCAGAAGAACACGAGTGGCAGCTCAACAAAGATATTCTTGACAACGGCTCTGTCCGCGTACACCACTTCACAAAACAAGGTGTCTTGGTGGAAAGTTCCTGTTATTAAGGCTTTCATGGAGGGAGTTGAGATTATACCCTCCCATTTCTAACCCTCCACCATGTTGGGACTTTAATGTTGTGCTCTCCATACTCGTGGGTCTGCCATTTGAGCCTATCCACAAAGCCAGCCTCAAACTCTTAAACTACAAGACTGCCTTTCTAGTAGACATCACCTCCATTAGATGGGTTCGAGAGCTACAGGCACTGTCTGTACAAGACCATTTCTTTGTAATCCACAAGGTTCCTTGGAACACATCCTAGGTTTTCACCTAAATTCATAACCCAAGTTCCATGTCAACCAATCCTTCGAACGACCCACTTTTTTTCAAAATCCAACTTTCGAGTGGATTGTGTCCTCCAATGTATTCCTCATCTTAGATGTACTCTATCCAGATTTGCTGCTCTTCGGAAATTTTTTCGACAGAGGGCACCGTGCGTCGATGTCGTCGAGTCGATGGTCCCTCGAAGGCCTCCGTCGAGGGTGACGCCATCGGGTGTATAAGTAGCACGTGCGGCGCCCGTTGGCTTCAGTTCCGTTTTTCCGCAATATATGTTGCTTCGGACATTCGGCGCTCCTCGAGTTCTGTGAGAATATATAATAACGAAATATGTCCTCGTCATCGACGCCGACCACAACCCCGAAATTGGGATTCAAAAAGTGCAAATTGTGCGGGTCAAAAATGTCGATCACGGACCCGCATCAAGAGTGTGTGTGGTGCCTCGGAGAAGGCCACGACATGGAGGCCTGTACGAAGTGTCAGGCGATGACGGGGAAGGCATTGCGAGAGAGGAGAGGAAAGCTACAGGTAGGTCGAAAAACCGATCGAAAAACCTCTAGCATCGAGTCGAGATCCCGTGAGGAGAATTCTCCTCGACGCGAAAGGCATCGATATAGGTCCCGTAGCGATTCCCATCGCTCGTCGTCTTCATCAAAAAGATCGAAGAAACGCCACAGGCCTCCCTCCACCTCGTCGTCAGACGAGTTTCCAAAAAAGATGAAATGCCCCACGAAACATTCGTCTGCCGAAGAGTGGGAAGCATTCAGGGTCAAAATGATGGAGGTGTTTGAAAAAGCAAAGCCTCGGTCCGCGCCTTCTTCGGAAGCCGGCCGGGAGCGTCATCGCTCAGACACTCGCACGCCCTCGAGCCCGGGTGATCGAAAAAGGAAGGATAGGGAACCTTCGAGGACGCCGAGTGAAAAACAGTCGAGTCGACCGCTCGAGGTCATCGCCGTCCGAGACCCATCATACCTCGAAGGGAAAATCTTCGAAGGTCACCTCGACGCCCTCGAAGCAGACCCTGTCGACGACCACGGTGTTGTCGATGCTGTTATCGACGTCGATGCCCAAAGGCTCCAGCCAAGCCAGGGAAGCCAGAAAAAGAGAAGGATAAGGTTACAAAACCTGTATTGTCCTCAGAGCCAGGTACTAGACATCTTCCTCCTCCTCTCCTAGATGAAGGTTTTCAAGCCTCTCCCCAGAAAGGAGTTTTTCAAATCCCTGACCTCAATTTTTGAGTAACAGGAGAGATCTGATGAGGAGAATGTACCTTTTGGGCTGGAATATGGCAACCCAAATGTTCCAGAATGCTTGATTTCAGAAGAAAGCAGAATGAGGGACTTGGTGGAATCATTACACAATGCAGGTGTCATTGATACATCTCCTGAAAATGACTTTGGCAGACCAGAACCAGGAGAGCATGCCAGTCAATCATGCTGTCAATTAATGACAAAGGTAGTAGATTACTTAGGATGGGCTAGACCATCAGCCCAATTAATCCAGGGTAATTTATCAGGTATATTGAACCATGGTCCCACCGAAGACCCAGTACTACCCTTTCATGTAGCCCTGCAAAATAGGGTGGCCAAGAATTGGGAAACTCCGGATTCTATTCCTCCGGTAAATAAATCCCTCACCTCAAAATACCGCCTGGCCAGTAGCGACCCCGGCTATCTGTCCAAACACCCAACTCCCGAGAGTCTGGTCATACAGGCAGCCACAGCTTCTAATAAACTTGCATACCCGTCTATCCCTCCAGACAGGGACGATAAGCGTGTGGATGGTTGGGCACGGAAGGTATTTTCAGCCGGTAGCATGGCATTAAAATCTGCCAACTCCACATGTGCCTTGGCAAAGTTTTCGTACACTCTTTGGGAGTGCATTGCAATGGCGGCGGAGCACATACCAGAAGGGGAAGAAAGAGTAGGGTTCCTAGCCATCGTTAGAGGTGGAAAGGAAGCCATGCAGGAATCCCTTCAATCTGGATTGGACACTGCGGATAGTGTAAACAGGTCCATGGGCACTAGCACGGTAATGCGCAGGTTTGCCTGGTCACGGAAGTCGGGTTTTGCACCGGACGTATAGAAGGCGGTTCTGAACATGCCTTTTGACGGATCTCACCTTTTTGGCAACAAGGATGACGAGAGCCTTGAGAGGTTGCAGACTTCAAAAGCAGCTGCCAAATCTTTAGGAGCTGCTATTGCCAACCTCAGGCTTTTCGTGCGCAAGGACAATCGTGGAGGGGACGATCCTACCGTTACTACACGTCATATGGAAAGGCGAGAGGAATGGCCAGTCAGAGGCCAGAAAAATGCCACTGGTGGTGGACGAGGAAAACGTACTAAACCAGCTCTAGCTGCAGCCTCTCTGCCATCAGCGGCTGCAACATCCGCCACAAAACCGCTTTGAGGACTTGCATCACAAAACACCTATAGGGGGCAGGCTGTCACAGCATCTGCAAGAATGGCGAGCCATTACTTCAGATGTTTGGGCTCTAGAAATAATATCCCACGGTTACTGCCTTCCTTGTCTAACGCAACCTCAAAGCAATCCAGCAGGGAGACACCCGTTGAAGTCTTCAAACCTGCTCCTACAGCAGGAAGTTTTAACCCTGCTGGAGAAAGGTGCTATAGAACCAGTACCTGTAGCACAGAGGAACAAGGGATGGTACTCCCCGTATTTTTTGATCCCCAAAAAGGACAGAGGACTTAGACCCATCTTGGACTTAAGAAACTTGAACAAGTTCCTCAGAAAGGACAAGTTCAAGATGGTTACCCTTTCTCAGATCCTTCATGCCTTTGAACTTCAGGACTAGTTGGTGTCATTGGACCTCCAGGATGCTTATTTTCATGTGCTGATTCATCTCCAACACAGAAAATACCTGAGGTTTGTAGTTGGCGACTCACATTATCAGTTTCGAGTCCTGCCATTCGGGTTGACCTCCCCCCAGAGGGTCTTCACCAAGTTAATGGTAGTGGTGGCAGCGCACCTCAGGAGAGGGGGGATTCATGTCTACCCCTACCTGGACGATTGGTTGATCAGAGCGTGTTCTGCCGAGCAAGCACTGGATCATTTGAAAGTCACCTGCCACTTCCTCCACAAACTGGGCTTCTCCCTCAATTTCAAGAAGTCACAGATGACACCTTCTTGTTCTTCTTCTAAATTACTGAATGCGTGGGCGGACCCACGCAGGCGCTTCCCCATCCAATAGGGTGATGTGCACCGACCCCCACCATTCATACACATTGCCCTCACAATCTCATAACTCCTCCCACCGCCCCGTCTGCCTCACAAAATCCAACAACACACTGCTCCTGCTCCTGCCTCTAGTCCAGTCACCTCCCAGCAAAACCTTCCCACTCGGCTCAGCCACACCCAGCGCAGACATCCGAACTCTCATCAATTCTCTCTCCTCAACATGTCTCACACCTAAGCAGAAAATGTCCCACAGTCTCAGGCACCCCACACACTGCACAGTCTCTCGACTCAAGCTTCCCCACTCGATATAGACAGTCATTCAGCCCCACATGTCCTATTCTCAACCGATTCAGCATCGCCTCCTCCATTCCAGACTCCCCGCATCCACCTTCACCGACACTTTCCCACGGACACCAAACATCCACCTGCCCTATCACCATCCCCTGCCACAATCTTCTGCAACCCACTCAATGAATCTGAGAACACCACCACTTTCACATACCCCAACTCGCACACCCTATCAATCGCCACCAACTCAGCCGTACAAATAACAGCTTCAGTACATAGGAGCTGTATTAGACACGTCCTTGGGAAAGAGCTTGCATCCCAAGTCGAGGGCTCAAGACATTCTTCATTCAGATGGTTTACAAATTTCAAAATGCCCAAAATCTCCAGGCTTGCGACTTTTTAAGGTTGCTCGGCCTCATGGCATCCTGCATCTTCCTGGTGCCAGAGGCACGCTTGAGGATGAGATGCCTCCGATGGGCTCTAAAGACTCAGTGGTCTCAATTTTCGGGTCAGATTACGGATCTTCTTCTGATTCCAAAAAGGGTCCGACAAGATCTTTTATGGCGGACCTGTACAGAGAACATCCTAAAAGGAGAACCTTTTTGGCAACCATGGCCGGAGATCACAGTAGTGACGGACGCCTCACTCATGGGGTGGGGAGCTCATGCCAACGATTTGACAATCAACGGTCGGTGGTCTCCATCGGAGTCCACACTACATATCAACCTTTTAGAGCAGAGGGCGATCAGACTAGCACTAAAGGCCTTCCTGCCATCTGTCAGGGGAAAGAATGTCCTGATAATGACGGACAATACGGTGGCCATGCATTACCTAAACAAGAGGTGGTGTGGGGTCACTACCTCTGTGCAGAGGCAATGCAGCTCTGGTATTGGGCAATTCAGGAGGGAATCTCTTTAACGGCAATTCATCTAGTTTGGGAAGAGAATATGACGGCAGATGCTCTAAGCAGGCAGAGCACGGTATCCCACAAATGGGAACTGGCTCAGGAAGTCATTCAAGAGATCTTCGCCCTTTGGGGAACCCCTCAAGTAGACCTGTTTGCAACCGGAATCAACCGAAAATGCGAAAGGTAGTGCTCAAGGGAATTTCCCCCGAAAGGCACCCTGGGGGACCCGTTCATGGTGAAGTGGAATTTCCCACTATTTTACGCGTTCCCTCCGATTCCCGTCATTCCTCAGGTCATCAGAAGGCTGAGAAGGTTTCGGAGCCGCATGATCCTAATTGCCCCGGATTGGGCCAGGAGAACGTGGTACCCGGACCTTCTAGACATGTCCATCTGTCGTCCAGTACGTCTTCCTCAGAGAGAACCTTCTCTCTCAAATGGAGGGTCAGGTTCTCCGTCCAGAGGTCAAAACGCTCAACCTTCATGCTTGGTATCTGAAAGGCTGAGATATAGGGATTGGAACCTTCCAGATGACGTTGTGGAGGTGTTGCTTTCGGCAAGAAGGCCAGCAACAAAGTCTCTATACCGTTGCCATTGGAAACAAATTTGCAACTGGTGCAGAGACAAGAATGTTGATCCTTTTCTATGTTCTATTCCGGAAGTATTATCTTTCCTTCTGACCCTAGCACATAGAGGTCTGAATATCGGAACAATAAAAGGTTACCTTGCGGCGCTTTCCATTTTCAAGCGCTCATCGGAAGAATGCTCCTACTTCAAAATTCCTTTGATAATACAATTCTTAAAAGGACTCGCTAATGTGTTTCCTCCTCATCAATTTCAAGTACCGATCTGGGATCTAAATTTAGTCCTAAAATTCTTAATGTGTGCTCCTTTTGAGCCTATGCACATGTGTCCTTTACGATTACTAACGTGGAAAACAGCCTTCTTGGTTGCTCTAACATCAGCAAGAAGAGTGAGCGAATTGCAGGCACAGTCTTCTGGGCCACACTATACTGTGTTCCATAAGGACAGAGTTGTGTTGAGGGTAAAACCATCATTTTTAACAAAAGTAATATCTGATTTTCATTTAAGTCAGAAAATTGTCTTACCCGCATTCTATCCTCCACCCCATCCTTCTAATGAGGAGCAAAGATTACACATGTTGGATCCAAAAAGTGCTTTAAGCTTTTACATCTCTAGACTTTCCAGACTTAGAGTGGACAACCAGCTGTTTATAGGTTACATACCTTCCGTACATACCTTTACTCGGCACTAGTGCATTGATGCATATTCTAAAGCAGATTCCTAGGTGGGTCAAGTGGTGCTAAACATTGATTTGCCGCTATGCCTTCTCACAACCCACCTTCTCCCGATACTGCTCGCTGATCTGTGCACAGCATGTTTTCTAAGCAGATCCACAAGCCTCAGAAGGGATACATTTCTCAACAGAATAGTGCAGAAGATGCACCAGGAACCAGTCACATGATCCTGGTGCCCCTTATGTGTGCCTGCCAACCGTGGTTTTCCCATCTCATGGCAATGTCAGTCTCCCCTCCCAGGAATCTGCCATGCCCGTACAATATGCTCTCTCAAGATTAAGGAGGGGACATTATATCCATGCTCCCAAACACTCCACTTAGCAGCCTGGCTCCTGAAGTCGTAGAGTTCGTCCACCAACTCCTGCAGAGATGCATGAACATACTTGGAGAGGCACAGAAACCTACCACCAGACATTGCTACTCCAGGAAGTGGAAGCACTTTGTTACTTGGTGTAATACCAAGGCCACCAATCCTATTAATTGCTCTCCTAAATATATTGTCCTGTACCTAATTCACCTGTTAGACCCATCACTGGTTTTCAATTCTCTTAAGGTGCACTTAGCTACTCTTTTGGCGTACACCACGTCCCAGAGCAGGGTTTCGTGGTGCAAGATTCCTGTGATTAAGGCTTTTATGGAGGAGGGGGTAAAGAGACTTCATCCCCCTATCTCCAACCCAGCCCCTGGATGGGACCTGAATGATGTTCTTACCACAATAATGGGACCTCTTTGAACCATTGCAGAAGGCTAGCCTTAAGACACTCATCTACAAGACCGCCTTCCTATTGGCGATCACCTCTATAAGGAGAGTTTGTGAACTGCAGGCACTTTCAGTTCCGGACCCCTTCGTCATGATTCACAAAGACAAGGTGGTTTTGCACACACACCCACGCTTTGCGCCCAAGTTTATCTCCAGTTTCATGTAAACCAGTCCATAGAACTACCCACCTTTTTTCCAGAACCCCACTAACGTGGCAGAAAGGAGCCTCTGCACACTAGATGTGAGGAGAGCGGTTATTCACTATCTGGAAAAGACGAATCCACTAAGGAAAACCAATAAGTTCTTCGTATGAGTGGCAGCTGGTAGCAGAGGGGATCCTGTCTCTAAATCAGCTATTGCCAAGTGTATCATAAACTGCATCACACTGTTAGACTCTTGCCAAGAGAGATGTACCCTTTACGCCTAGAGCTCTCTCGACTCGGGCTACCATAGCATTCATTACAATTGTTCTAGAGTCCATTTGCAAAGCAGCAACCTGGACTTCTGTACACACCATTACACAACACTACTGCCTAGATGCACACTCTAGGTATGATTCTCAAGTGGGACAAACAGTGCTGAGACGTCTTTGCTACTGTTACTTCCCACATCCCACCACAATCTCTGAGTACTGCTCTCTAGTCTATGCAGAGCATGTCATTCTAAGCCGATCCACAAGCAACAAAAGACATACATTTCTCATCGTAATCGTATTTCTGATGATTGTATCTGCTTAAATTCAAATACATAGACCCTTCCACCCCTCCTGGTGTCCAAGGTGCATGGATGTTCTTGCTCTATTGTCAGAAATAAAACTATCTGAGGGACCTTGACGCATCAAGGACCATGGGTAGAATGGCTGTCACACTAAGGATAGTATTACCGACACAGCCAGTCGACTTCCCTTTTTGAGTTTAGAAAAGAAATCATGTAATACTCAGACTACCACTAGATGTCGGCCTATGCATAGCGTGTGATTCAAAGTAGATACAAGCACCAGAAATACGATTACAGTGAGTAATATATCCTATCCCATATAATATATCTCCATCTCCAAATTGAAAGTAAGCCCCACAGCAGCACCAGACAAATGCACTCCGCTGTTAATCCCACAATTTCAAAAAAGCAAATGCAATTCCAGAAGGTTGGTAGACTGGGTACTTTAATGAATGACCTGAGCCCAGGTGAAAAGGGATACGCTTGTAATACGCGTTTCGCTACCCACACAAGTGGCTGGTTCACATACACATAGTATATTGTCTTTCTTTATATTTCCTCTATGGTTCAATTCGTAATTTCAGGCCTTTATTAGTGTTGCTGCCACACTAAGCTGCGCTAACTTTATAAGAAAATAATTGGCCATTTTGACATAAGTTTAATTGCCCATATATTGCCTAGTTTTAACGCAAAAAATAGTTATGGAGAGAGAGAGAGAGAGAGACTTGCACAGTCCAACTCATCTACTGATGCAACATATAATTTAAAATCAATGATATTTCATGCACATTATATTCTTAACATAAAAATACAAATAATTCATATAACATCAATACACCCCTGCCTTAAAGTGCATAGTGCTGTAAACAAAGCATTGAACCAAAATGTCCTCGTACATGTGCAAAAAGAGGGAAACATGTTTTATAGGGTAAAGTGCATGATGCTGAACTTATTCTCCCCAGAAATTACTTGGATGGGTAATTCTCACACAGAGATGAATAATCACAATTCTGTAATATAAACTTTCCTAACCTTCTCAAAATTAAAATCAATAAAGTGCTAAGTGCTGTAAACTTCATCTGTAGGTTCACATATATATTAAAATATACAAGGATATGGAAAACCGCAGTCTTAATTTCTGAGCCTCAACCATAACCATGTAGAAAACAAATGATATTGTACTAATCAACATGGCTTTCGTTGTGAAAGTGCATAGTACTTTACCTGGGTTCCATGTAATTTCATTGCAGGATATTTTTTGCAGGGATTTTTACCGCAAATTTTTTCACGAAAAAACCCATCTAATTTCTTTTGTTATTTTGGGGGGGGGGGGTCCTCCAAAAACCCCCATTCCCTTACATTTTTTATCTATTCCCAAACACCCACATAGATAATTTTCTATCCCATCCAAAAAAAATCGGTTTTATTTTTTCATTAAAAGATTTGCGGTAAAAAACGTGGTGAAAAAAGATACCGCGATGAAAGGACTTTGTACCCTTTACCTGATATATGAAACGACAAAGTTAATTCATGATATGTAAAGTGACTTGGGCTCATGACCATAAGACTGTCAATAACATAACTGATTCGAGCTAATACCATAAAATATTGACAACTTGACCTAACGGACATCACATTAGCAATGTTAAACAGTACACAACCTATGAAACGCCTTACAATATGAAACATTTAATTCTTTAAATATGAATAAAATTAATCAGAAATCGGCAAAAAGTCAAGGAATGTTTCAACAAAAAATGCAACAAAAACATGTACAATTCCTCATCTATATTGTGACCACTAGAGAATTGTTTTGAAATCCAATATCGTTCTTGTCTCTTGCTGACATAGGAGTTTTCGATTTGCCCCTCTCGTTCACTCAGGAATATTTAACACCCCAAAAAAACTTGAAACCAGTCAGTTAATTTTTGTGTTTCCTTCAAGTGCTTGGCCATAGGGTAAGATTGATCATTATTTGTTATGGCATGAATAGGTTGTAATATAAGTAAATTCAATCTACCCATTGTGCTGCCAACATACCACTTTTTCCAAATACACATCAATACATACACTACACACTTGGTATTGCATATGATAATTTCCTTGATATTGATGTATTTCAGCACCAGAATGTTCATATGTGGTGCAGTTAAGTGCAAATTGGCAGGCTTGCATTATGGAAACCCTGATTGGGAATGTCCATCCACTTTTACCCTAGATTGTATGTTCTTTCTGCAAAAAACTAGACATCAGTAAGTCTTTACAATTGGTCGAACGGCCATATGTTATACTATGACTATTAGGACCTTCATCACATTTTTTTCAACTGCCAGTGCCGGCCCATGAATCTACTAATTCTTTTAGAACAGCCATCAAACGTGATGATAAACCGTGACTCATCAGACCTGTTCTTTTTAGCTGTGTTTGTATAATGGGTAGAAAGGAGTTCTTCTCTCTATTTCTCGAACTTTAAGATATGCTCACTCAATCACTTGTTTCAGATATCCCTGATCTAAAATGCCCTTGCAGTCAATTTACTTTGTCAAAAAAGGCAATAGTGGAGCAATGTCTACGTAGTCTTAAAAGTTCCCCATACAGAATAGTCCAAATTAGACTTTTGGGGTGACTGCTGTAAGCATGTAGAGACGCATTGGATCCTGTACGTTTTCTATACAGAATAGTCTCAATCCTGACTTGATGCTGTTTGACTAGTACATCCAGAAATATAGCTTTTTGTTACTGTGCGAGACTTGAAATTTGAGATTCCGTATATTGTCGTTAAGAATACCATCAAACTCCATAAAGTAAACAAATCGTCCATCAAACGCAGCCATAATATGATCTTTTCCGTGTATTTAATACTCATCGGACCAAACCAAAAATGTTCAAACCAGCCCTTTGCTAGATTAGCATAAGAGGCAAACAATGACCCATCGCAGTTCCCTGCAATGGTCTATAAAATTGGCCATCAAATAAAAAACATTGTCCATGAGACACAGTTCTTGCAAACAAAGAATCATTTCCATGTGTTTGAAAAAGTTGAGCTTTAGTATTAAAAAAGAACCTTGCATGCTGTCAGATCTGTACTGTTTCGAATCGATGTATGCAAAGATACCGCGTCCATTGTAGCTATCAATCATCTTCCCAAGGAATTTGATTAATTTTGCTCAAGAAATCTGTAGTGTCACTTACATATGAAGGAAGTGTCGAAAGGAAAGGTAAAAACTTAATTCAGACACATTTTCCTACAAAGAATCTACAAGTGTCACAATGGGCCGCTGAGGAGGTCTGTTCAAACACTTATGGAATTTAGGAAGGAAATATATTGTGGATGTTAATTTTTTGTTGTCCAAAAATGTACATATATATAATCTATCACTACACACGGTCCACCAATACAAAGCAGGAAGCACAATGCCCCACCACACAAAACTACAACTAAACAGTCCCAAGGATGTTCACCCCACGGAAATGAAAGAACCATTCGGGACAGAAGGATACGAACGTCTGAATATACACGCTCACCAAGACGAATCCACTAGGACAACACTTCAATACGACCCCGACCGTGAAAGCCTTAACCGACCAGGGTCACACTAGATCACCTGAGAATAGATATCACCCACCCAGTCCCACACCTGAAGATTAGGTAAAGATGCACCCACCAATCCAAACTATACTCAATAAGATACAGTTGGATCAGCGCAACACCACCAAATCGAGACAGCCCACGAGGAACCAACAACATCCAAATCCACAGGTATACAACGCTAATGGAATCATAAGTACCTGAACCAGGATACAGACCCCACTAACCCAACCCTCAATCTTCTGCATACTTAAACCCACGCAAAACCACACAACCATCTCTCTCCCAGCAATCTGCACGCACTTTACCACACTGCACCAACAACACATAAAACTTCACCCACAGCACTCGAGGCCTTCATCCGATCCGATACTAGCACCAAAGCCCAGCACTCGGTGAATACCGAGCTGAAGCTGCCAACAGCACACCACTTCTCCCACTCTTCTTCTCCCCTCCTCCCGACTAACCCTACCCCACCCTTTGTTTACAGATCCGCCAGAGCGCCTGGGGACCAATTCCGTTGGTGACGGTGCGCTATTCAAGTACTGCTAACATAACATATATCTATATTTTTCGAGGCTTGTGGAATCTGCTTAGATCACATGCTGTGCATAGGCCGACATCTAGTGGAAGCTGCGGAGTATTGGTTTGTTTTTCGAAACTCGAAAATGGGCGTCGACACAGGGCGTGCCAGTAATACTACCCCTAGTGTGACATCCACTGTACCCATGATCCCTCACGTGTCTAGGACCCTCAGATTGTTTTTTTCCGCCATACTGGCCGGAAGCATCCAGCGGAGTTCCTGGACTTAGCCACAATTTTGCTAAAATATCTTAATATTTCCCCATTTCTCCACCCCAACGTCGAGCCACCGAAGTTCGACACTCTACGTCGGCCCGGAGAAGGAATCAACCATCGACAGCTGCACGATGGATTTGGGCCTCGCAAGTCCTCTGGCCTGGGCCTTGGAAGGCCTCTGGCCTCAGCCCTGCAAGTAGGGAGAGTGGGGGGTGGCACATACTCTACACTCTTTAATATATAGGTACATCTTCTATATATTCCTACAATCATTAGCCCGCTGCCACAAGGTGCGTATGGAGGGTACCCCTGTCCAATTTTGCCCCAAGTGCAACCTTGGGTTGACACACGCCACGTGCAACCTCTGCTTGCCGAGGGACCACCCCGAGGCGAACTGCAGAGCGTGTAGTAGGTTTAAACCGAAAACACTAAAGGACCGTTCGATCAAGCGTTGGGCCCCCCACGCCAGGCGTCAAGAGGCCATGGCAGCGGAGGGTGCCTTCAGCGATGGCAGCGACGCCATGCTTTCGGACGGCGAGGGCAACGTGGCGTCGAGAGACAGCCAAGCGCAAGTCCCCGACCTTGGAAGGTCGTCCGGCAGGGCGGCTATGGGGAAAACACCCAGCGACACAAGCGCTACCCACACCACTTCCACCAAACATAAGTCCCACCGAGACTCGACGCGCACGTCGAGTTCTCGGAAAGAGGCACACAGAGAACGGTCCACCGAATCGGTATCCTCTGGGCGTTCTCGATCTAGATCGCCGCATGACTCCAGGCAGCCATCCACTGTTGCCAAGAGTGCCTCGCTCCCTAAAGTAACAGAGGTTCGATCGTCGGAAGACAAAGCTGACTTCTATCCCCAGGCCACACTCGGCGTCAGCAGACCGCTTAACGGCTGTTCCCGAGTCCCAACCTCCACACTCTAGAGATAGGGACACTACCCCCAAACCTCGACGCCAGACGTCAAAAGGCTCTGAAGGGGCAAATAAACGGGGAAAACACTCTTCCAGCCACGGGGATGGGGGGGAAACAACAAAAGAAGCATTCTCTACCTTCTTCCACACCTCAGAAGCAGTCAGACAAGCAAAAAAAGATGGACAAGTCTCAGTCTTCTGTCATTTTAAAGACCCCTGCACAAACACATAGGTCCAGTCAGGACAAGACAGGGAAACTCTCCCAGGAAAGAGTCATTCCCAGCTCAAAGGAATGGTCTAGTGATGACGTAGACAGAGTTATGTCTAGGATGTCATCTTTGGCAGACTTCTATGCCAAGAATCCTCAGGTTCTAGGGACCCGATACCCCCAAGTAAGAAGTCCCGGGTTGAAGCACCAACACGATCTTCGGGACCCTTTCTGTATACAGCCCTACTCTCAATATAATGAGGATCCACCCTTTATTGAGGATCCCGATTTGGGCATGTTGGGAGACCAATCGGGGACGGGCTACTATGGGGATGATGAGGACCAAGAGGATGACTCAGAAACCTACAGGGTAGATTCCCCAGTAGACAGATTCCCCGGTTACCGACTCCCCGGTCGACAACCAACCTCTCCTGAATGAAGTTCTGTCCAGAGCGGCAGAACACTTCCACATTGACACCCAGGGAGCACAGGAAGAGAGGGACTTTGCCAAAGAATTAGTAGGAGAAAGGAGACCTGTTGCCCAAGCCATCCCTATCCTTAAATCGATACAAAGGAGGATAGACCCTACCCTTGTAAATCCCAACCTCCTCAGGGCGGTACACCCTAGGATAGAGAAGCTTTTCAGGGCAGCCCAATCAGACCCGCTGTACAAAAAGGGGCAACTGAAACCGGACTCCCTGGTAGTTACGAACACACTAAAGTGGGCGGGAACACCCCTGTCATCGTCCGAAGCTCCTCCCGACAAGGAGAGCAAGAAGATTTATGGCTTGGGTAGGAAAGTAGCCTCCACTTCCGCCTACCAGGCAAGGATCGCCAACTCCACCACCCTACTGGCGAGTTACAACTGCCACCAATGGGAGGTAGTTGCGGCACTCATAGACTCCGCCCCAGAACCCTTAAAAGGCCAATTGGCACGGGTTGCATCGGAGGGAAGAGCTGTGTCGGGTTGCATCTTAAAAGGAAACTTTGATGCCGCGGATAACGCCGGCAGATTGATAGCAGAAAGCACTGTTATCAAAATACATGCTTGGTTACGCCAATCTGGGTTCCAACCCGAAACACAAGCATCATTAATAGACAAACCGGTGGAGACAGATCTACTTTTTGGGAAGGCGGTAGAGGATACCCTGAAAAATGCCAAGGATGAGTACGAGACTCTCAAATCCTTGGGCCAATTAACCAACAAACCCCCAAATAAAAGAGGGAATGGCAATTTTCGTCGCCCACGCGGACACATTTCCCAGAGAGGAACCAACTATTCCCAGGGGCAGGGTACACCATGGAACAACAACCAGCAGTCTACCCAGAGTTATGGCAGGGGTAATAAGAGAGTATGTGGTAAGGGTAGAGGCAGCCCCAGTAGAGGCGGCGGCACACCTCCACCAAAACAGTGACGTTCCGTTCAGGGTCCCTTCTCACGCATCCCCAGTAGGGGGACGCATTACCAACTTCACCCAAGCTTGGGAAGGGATCACATCAGACAGATGGGTGCTGTCCACAGTGTCCACAGGATACTGCATAGAACTGTTAGAGCGTCCCCGAAACCACCCGCCACGTCAAAAAGTACACTCATTAGACCACCCGAAGATCCTACTCGAAGAAATCGCCAATCTTCTAGCAAAGGACGCGATAGAACTCGTCCCGGGACACCAGGTAAACAAGGGTATTTATTCAACTTACTTCCTTGTGCCAAAAAAAGATTTGATAATGCGCCCAGTATTGGACTTAAGGCCTGCAAACAAGTATGTCAAGCCCCAAAACTTTCGCATGACTACTCTCCAAGAGGTAATCCCCCTCCTAAAAAAGGGGGATTACATGGCAACATTGGACATGAAAGATGCTTATTTTCATAGTTCCATGTTCCCAGCGCACAAAAGATACTTGCGCTTAAAGGTGGACAGTCAGCACTAACAGTTCAAGGTACTGCCCTACGGGATTGCCTTGGCTCCAGGGGTATTCACCAAGGTACTGGCGGTGGCGGCGGCACACCTACGCAGGGAGGCAATCCCAGTGTACCCTTATCTGGACGACTGGCTCATCACGGGGGAGAACCCAGTAATTTGCAGAACAAACATTCAAAGAACGATCAACCTCCTCTTCGAAATAGGTTTCTCCATAAACGAGAAAGTCAAGTCTGGTGAGTTCCTAGGAGCTCTCCTAAACACACAAGAGGGGTTGGCCTTTCCATCAGAGGAAAGAATTTGGAATATACTGCTGCAAATTCCGCAATATCAGGCCGGTCGCCAGATAACGGTACGCAAAGCAATGCGTTTGCTGCGCATGATGGCTTCATGTATTTACCTGGTCCCCACGCGCGCCTGGCATTCGTCCCATGCAAGAATGGTTGGCGAAACAGTGGTCTCAGGCAAGTGGTCAGTGGGACAATCTAGTGGTCGTTTCGCCAACACTTGTACAAAGTCTTCACTGGTGGACAAGAGAAAATCTGTCCAAGGGGAAACCCTTTTACGATCCCGAAATACAGGCGGTAGTCACAACGGACGCATGCCTGTCCGGGTTGGGAGCTCACCATCTCCACCACACAGCTCAGGGTCTCTGGTCTCACTCAGTGGCCAAGAATCATATCAACCTGCTAGAGCTTCTGGCAGTATTCAGAGCGCTTCAAGCGTTCGAGCCCTACCTGTTGAACCTGTCAGTGCAGATCCGGACGGACAGCACTACAGCCATGTTTTACCTGAACAAACAAGGAGGGACTCGTTCGCCAAATCTGTCCAAGCTTGCCCAGAAAATGTGGATATGGACACTCAGACGGAACATCTTCCTGTCATCTCAACATGTTCCAGGGGATCTCAATTCTCTGGCGGACGCTTTGAGCAGAGATCCCCTCCCAGATGAACACGAATGGTGTCTACACAGAGAAATCGTAGAAGATATCTTCTCTGAGTGGGGTTTCCCCACTATAGACCTATTCGCCACAAGCGAAAACACAGTGCCCAGGATTCGCATCCAAGTTCCCCCAACCAGACTCTCAGGGGAACGCCCTGTGGATGAACTGGTCAGGGATGTTTGCGTATGCTTTTCCACCAACACCACATCAGGAAGGTGGTCAACAAGATGAACAGAGAATCGATGACGCTCGTCCTGGTTACTCCCATGTAGGCGAGACAACTGTGGTTACGTTTCAGAGCATTTAGCTTCCCCATCCACGAGATGTTGTGCTTTCCCCATTCTACCATCTCACTGTACAATTTGTTCACTAAGGGAGGAAAGTTTGCCTCACTCAAGTCACCCAAAGCCCTTGTAACGAATGCTCTCCACCTGAATGTCCATCCGCAAACCCCTCAGTGCCTCCACATCCCTCTGTCCTTCTCCAGCAAATGGGAACAGGACAGACTTCTGGTAACTCACTTTGCAGCCTGAAAGGGACCCATATTGCTCAATTAATGCCATTGCTGCTGGGACCAAGCTCAATGGATTCTTTAGCTGTAGGAGGACATCATCCGCATAGAACCCCAGCTTAAACTCTTTACCCCCACCACAATGCCCTCCCCCCGAGCCGCCCCCCTCAACTTCTCCGCCAGAGGTTCCATGGAAAGGGCGAATAACGGGGGGCAAAGGGCACCCCTGTGAGGTCTCTGCTGTAACTTCAGGGCCCTTTAAAGCCTACTGTTGATCGCCACCCTCACCGTGGGAGAGGTGTATAGTGCCTGAATTCCCTTAATCATCCTATCCCCAAACCCGCATTTCCGTAGGACCTCATAGAGGAAATCCCACTCTATCAAAAGCCTTCTCGGCATCTAGGGATAGCAATAAAGGATTACTCTTCTTGTTTCCAGCCTGGTCGATCAGATTTAATGTCTTTCAGATTATACCTTCCCCCTGCATCCCCCTGATGAATCCGACCTGGTCGGAATTGATCAATCCGGGCATGACTCGGTGCATTCTTGAAGCCAAGACCCTTGTGAACACCTTTGCGTCTATGTTTGAGTGATGTGTCGATTAAATTTACAGATCTTGCAATCCCCCCCTTCCTTTGGGATAATGGATATCAGGGCCTGTCCGAAGGAGGGGGGGGGCCCTGCCCGTGGACAATATGTGGTTGAAGGGTTTCACCATGTGCGGGACCAGCTCATTAGCAAAGGTCTTATAGAAGCCCACCATATATCTGTCGTCGCCTGGTGCTTTCCCCATTTTCATCCCACGGATCGCCTTCAGCACCTACTTCCCCATAATGGGCCCCTCCAGCTCCTCCATCTCACCCCTAGTCCAGGTCGGCAGGGGAATTCCCTGTAGGTACTGCGCCACTTAACAGTTGCCCACCACTGTGTCCTGCTCATACAGCTCCTCATAAAACCGAACAAATTCGTCCTGTAATCCCATCGTGGTTGTGTGGAGCCCCCCAAGGCATCCTCAATCTCCTCGACCCACTGGTCAGCCCGTTGGCCCCTTAACCAGTATACCAACATGGCATCCGCTTTGTCCCCTTTTTCGTAGTAGCGTTGCCCGAGGGACTGCAGCCCTGACACTACCATGCCCACCTCCAGATCCCTCAGCTCCTGTCTCTGCATCCTGGCTTGTGTCAGCCTCTCTTGGGCAGCCCTTTCGTTGCCTGGCTTTTTGGTCTCGAGGTCTTGGATCTCCCCCCTCAGTTTATCGGCTAGGAGAGTTCTGGTCCTTTTCTTCCCTGCCCCCTCACCAATCAGCAACCCCCTCCATATCGCCTTTGCTGCCTACCAGACCGTGCAAGGGTCGACATCACCTGTATCACTGTGCATGAAAAAGTCCCATATAGCTTTCTTCATCCCCTCCGCAAAAACCTCATACTTCAACAGCACTTCCATAGGGAATCCCATGGAAGTAAACCCACCATGGAAAGTCCCATTGTAACCATGTCATGATCCGTCCAGCTGATGGGGTTGAGATCACAACTAGTTACAATGTCAATGTACGGTCTCTGGATACACCAATAGTCGATCCTTGTTCTTGTGCCATGCATTGGGGATAAAAATGTATAGCCCCTGGTTTCCGGATGGAGCTACATCCAGCTAGACATCTAACATTCCCTCCCTTCCCAGGATGCTGCGGAACCCACTCCCCGCTTGCGGGCCCCTTCCCTCCGTCAGGACCTCGCCACTGCTTCCATCAATTGCAGGACCCGCCCACATATTGAAATCACCCCCTAGGAGCACTAAGCTACTAGCCTGCCTCAACATTTCCACCAGTTTGTCCTGAAAGAATGGGAGCTGCCCCTGGTTTGGGCAATAAATAGTAGCCAGCGTAATCTGAACCCCCTCAAGAGTGCCCGAGATAAGCCAGGCTCTACCATCCGACTTCCGCCACTCCTTCATGTCCCCCAAACTGAGCGGTCTATGAAGGAAAATACCAACACCTGCCTTTTTGGTCATACCAGAGGCTCAGAGTGCCCGTCCTATCTGCCCTCCATGCAGACGTCTCTTCCCCCGCTACCAACCTTGTTTCCTGTAGGAACATTATATCGAGCCCCTGGTTCCGGAATTCCCTCGCCACAAATGAGCGCTTCATGGGCGAATTCAACCCCTTAACATTTTGCGTAGCCACCCTGAGCACGTCCACCCGCCCATCATAATCATCCCTGTGCACCATTGCTGGTACTCCCAACTACCTCTCGGCCCCTCTTTTGCACTGACTTATAACATACCCTGTTGCCCCAGCCCCATCAACCAATTAACCCACTCCGCACCAAACTCCCACACCGTCCCGTCCTACGCCTCTTCCCCTTCGAACTAGAGACGCCCACCATATGATGGGCCACCAAGGATGACTTTGCCAGGCCGTCCATCCAAACAATCGCTTCTCTCCTCCCCCACTTCGAAACAAACAGTTGAGGCCATGAGAAGGCTTGTTTCATCTAAGCAGATCCCTAAATGTTTCCAGTCACTTCCACGAGGGCGGGGTGATCAATTTCTTTACTTCCTGCCACTTGGCATCTTTTTCTTAGCCAGGAGTTTCTTTCTGCGCTCAGTTTCCACTCTTCTGGCCAACCTCTGAATTCGTATCTGGGTCCGGTGCCACCTCCCACAGGAACTTCAGCACCTGCTGTGCCTCCTGGCCGTTCGTAATGTGGTAGTCTGTGTCGCCCATCTCGAAACACAGGGCGAATGGGTACGACCAGCAGTATCAGTGGCCCTGTTCTGTCATTGTGTGAGGAGCCGACAGTCTCTTCTGCGTGACAAAGTAAGACACAAGAGGTCCTGAAACACCTTGATCGAGTCCCCCTCGTACTGCAGGGTTCCTGTGCGCTTTCCCTTTCCAAAACTTCCATCCTGTCCCTGTATCTGAGGAAGCAGACAACTATCGATCGCGGGCCTCCGCCCCCCTACCGCCACTACCTCTGTAGGCCCTCTCCAACTGGACTCTCTTGCCTCCCTCCGAGAGAAAAAGGACATTGATCAGGCCTTCCACCTTCCTTCCCACATCTGCTGCTGTCTCGCCTTTCTGCTCACTCAGGCGCAGATTGTTGCGGTGCTTTGTTTTTGAGGTCGTCGACCTTTAAAAGGATATCCTCTTCACGAGTCTCCAGGTCCGTCAGCCTAGCTTTGCGTTTTATCTCCAAAACGTCACCCTGGAGGTGGTTTTTCTCCATCCCCTCAATTTTGTCCTCCAACGTGTCCACCCTCCCTTTGAGGTTGCAGATGGAGGCATGATGTCTCCCCTGATGGCTTTAATCTTCTGGAAGATGACCTTCAGGTCTCCCCTCGTCAGATGTGGAGGGTCTCCCTCTTTGCCTGCATCTCTCCCTTTGCTTCCAGTCTCAGCCATCGCAGGTTCCCTTCTGAAGCGCTGTAGGGAGCCTCCTTCTCCAGCCTCTCTGGGGTCAGCTCACGAGTGGGGTGCGGGAGCTCCAGCACACCTGTCAGCCCTCACCTCCTTACCAGCCACTCGTGGCCCTCTCTGCTCTGACTTCAGCCACTGCACCACCAGTCTTAGTCTTGCGTGGCCCCTGCACCAGCTCAACAACTTTGCACGTGTCACCCGGCAAGTACTTGGGAGGGGGCGGGCAAGGGGGATGAGCCTTCAGCCCACTGGGCGCTACACGCTCTTGTCCCAGCTTCCTCGCCCCCCCCCTTACCCTGATTTGAAACCGGGTGCTCGGGTGTTCATGGGCCCTCCTGGAATGCGTGGCCCTTCCCTAGTGTTTACAGTCCCACTTCCCCTCAACAGGGAGACCCTGCGTCTCCGACCGCCTCCGGTGCCCACCACATGTCTCTGGGGTTTCAAATCCGCTCCAGTCTACTCTGCGCTTGACCATCTGGGCCTTGCTCTCAATGCGAGCTTCTCCCCTTGGGCCGCTGGTCTCCCCTGGCGTCGGCCACTGCAGATTACCCCTCTCTCTGGGGCCCTGCACCTCCTGTTCGTGCCGCCTCCTGCTCCCCTTCAGGCCTCCAGCCCCTCACTCCCCTGGGGGCTCCAAAGTTCCCGGGTTCCCTTTGAGTTGGAGGAGGGCCCCTAGCTATATCCCTGAGTCCTCCACTCTGGGCCGCCTCACCTTCTGTCTTTCACTCATCCGCGTGGGGGATGCTTTCTTCAGTTACCGGAAACTCCGGCTCCTCTCCACTCCCAGGTGTTTGCTCTGTTGCTGGGCGACCAGCTTCCTGGGGACCGCTCTGTGTTGGGTGGGTGTGTGTTCTGGCACCAGCCATGTCCCCCAATCCTCTGCACTGGGCCAATGCTCCTCCTGTACCTCAATCATCACGGGGGGGCGAGGGATGCCCTCTTCGGGTTCTGGGGCTCTGGCTCCTCTCCCTCACTTCTCGGCTGGATGACTAGCTGTCCCAGTGCTCTTCTCCCCGTGGTCAGTCCACGGGAGCTGTGCTGAGCTATCCCGTGGGGTAGCATCAGGGCCTGGTCGTCTTCAAACCGGGTTCCCCCCCACTCACTGGAGGAACTATGCAGTTGCACCTCCGGGGTCCCGTGGGTGTCTCACAACTTATGCGATCCGCGCCGGCCTTGGGAAGGTGGCTCTAATGGAGTGCCACAGGGCAGTTGACGGCGGAGCAGGTCTTCACGCAGCCATCACGGTCTGCGCCCCCCTTGTGGTCTCCATCCACAATGTTTTTCATGTATTTGTCAAAAACCCAACATTAATGATTGAAAATGTGTGTTCACGTGTTGATCGCGGGAAGTTTTATCCAAAATTCAACATTTATAACATCCACGCTAGAGCATGGGGTTTGTCTGCCACATTTACAAGCATTGATATCATATATATCAAGGGAACTATAGTATTGTTCTATAATGGCCGCCCTGATTACATTTACAATACCATAAAGACTGGTTTTCCCAGCATCAACACCCCATGTGAATACTGATCACGTGATTGGCACGTAGCACACATATTAAAACAGTGTTTTTTATGTTCACAATCAGCCTGAGGAAGTCCGTGAGGACAGAACACGTGGCATTTACTACTCTTTTTATGGGTATTGTTTATCTTGTTCATGAACATGCAAGGATGACCTTTTTTTTAATTATAGATTACTTGTTCTAGTAAAATAACGCGTGAGGGATCTTGGGTACAGTGGACGTCACACTAGGGATAGTATTACTGGCACGCCTGTGTCGACGCCCATTTTCGAGTTTCGAAAAACAAACTGTAGTACTCCGCAGCTTCCACTAGATGTCGGCCTATGCACAGCATGTGAATCTAAGCAGATACAAGCATCAGAAATACGATTACGGTGAGTAATGTATCCCATATATATATATAATATTTCTGAGGCTTGTTGAATCTGCTTAGATCACATGCTGTGCATAGGCCGACATCTAGTGGAAGCTGCAGAGTATTGGTTTGTTTTTCGAAACTCGAAAATGGGCGACGGCAAAGGGCGTGCCAGTAATACTAACCCTAGTGTGACGTCCACTATACCCATGATCCCTCGCGCGTCTAGGACCCTCAGATTGTTTTTTTCCGCCATACTGGTCGGAAGCATTTCGCTGAGTTCCCTGGCCTTAGCCATACTTTTGCAAAATATTATAATATTTCCCCATTTCTCCACCCCAACGTCGAGTCACCAAACTTCCACACTCGACGCGGCCCGGAGAAATAATCGACCATCGAGAGCTGCATGACGGATTTGGGCCTCGGACCGGGCCTTGGAAGGCCTCTGGCTTCGGCCCTGCAAGTAGGGAGAGTGGGGGGGTGGACATACTTTACACTCTTTGGTATATAGGTACATTTTATATATTCCTACACTTATTAGCCCGCTGCCATAAGGTGCGTATGGAGGGTACCCCTTCCAATTTTGCCCCTAGTGCAACCGCAAGTACCCTTGGGTTGACAGACACGCCACGTGCAATCTCTGCTTGCCGAGGGACCACCCCGAGGCGAACTGCAGAGCGTGTAATAGGTTCAAACCGAAAACACTAAAGGACCGTTCGATCAAGCGTTGGGCCCACCACGCCAGGCGTCAAGAGGCCATGGCAGCGGAGGGCGCCTTCAGCGATGGCAGTGACGCCGTGCTTTTGGACGGCGAGGGCAACGTGGCGTCAAGAGACAGCCAAGCGCAAATCCCCGACCTCGGAAGGTCGACTGGCAAGGCGGCTATGGGGAAAACCCCCGGCGACACAAGCGCTACCCACAGCAGTTCCACAAAACACATGAAGTCCAATCGAGACTCGACGCACGCGTCGAGTATTCAGAAAGAGGCACATAGAGAACGGTCCGAATCGGTGTCCTCTGGGCGTTCTCGATCTAGATCGCCGGATGACTCAGGCACCCATCCACTGTTGCCAAGAGTGCCTCGCTCCATAAAGGTAACGGAGGTTCGATCGTTGGAAGAGGACGCCGACCTCTATCCCCAGACCGCACTCCAGGAGTCGGCGTCAGCAGGCCGCGTAACGGCTGTTCCCGAGTCACAACCTCCATTCTCGAGAGATAGGGACACTATCCCCGAACCTCGGCGCCAGGCGTCGAAAGGCTCCGGAGGGGCGAAAAAACAGGGTAAACACTCTTCCACCCATGGGGAAGGGGAAAAACAACAGAGGAAGCAGTCTCGGCCTCCTTCCACACCTCAAAAACATTCTACTCACATAAACAGATGGACAAGTCTCAGTCTTCTGTTATCCCAAAGACCCCTGCTCAAACCAGTAGGTCTAGTCAAGATAAAACAGGGATAGCCCACCAAGAAAGAGTCATTCCCAGTTCAAGAGAATGGTCTAGTGATGACATAAACAGAGTCATGTCAAGGATGTCATCATTGGCAGATTTTTACGCCAAGAACCATGAACACTTTCTCTCTTATACCCCCGACGGGTCAGCACCCTCAGGCTCTAAGGATCCAATACCCCCAAGTAAGAAGTCCCGGGTTGAAGCACCAACACAGTCTTCAGACCCCTTTTGTATACAGCCCTATTCTCAATACCAGGGAGATCCATCCTTTTGTGAGGATCCAGATTTGGGCATGTTGGAAGAACAAACTGGGACGGGCTACTATGGGGCTGATGAGGACCAAGAGGAGAGGACGACGACCCAGGAACCTAAAGTGTAGATTCCCCGGTAGATCAAGAACCCCCGGTTACCGACTCCCCTGTCGACAACCAGCCTCTCTTGAATGAAGTTCTGTCCAGAGCGGCAGAACACTTCCACATTGACACCCAGGGTGCTCAAGAAGAGAGGGACTTTGCCGAGGAGTTAGTGGGAGAAAGGAGACCTGTTGCCCAGGCCATCCCTATCCTTAAGTCTATACAAAGAAGAATAGACCCTTCCCTTGTTAATCCCAATCTCACTAGGGCAGTAAACCCCAGAATTGAGAAGCTTTTCAGGGCAGCCCAATCAGACCCACTGTACATAAGGGGGCATCTGAAATTGGACTCCCTGGTAGTTATAAACACCCGTAAGAGGGCAGGAACACCCTTGTCATCGCCCAAAGCTCCTCCCGACAAGGAGAGCAAGAAGATTTATGGCTTGGGCAGGTAGGTAGCCTCCACTTCTGCCTACCAGGCAAGTATTGCCAACTCCACCACCCTGCTGGCGAGTTACAACTGCCACCAGTGGGAAGAAGTCACGGCACTCATAGATTCCGCCCCAGAACCCTTTAAAAGCCAATTGGCACGAGTTTCGGCGGAGGGAAGAGCCGTGTCCGGTTGCATTTTAAAAGCAATCTTTGATGCCGCGGATAACGCCGGCAGATTGATAGCAGAAAGTACTGTTATCAAAAGGCATGCTTGGTTACGGCAATCTGGGTTCAAACCCGAAACCCAAGCATCATTAATGGATAAACTGGTGGAGCCGGATCTATTGTTTGGAAAGGCGGTCGAGGACGTGCTGAAAAATGCAAAGGACGAGTATGAGACACTCAAATCCCTAGGCCAACTAACCAATAAACCCCCAAAGAGGGAATGGCAATTTTCGTCACCCACGCGGACAAAATACCCAGAGAGGATCAAACTATTCCCAGGGGCAGGGTACACCATGGAACAATAACAACCGGCAGTCTACCCAGGGTTATGG
Source organism: Ambystoma mexicanum (assembly GCF_040938575.1). NCBI lineage: Eukaryota > Metazoa > Chordata > Amphibia > Caudata > Ambystomatidae > Ambystoma > Ambystoma mexicanum. Next base: position 250,110,167 of record NC_090924.1, on the reverse strand, counting down.
CAGGGGTAATAAGAGAGGACGTGGTAAAGGTAGAGGCAGCCCCAGTAGAGGTGGCGGCACGCCTCCACCGAAACAGTGACGCTCCGTTCAGGGTCCCTTCTCACACATCCCCTGTAGGGGGACGCATTACCAACTTCACCCAAGCTTGGGAAGGGATCACATCAGACAGATGGGTGCTGTCCACAGTGTCCACAGGATACTGCATCGAACTGTTAGAGCGTCCCCGAAACCACCCTCCGCGACAAAAAATACATTCTTTGGACCACCAGAAGATCCTCCTCGAGGAGATCGTCAATCTTCTAGCAAAGGACGTGGTAGAACTCGTCCCGGGACACCAGGTAAACAAGGGTATTTATTCAACTAACTTACTTGTGCCAAAAAAAGATTTGACAATGCGCCCAGTATTGGACTTATGGCCTGCAAACAAGTGTGTCAAGCCCCAAAAACTTTGCATGACTACTCTCCAAGAGGTAATCCCCCTCCTAAAAAAGGGGGATTACATGGCAACATTGGATATGAAGGATGCCTATTTTCATATTTCCATGTTCCCAGCGCACGTAGTACTTGCGCTTCAAGGTGGACAGTCGGCACTACCAGTTCAAGGTACTGCCCTTCGGGATAGCTTCGGCTCCAAGGGTATTCACCAAGGTACTGGCGGTGGTGGCAGCACACCTACGCAGGGAGGCAATCCTGGTGTACCCTTACCTGGACGACTGGCTCATCACGGGGGAGACCCCAGTAATTTGCAGAACAATCAATCAAAGAACGATCGACCTCCTCTTCGAATTAGGTTTCTCAATAAACGAGAAAAAGTCAAGTCAAGACTGGTGCCAAGCACCTACAAACAGTTCCTAGGAGCTATCCTGGACACGCAAGAGGGGTTGAGCTTTCCATCAGAGGAAAGAATTAGGCAATATCAGGCCGGTCGCCAGATAACGGTACGCAAAGCAATGCGTTCGTTGGGCATGATGGCGTCATGTATTTACCTGGTCCCCCACGCGCGCCTGCGCATGCGTCCCATGCAGGAATGGTTGGTGAAACAGTGGTCTCAGGCAAGTGGTCAGTGGGACGATCTAGTGGTCGTTTCACCAACACTTGTACAAAGCCTTCACTGGTGGACAAGAGAAAATCTATCCAAGGGGAACCCTTTTACAATCCCGAGATACAGGCGGTAGTCCCAACCGATGCATGCCTGACAGGGTAGGGAGCTCACCATCTCCACCACACAGCTCAGGGTCTCTGGTCTCACTCAGTGGCCAAGAATCATATCAACCTGCTAGAGCTTCTGGCAGTATTCAGAGCGCTTCAAGCATTCGAGCCCTACCTGTTGAATCTATCAGTGCAGATCCGAACGGACAGCACTACAGCCATGTTTTACCTGAACAAGCAAGGAGGGACTCTTTCACCAAATCTGTCCAAGCTTGCCCAGAAAATTTGGATATGGGCACTCGGACGGAACATCTTCCTGTCATCTCAACATGTTCCAGGGGATCTCCATTCTCTGTCGGATGCTTTGAGCAGAGATCCCCTCCCAGAGGAACACCAATGGTGTCTACACAGAGAAATCGTAGAAGATATCTTCTCTCAGTGGGGTTTCCCCACTATAGACCTATTCACCACAAGTGAAAAGGGACAGTGCCCAGGATTTGCATCCAGGTTCCCACAGCCAGACTCCCAGGGGAACACCCTGTGGATGAACTGGTCAGGGTGTTTGCGTACGCATTTCCACCAACACCTCATCAGGAAGGTGATCGACAAGATGAAAAGAGAATCTGACGCTCGTCCTAGTTGCTCCCATGTGGGCGAGACAACTGTGGTTCCCACACTTACGCATACTAGCGGTGTGCAAACCCATCAAACTCCCGGGCTGGTACAACCTACTGTCCCAGCACCAAGGTCAAACAGTGCCTCCTCAACTCAATGAACCTGGCAGCAAGGCTCCTGAGGTCATAGAGTTCGGACATCTCAAATTACCACAGAGTTGTATGGACATCCTAAAAGAATCTAGGAAGCCAAACACGAGGCACTGCTACTTTGACAAATGGAAAAGATTTGTTATCTGGTGCCAGAATAAGTAAATCAACCCGGTTGATTGCACTCCTTCCACAGTTGTCACATACATGCTCCACCTGCTGGATGCAGGTCTGGTATTTAACTCACTGAAGGTACACCTGGCAGCGCTGTCAGCATACACCACCTCCCATAACAGTGTTGTGGTGGAAAATACCAGTGGTTAAAGCTTTCATGGAAGGAGTAAAGAGACTTCACCCTCCTATTTCAAACCCACCACCAGGATGGGACCTTAACGTGGTGCTATCTAAACTCATGGGCCCCCCATTCGAGCCCATGCATAAAAGCAGTCTCAAACACCTGACTTCTAAGACAGCCTTCTTAGTAGCAATTACATCTATAAGAAGGGTCAGTGAAATTCAGGCTCTGTCAGTGCAGGATCCATTCTTTACAGTTCATAAAGATAAACTGGTTTTACGTACACACCCTAGGTTCTCACCTAAGTTTATTTCTAAATTCCACGTGAACCAGTCCATCGAGCTTCCGGCTTTCTTCCAAGACCCACAAAGCTCGGCTGAGGTGAAACTTCACACCCTAGATGTGCGTAGGGCTGTCCTCTACTATGTAAACAAGACCAGGCCGCTAAGGAAAACAGACCAGCTGTTTGTCTCCGTAGCTACAGGCAGAGAGGGAGATTGCGTCTCTAAAGGTGCCATCTCTAAGTGGATTGTTAACTGTATCCAGCTGTGTTACTCTCCTTCTAACACTGCTCGCTAATCTATGCACAGCATGTGATCTAAGCAGATTCCATAAGCCTCAGAAGGGATACATTACTCCCCGTAATCGTATTTCTGATGCTTGTATCTGCTTAGATTCACATGCGACCCACCCTTCCTCCCCTCTGAGAGGAGGCGCATGGATGCTTGTAGTCTTATCTTCCATCTATCTGCTTGGATTATCTGTACTCGCGCTACTCCTCATGCTACCTCATGTCAGAAAAAATACAATCTGAGGGTCCTAGACGCGTGAGGGATCATGGGTACAGTGGACGTCACACTAGGGATAGTATAACTCTCACGCCCTTTGTCGACGCCCATTTTCGAGTTTCGAAAAACAAACTGTAATACTCTGCAGCTTCCACTAGATGTCGGCCTATGCACAGCATGTGAATCTAAGCAGATACAAGCATCAGAAATACGATTACGGTGAGTAATGTAATATATATTTTCTTACTTCAGCTGTCGTTTCCGCAGTTGGTGGAGGAGCACTCCTTGGTCCCAGAAGGGTTTACAAAATCAGGAAGCCAAAATGCAAAATTGTTTCACTTTAGATATCAAAAGGAAAAATCCATAAAATCATTGCACATACTCATGGCAAGAAAGTTTTCACAAGCCACTCACATTGTGGCCCTCCCAAGGTAGCTGGCATATAGTAGATGGAGTCTACGCGTTTCACGGTCCACTGACTGCTTGTTCACAACTAGTGACCCAAACATTGTAGAGGGTTAAAATACCCCATGTCACATGTGGACAGACATAGAGAGAGGACTGCCCAATCTATCTGTCGAATAACCGTGTCGGCCATATTGGAACGGGTCTGTTTTTTCATAGGGTTAGCCAAACCCAGACTGCTATGTATCTTGGCCCTCCTTTCAAGTAACATGTCTTGAAGCTTGGTGAAGCTACCAATTATTAACATAAGGTTTGTGTGTGTATATATATATATATATATATATATATATATATATATATATATATATTCTCCATCATAGGCCGACATCTAGTGGTAGCCACAGAGTATTACATTTTTGTTTTAGAAACTCGAAAAGGGACGTTGACAGGGCGTGCTACTTATACTATGCCTAGTATGACATCCACTGTACCCATGGTCCTTCATGCGTCGAGGTCCCTCTGAATGTTTTTTTCTGCCATCATAATCAGACGCATATCACAGAGTTCCTTATTCTGGCTGACACCATTGCTTCTAAAAAGTTTAAAGTTAGACTTTCTGTCCTTTCAACGACCATACACCGTAATATCTCTGGCGACTGCTTTGGAGGACAAGACCATTCGCCGGCGACAATGACTCACGTCTCGATGAATTTTGGCTGGTCCCCAGCGGGCCGCGGCCCTGTACAGTAGGGCGACTGAAGGCAGGTCATAATCCATCTCACTTAGAGAATGCATATGCCCCTTCCTTTTATTCCGGCATTCTGCCATTGTTCCATGCTATGTAAAATATACCTTTTAAATTCTGTCCTTCCTCTAACCGGAAGTTGCACAGTGTATGTGTAACCTTTGCCTCCCTAGGGACCACACCGAAAAACAGTGCAAGTCCTGCAAACTGTTTAAGCCACAAACTTTAAAGGACCGGAAAACTAAATGCTGGTCCCATCACGCTATGCAGGCCAAAACCGCAATGGACATCTAGCGAGGCTCCAGCGATGGCAGCATCAGCGTTCTAAGCGACGCTGAAGACGATCGGGACCGATGGATTCCTACGTACTACCCCCCCGACTCACAACAGGCAGACCGGCCGTTCTGCTACGGAGGCGACGACCCAGGCACTTCAATTGCACGCCACACTAAACATACCCCCCCATTGCCGAAGCCGACGATAAGCCACAGACGGTGTCGAAGGGAAGGTCTGAAAAATCACTGTCCTCTGGGCCATCGCTTTCGCGATCACCACACGACCGGCCCCTGAGACAGACGCCAAAGTCTGTTTCTGACACAGCAAGCAAATCGTGAAAGTCCTCGGGTACTGGCGGATCACGCGTCGAGAGATGTCAACGGCTCCCGCTAATAATCCAAAATGAGTGAGCTCATTAAAAAACGCATCTCTGACACCCTCTTCAAGGCAAAGGTGTCGAAAAACTCCAAATCCTTGATGCCCTTACCCTCAAAATCACAAGGTCCAAAGCATTGGGAATACCCTGCCCCTAAGGACTCCCCTTCAGGGGCAATGCACCACAAACAGCACCCTGCTCCTCCTCCAGAGACATTGCCTGCACCTGCTCCCATAGTGTTGCCATCCTCCCAATGGACACCAGAACAGTTTGATAGGGTTATGAAAAGAATGTCTAGTTTTGTTGACTTTATGGATCAAAACCCAGAACAGTTTTACCCAACCTCCAGGGGCCCCCCTCAATGCGAAGCAGCTAGCAAGCGACCCAACAACAAAGCGTGCCTCGATCTAACGCAACCTAGTACATCTACATATCAAACCATGTCTGATGACCTATACTGTTACGACACTCAAGGTTCCCAAGACCCTGGCTTATTGGCAGGCCAAAGAGACATGGCGGATACAGATTATTATGACGACCCCAATGTATACATCATCCAATCCCCAGACCATACTGGGCTGCAGTATAATCTTCTTTTGAAGGCAGACCATTTCAAAATCGATACCCAGGAAGCCCAAGTCGATAGACTTTGTAGAGGACATCCTTGGGGATAAGAGATCTGCAGCATAGTTCATGCCTCTGCTCCAAAGCGCTCTATCCAAAGTCTCATTCAGCCTTCTCTGCTTACCCCCAATCTGACAAGGGCAGTCAACCCACGCATTGAGAAAATGTTTAGGCAGCCCCATCAGATACATTGTACATTAGGGGACAGCTAAAGCCCGACTCGCTAGTAGTGACCACCACGAGAGAGAGCGGGCACACCTTTAGCCTCTGCCAAAGCCCCTCCTGACGAGGAGAGCAAAATGATTTGCACCTTAGGCACGAAAGTGGCTTCCTCAGTAGCCTACCAAGTGAGGATAGCCAACAACACTACGCTACTGTCCAGTTCTAATTGCCACAAGTGGGATTGGATCTGACAGCAAATAGACTCGGTCCAAGAACCCCTAAAGACACAGCTCTTACAAACAATTGCTGAAGGGACATGAGTAGCAAACTGCCCCCTTAAAAATAATTTAGACGCAGCAGACCATTCAGGCCGCATTGTGGCTTAAGGTACCCTCATCAGACGCCATGCATGGCTACGTCAATCTTGTTTCAAGTTGGAGACCCAAGCCACCCTTTAGAACATGCCTATCGAGCCCAATGCATTGTGTGGTAAAGGGCGCACTGAAGGGTGCTAAGGAGGAATATGACACCCTCAAGTCCTTGGGACCAACTCACAAACAAACCCTTTGTGCAGAGAGGAGGTTCAAATACGTGCTGATTTAGAGGACTGAACTCCCAGCAGTCCTCCAACTACAACCAGGGTGGGCAGAGTTCATCCTGGGATTCCTCACAGGGGCAGTTCTCCCAACAAAATTTTCAAATGAGCCACAAAAGGTCGAGAAGTAGAGTCAGAGCCTCCTCCTCAAGAAGAGGCTCCACCCCTCCTAAGCAATGACCAACCCCTATAGGTCCCCTCCCATGCCTCTCCAGTAGGAGGTTGTGTATCTCATTTTACCCACGCATGGGAGGAGGATCACGTCAGACAAGTGGGTACTTTCCACCGTGGTGGTGTCATGACCCTTACTCCTAGCTCTCACTGGAAAGTCAGCCTTCCAGTTAGGGCCAGGTCAAAGGCCCTAAAACCTCATCCAAGACTCTCTTGGAGTCAGTCCTGGCGCCTTTGGTGCCAGCCCATAACCATCATGAAGACCAACATTAGAATGGGACTATTTAACTTTGGGGGGTATGGGGTCAGCCAACATGAAGGCACACACATAGCTCAGTTACAAGGAACTGAGCTATGCGGTCTAGTCTTTTGGGTGTGGCCTTCCTGGGACTACTTTTACCTTAACTACTTTGGGTGTGGCAGGCCTGGCACTATTTTACCTGGACTACTTTACCGAAGACTATTCAAACCGCACCCAAACAGCAGAACATGCTTTACGTTCTTCTGCTGTGGGCAGCGTAACGCTCATAGTGTCCTGTTCTTTGACGCCAGTTTACCTGAAACCAAGGACCTGCAGAGAAAGAACACTACGAAACTTACCTCAAACAGTATCCTGTCTTCAATCCATCGCCGACCTTCAGTTCCACTCACTTGAAGGTACGAACTCCATCATCCGGCACCGCATGCATCCTGGAATACCATAACCTGGGAAGAGGAGAAAGAAAGACCGCATTAGTAAGCATTTACTCACGTTTCCTCCTGATCGAAGAAAGCCACACAATTCTTACCTGGGTAGTCCTCTCCTGATCAGTATCATTGCTGGAACATTACGGTGCTCGGCGAGGAACATTGCGACCTGCAAGGAGAGAAAAGACACAGGTTAGCAATATAAAAGGCGAAACAGCGCTGCGCATCGCACATTACTCACCGGACAGCATCGTGCATACCGTGATTTCGCCTACCGGCCCAGGCTCATCTTCAAACTGCATGACGACACCAAAATACCTTTTCATACCTAAAAGGAAAGAAGCAAGACATTATTATTCGAACTAAGAGGAACATAAGAACTGCATATAAAGACTGTAAAGCAACAAACCTACGGAGTCGCAGCAGGCCTGGATTCCTACAAGGGGGGCTTGCACCAGTGAAGTAACTTGGTCGCTGCTCATCCCCCACATCTACGGGCCCCTGCCACGAGGAGCAGGACGGAGAATCCACCTCTTACAATATTAAGACCCATCTTTAACCAGAGGCCTTACCAAGGGACAGGGACAGGGCTCGAGAGGGCTGGGTGGCATCCCCGTGGATACCAGGTGAACCTAACAGGTGGGGGGCTATTGCATAGATGCATAGAGTTAATACAAACACCAGCCAACCACCTGCCAAGACAGACAAACTACGCAGGAAGAACAACGCATCCTACTGGAAGAAGTCAAGGCATTGCTGCTAAAGGACGCCATAGAAACCGTCCCGGCAAACCAGGATATCTATTCAATGTACTTCCTTGTGCCAAAGAAAGAACTAACCATGTGCCCTGTCCTAGACCATTGCCCTGCGAACACTTGTATCAAGCCACAAATATTCTGCATGACAACGCTACAAGAAGTAATCCCAGTGTACCCTTATCTGGACGACTGGCTGGGAATCCCCTCAAATTTGCAAGCAAAATACCCAAAGAACAGTCCATCTGCTGTTCCAATTGGGATTCTCAATCAACGAGAAAGAATAGTCTTGTTCCAAGCAAAACCAAACAGTTCTTAGGAGCTATCATAAAGACTGAAGAGGGACTAATCTTCCCGTCAAACGAAAGGGTGCAAAACATACTGCTGCAAATAGCTCTGTATCTAGCCGGTCGCCAAATACCTGTATGCAAAGCAATGCGCTTGCTCGGGATGAGGGCTTCATTCATTTACCTGTTTCCGCACACACGGTTGTGCAAGCACCCAATGCAAGAGTGGTTAGTGAAACAGTGGTCTCAGACAAGCGGTCAGTCGGACAATCTAATGGTGGTTTGGCTAACCCTAGTTCAAGCGCTACGCTGGTGGACAAAGGAAAATCTGTTAAAGGGAAAACCATTTTGCAACTCTACAGTGCAAAGGGATTGTCACAACAGACTCATCACTCACCCATTACCTTCACCACACAGTGCATCCCTTGTGGACGCAGACCACAGCCCAAAATAACATAAACCTTTTGGAGCTGCTAGCAGTGTTCAAAGCCCTACAAGCGTTTCAAGTGCGTCTATCAGGTCAAACAGTAAAAGTCCTCACAGACACCACCTCTGCCATGTTTTACATAAACAAACAGGAAGGCACACCTTTTCCAAGTCTGTCCAGGCTAGCCCAAAACAATTGGAAGTTGGCACTCAAGTGGAACATGTTTCTAGTGTCGCAACATGGTCCAGGGAACTCAATTCTCTAGCAGACTGACTAAGCAGAGATCTCCTACCCAAAGAGCACGACTAGCAGCTCAACAGAAACATTTCAGACAATATAATTTCCATCTGGGGCTATCCTCTTAATCTTGTTCGCCACAAGCCAAAACACACAATGCCCAGACTTTGCATTCAGGCTTCCCCAACCCAGATCCAAGGGGAACACCCTGTGGATGAGCAGGTCAGGGAAATGTGCTTACACCTTTTCCCCAACGCAGCTCTTTAGCAGGATAGTGAACAAGATGCTCCAGGAACAAGTAATTTTAATCCTGGTTGCTCCTATGTGGGCGAGACAACCTTGGTTTCTGCATCTGTGCAAACTGGCGATGTGGGATCCAATCAAACTACTGTGCCCCTTCAAAATGCTCACCCAACACGGGGGGACAATGTTACACCAACATCCACAATCTATGAACTTGGCAGCTTGGCTCCTGAAGTCAGTTTGGTCATTTTAAACTACCTCAAAGGTGTATGGAAATCCTCAAACAGGCACGTAAACCAAACACCAGGGACTGTTATTTTAACAAATGGAAAAGATTTGTAATATGGTGGCAGTCAAATATAAACCATATTGAATGTACTCCATAACACATTCTTCATTACATGCTCCACTTACTAGACTCTGGCCTATATTGATTTCCATCAAAGTTCACTTAGCGGCTCTATCTCCCTACACCACTTCTCAAAGCAAGGTGTGCTGGTGGGAAAGTCCCTGTCATTAAGGCATTCATGGAAGGAGTAAAAAGGCTCCACACCCCTGCCTCCCCATTTCAAACCCGCCTCCAGGGTGGGATCTAAATGTGGTACTCTCAAAGCTCATAGGTCCTAGAGTGTGTGCACAAAACCAGCCTTAAACACCCACCATACAAAACAGCTTTTCTAGTGGTCATCACCTCCATAAGAAGAGTCGGTGAACTACAAGCTTTGACGGTGCAAGACCCTTTCTTTGCTATCCAAAAAATAAAGTTGGTAATAAGAACACAACCTAGGTTTTCATCAAAGTTCATATCACAGTTCCATGTTAACCAGTCCATTGAACTACCAGCTATCTTTCAAAAACCTCCAAGCACAGCTGAGAAAAACCTCCATACACTAAATGTAAGGAGAATGGTTATTTACTTTGTAAAGAAGACAAAACCGCTAAGAAAAACAAACTGTTGTCTCCAAAGTACATGGCAGGGAAGGCGATCACGTTTCAAACAAGACTCTGCCTTTCACACCAAGAGCTCACTCTACCAGGGGTACAGGAGCTACTTTGGCCTTTATTGCAAACTTCCCGCTGGATGCCGTTTGCAAAGCAGCTATATGGAGTTCCATACATACTTTTACTCTGCATTACTGCATTGACCCACTCTAAAGCAGATTCACAGGTGGGACAAGCAGTGCTAAAACATCTATTTGCCGCTGTACCTTCTCACAACCCACCACCTTCTCCAGACAAGGGTCGCTAATCTATGTATAGCATGTGATCTTAGCAGATCCAAAAGACTCAGAAGGGATACATTACTCACCGTAATCGTGTTTCTGATGCTTGTATCTGCTTAGATTCACATGCACCCACCCTTCCTCCCCTGTGGATTAGAAGGTGCATAGATGTTTTCTGTTCTGGCTTTATCTACTCTTATCTGCTTTATTACCTCTGTACTCACACGATACACTTCATGCTACCTTATGTCAGAAACAAAGCAATCTGAACGACCTCGACAAGTGAAGGAACATGAGTACAGTGGACATCCCACTAGCGATGGTATTACTTGCACACTCTTGTCTAAGTCTCTTTTTCAAGTTTCGGAAAAAAAAATTGTACACTCCGCGGCTACAACTAGATGTCTGCCTATGCATTGCATGTGAATCTAAGCAGATACACGCATCCGAAATAAAATTATGGTGAGTAATGTATCATATATTATATTTACGTGTAATTTGAATACTGTTATCTGCTTTAGTGTTTATAACACATACAGAGATGTTTATAAAACTACTTTGTACAAGTGTATTTTTGACTATAGGTGTGCCCTGAGGTGTTTGTACGTATTTGTACTTGTCTACAGCACTTCTCCCTCCTAGACTAAGCCTGGCTGCTCGTCCATTGCTACGAAACCTTTTGGGTATTTCAGGCCAAACCTAAGAGTTGGAGCTCTTTACTGGTAAGAGTGAGTCTTCTATGGTCCTACCACAGGTGGACTTTAGTAAAACTCCTCAACTCCTTTCCACTCAGTAAGCCCACTGTGCTTGTGGATCTCTGTTCACTGCATCCTTGTCCTAAAAGAGTGAACAAGAATCAGCCAAGGTCTTCAGCTATTGCCCTTTTATAGTATCCTGGAATTCCACCCAACATTCCTAATTGTCGATGTTCCTGTGGCTTCTGCACGTTGAGGCTTCCTTGGTTTGGCCCCACCCCCTGTGTCCGTTGCCGCCATTCTGCCCTGCTTTTCCTCTCTCCATGGCACCCTGCGCTGTGTCCTCTTCAGCGTCCTCCAAGCCTTCCTGAATCTATCCTTGCGTCCGTCTCCCGGCAGATGGTTACTCGGGATCATCCTTGCTAAGGCAGAAGACTCTGCATTCCGCAGAGCCTGCTGCCATGGCGTGGATCATCCTCTGCGGTGGGAGGTGTCTGCCTCCCTTGGTGATTAGATCTGTAGTTTGTTCCTCCTTGTTTTATCTTGAGGGCAGAATGGAGCACATCAGTTTAGATACTGGCGTACCCTTCTTGGGGATGGTCATGTAATTCTGGGGGTTCTTTTGGCTGGCTTTGGGCTGTGGGGGTAGATCGGGTCTTTCGACCTCACATTTCCAAACAAAATTATAAAACTAGAGCGTATTGATCAATATAGTCAATCCGACAAACCGGTAGGAACACACTCCAAACTGCTGTCAATTCTAGCGCAAGAAATATGGCAGTGGTGCACCAAGAAAGGAATTTTCATTCAGGCACAGTATGTTGTACCTGCCAATTGTAATCACCTAGCAGACAACCTAAGCAGGGTTTTCCAGCAAAATCACCAATGGGAAATCAATGAGAAAATATTGAAACACGTTTTCAGATGTGGGGACAACCAACAGAGGGTATGTTTGCAACAGACCAAAGCAAATGATGCCAAAACTTTACATCCAGGTACCCACAACAAATGGCACTAGGGAACGCTCTAAGGATGAGTCGGGTCAGGTATGTTTACTTATGCTCCCCTCCCCCTTGACACCTCTACTCCGCAAGGTAATGCACAAGAGTCTACCTCTTGTACTAATTGCACCAATGTGGGCAAGACAAATATGGTATCTACTGAAGAGGGTGGTCCAAACATTATTCAAGAACTCCAGCCAGTATACAACCTACTTAATCAACCGCACGGCATGTTCCCACGTCCATTCATCCATTTATTTATTTTATTGATTTATAACGTGCACCAGTGGCCCGAAGCCATAAGGGCGCATACAGAACATACAACCAGACATAAAAGTACGGGCCACAAGATGGCTCCCAGACGGCAATTATTAGCAGTGCTTGATAGCACACATTAATTAAACATGTGGGTCTATAATCTACTTTTATACACGTCCCTTGATTAGATTCTCCTGAGATCAGGTGGGATCGAGTTCCATGCCATGGATACTGCTACAAAAAAGGCACTTTGCCTAATCATGTTCAGTTTCATCCTGGGTACCATAAGTAGATTGGAATCATTTGATCTGAAGGTCCTTTCTTGCCTGAAGTTTCTTCAGGATTTCTGAAAGATATGTAGGTCTATTTTCTGCGAGACACTTGAGTTGTAGTCCTTCGAAAAGAGATCTTCGAAAAGAGATTCTTGCTTGGTACTAATGATGGCTCTGGCTATTGTGATGCCGCTTTTTTCTGAGTCTAATTTGATAAACGGAGGTAGATACTAGGCCGTTAACCTGAGCCCGGATATTTAGGGTGTGATCCAGCAAGACCCTGAGGGTCTTCTCTTTCTGTTGGATAGTGATCACCATATGTGTTGGTACACTGGGTCTCAATTATGAATTCTGGTTGAAGAGCCCACTACCATAAGCTGTTTTTTCATCATTGAGTGCCAGTCCATTCTGAATCGTCCATGTCTGAATCAGTTTATATGCCTTATTAATCTTTTCAACATCCTCTGTATAAACCCCAAAGAAGGGGGATCACGCATTGAGTGTCTGCATAATTTGTAAAGTTAGCTCCCCTCGAGCAATTGCTATCTAACAGTTGAAAATGTTAGACAGGGATGGAGAGAGACAGACCCTCTGTGGTACCCCATAAAGCAAACGTTCTGGGGTTGCAGACTCTCACTTGTCTGTCTTTCAAGAATTTGACCCAAGCTGTGGCATCGTGGGAGAAATTTGCAATTTTCTGCAGTCTGTCAATCAAAAGAGAATGATCTACCAAATCAAATGCGGCTGACGGGTCCAGCAGCATAAGTATGACCATTTGACCTTTATCAATAAATTGGAGCATAGATGATTTCAAATCTAGCAATGCTGTTTTCCGTGCCACAGCCCGGCCTGACCCCAGATTGCCATTTGTTAAGAATGTTATTGATCAAGTGACCTAGGATCAGCTCATATGCCACTCGATCGAGTATTTTCAGTAGAAATTGTATATTAATAAGTCTATAGTTGGTGTCAACTAAGGGGTCAAGTTGGGGTTTTCTTAAGAGTGGAGTGATCCATGCATTTTTTTAGCCCTCTGGGTACACAGTGCTCCTTGAAGGATAGATTAACGAATTTAGTAATCGTTACTATCGGCGATGGTAGGCATGCCTTGACATGCCCTTAAACGATGTATTTAGCAGCACAAAGTCGTACAATTCGGACACTTAAAACTACCGGCAAGATGCATGGCATTGTTAAAGGAGGCCAGAAAACCTAACGCAAGACATTATTTCAGCAAGTGGAGGGATTTGTGGTTTGGTGCACTCAAAAGGACATGAACCCTTTTGAAGGCTTACTAGTGCACATTGTTACTTACCTGCATCTCTTTAATTTAGGACTAGTATTTAACTCCCTAAAGTGTACACCTTGCCGCATTAATAGCATACACTACATCTCAGCATAAAGTGTCCTGGTTGAGAGTTCCAGTGGTAAAAACCCTCATGAAATGAATTCCTCCCCCAGGATGGATCTTAATATCCTGTTGCAAAGACTCATGCGCACACCTTTTGAACCAATGCACAATGCCACCATAAAAGATCTCACAAGGTAGCTTTCCTAGTAGCAGTTAGATCGATCTGGAGAGTTAGTGAGCTACAGGTATTCTAGCCTATTGTAACTATACACAAACAAAACTTTAACAGAAGGTGATGCTACGTATGCATCCACATTTGTACCCTGAATGCATTTCTAAGCTTCATGTTAACCAATCCACAGAACCGCCTTCTTTTTCCTAAGCCCTCAAAACAGGGCTCAGGAGTTGGGAGGAAGCATTACAAGTACTAGATGTAAGTATTGCAGTCATGTTACACTTTGATAAAGCAAGGGCAAGTCAGTTATTTGTATCTTTCTCTATTGGACGAGAGGGTGACCCAGTTACCAACGCCACCATTGCTAGGTGGAACATTTAGTGTATATAACTCTGCCGCTTGCTGGTAAATAAGACCTATAACACTCTTCATACCTAGCACAGGGACAACCCTAACCTTCATTGTTAATGTGCCACTACAGGGCGTTTGTAAGGCTTCAACTTGCAATTTAATGCATACATTTATACAGCAATACTGTTACATAGGCACAGTCTAATTCACCGGTGTAACAAGTTGTGCTAAAAGATCTTTTCTCCACTGTCCGTGCTCGCACACCTTCTGCCTCTGATGCTGCTTGCTATTCTATGCAAAGCATGTGAATCTAGGCAGATCACAAGCCACAGAAGACAAATATCACTTGCCTGGTAATGGTTTGTATTTGCTTAGTTACATGCCCTCAAGAGAGCAAAAGGGATAGTACAAGAAAGAATAAAATACTTTTTTTCATTGCATGCACAGCCCTTCCAGACCACATGAATGAAAAAAACGTTTAGAGGATTTTAACACTTGGGGGATTATGGGCATCTTGTACATGCAGTATAGAAATAGTGTGACTGGAATGCCCCTGTCAATGCCCTATTATTAGACTTTGAAATATCAAGTGTTCTACTTTTAGCCAACTGCTAGGAATATGCAAAGTATGAGACCAAGCAGATACAAGCCTCAAAGACCATTACTGGGGAAATATTGATCATATATTGAATTTTCATGCACTGCAATAAAATGTGACAAGAAGTTAGGGTTGCAAGTGATTTTGAACAAAGACACGTAATGAAAGCGCCTGGACGCCTACGTAGTGTAAGCTGGTATGACCCACACCACCCAATTCACTGACGTGTAGGCACTAGAAGCTGAAATTATATCGGAGTCTGTGGCACAGTACAAAGACAATTGATAATGACTCCCAAAAAGGGGCTGGTTCTAAGGTGTGCCATTTGGTGCAGAGAACTTGTCCCACACGCAGTGTTCCTGATAAATACCACTACATCATGACATTACCCCTGAAATTACTGGAATGTACACCTAGAATATCGAAACACCATAGAAAGAAAACAAGAAACAAGAGGTACACGTGACAGTCTTATCTTGGTATCTAGGAGTATGCAGAGTCTGCTGACTTGATATAAGACATTGACCTGGGGTTGGAATATGTCTGCACCGTCCGGTCTGAAAATACAGCAACCAAAACACCACTGAGAACGGCAGTCCCGTGGCACCAAAAGCCAACACAGAAGGGTACCAGTGGAACAGGACTCTGAAGAGAAACAGATCTGCATGTCCTCCCATGCATATTGGCTCACTGTCTTTCCAGAAGGCTGTGCACAACCTCGAAATTGGGGGTTGCTGTTTGTCAGGCTTACAAAGACCCTCATCCAACCAAGAATCTGTGCCTTTCAGAATTCCAGAAGCAAATGCCAGACCTTCACAGAAAGAACACTCCTCCGAGGAGTATCCTCAGAGTTCTGTGTGGCTCAGCAGGCCTCTGTTCCATCCCACCAATCTCAATGGCCTCTCCTTTTACCTTGTAGCGAGGGGGAATGGCTTATGTCCCATTGACCAGGTCGATTTGAAGACCATGGAGGAACAAGGACAGGAAACCACACCAACTTTTGGTATATGAATTGGTAACTCAGTCAACATGCCCCTTGTGGAGAGGAGACAAATTCCCTGGATTTGTCACAGCCGAAAAGTGCCTGGTCATTATATTCTTCGAACCGAGGGGGTGGTTTTAGACCTGCCTTTTTGTTAGCGTACATCTGTTGGGTAAACTAGTAGTCAAATAAAGTTTAAGGGGGGAGATGACTAAATCTCGCTTAAACATACTACCCATTCCTTCCAGAAAGAGGTAACCAGATATTCCTTCACGGCCAATCTCCCTCATAGCTGTACTACCCACAAGCGCCTTTCAGAAGCCCTCTGTACATATCTCACTGACAAAGGTAGTTGAGGATCCTCCCAATAAATCTCTTCCCCAGAAAAGGGACTGCATGATACAGATTTACTCCCACACTACTCCTGTATGGGCAGCTCAACTATTTTGCCAGCTGCTGAGACAAAACGGTCTGACTAGTCGGCGCACTGTCAGTTATGCATCACATATGCCAAGAAATGCTAGCCATACAAGACAAAGCCAGATTATCTCTCTTCTTTTGCCCTAGGTCAGAGCCCTCTAGGAAATACCCACCTGTGATGCTTGTTTATTCCCAAAAAGGAAGTCTACAACACATCCTTGACTTTTGACATCTGAACAAGTTTGTAATGGTCCCAATGTTCTTTAAGACCAACAGATGACACTATTTCTACAACCATAGACACACAGGATGCTGCTTTTCCTATTTCAATGCATCCAAAGCATCAAACACAAGATTCAAGATGAGTGCCTCACATTATCCATTTTGATTCCCTCCATTCGGGATAATCTCTGGATCAAGGGTGTTGCCAAATGATTTACCACACATCATTGCAGTATGTTTGTGTACTTTGACGATTGGCTACTGAAGTGAAACAAAGCCACATAATGCAGCAATGCCTATGGTATCTGAGCTTCAAAATGAACAATTGTGAAGTTGCACCAAATCAGTCCAAAGCATTTCTTCCAGTTTGGATACCCTCTAAAAGCGTTGGTGTTTTTTCCCCCCAGAAGATGATACAGCACTATATGAAAAGTATTCCCCTTTACCAGACGTCTGTCAGACAGTTTGCCATTTAATATTGGGTATGATGGCCTAACATATTCACATTATATATACAAGGGTGCACATGAAGCTCATACATAAATTGCTCTGTATCCAATTAGGTGGATGTTGACTTGTAGGATTGAGTGCGTCTAACACAAAGGTTAAGCAGTTGAAATGGTGGAACTCGGATCCTAAGACGGAAGCAACCTTTTTCAGCCCCCCTCAAGTGACCATAACACACACTGTTCTCAGGATGATGGGCCCACCTATTATCCATGACTGCATGAGGCATGGACACTGCGTTAGGAAGCTATACACATCATTGTGTTTGAGTTAATGTCACTGTCCGTAGCACTGTTAATGTTCCAATCCCAAATAATGTAAATTCATGTCCTCTTTGTCTACAAAAGCAGTGTTTTATGTCCACAATGGGGGGTGAGTCACCTGCCAAGGTCCTCTCTCAGGTGACAGAGCAAACTTTTAACTGATGTCTTCAGAAAAATATTGTTGGTAATAAAGCATGCACAAAGTATGCAAAGTTACTGTGCCAAATATTTGTCATCAACTACCACTGACATGAATGAGAATATCTCCAAGGAACATTGTATACAAAATAAAAAAAATCTTCACGCTATGAGGCATGCCCAATGTTGATTTGTTCGCGCCAAATGCCATATCCTCGATATGACAAGTTTCTGGTTCACTGTGTGTTGAGATGGATTGGGAGGAAAAACGATTTTGGTGGACCAGGAGACTGAGATGGAGCCAGACCCAATCAAGGTAAGCTAGCGTGGTGGCGGGGCTTAGACTCATGAGGGCTGTGAAGTGATCTAGGGCTACAATGAGTCCACAAAGAAAAACGATTTATTAGACAGGCAAGTACATAAATATACAATGATTTAATAGGCATTTGAAAAGTACACTAAGCAAATATTTCATCTAGGCAAATATTGTCAGGCATGTACTCTAAGACGGATATATACAGTCACCCTTAGGAGAAGATAGAAAGAATTTGATTCAAAAACCAGTACAAAACCTGTAAATAGTCAGATGCGTAAAGTTCAGTAGAAGTACTTTAGAATAATCACAAATCAATTCTCTAACACTTAGTAAGCCCAGCCCTAAAGTCATCCATTCTAAAGTTATACTTTTCAGGAAGGTTTACTATGTGATTGAACAATGTCACTGGTTATGATACAAAGTTCAAAAAAGGTAAGTGACGTTCAGGTAATTAAACTCACTTTATCCCAGACACTTGGATAGACTGAGGTAGGTATCCTTGACCAGACCTCTACTGACCAAATTCAGGAAATAATGATTTAGGGACTGGACTTCATGGCCATCTAACCCTATGGAGAACTGGGGAGTTGGGGGAGGAGACGGGTGTTAACTTACCCTCACTGACTCTGATTTCTCCAGATATCACAGCAGAAGTTCCGGAATCTGTGCAGATACTGTCTTCTGTGTTTGGTCAGGTCGAGGAAGGCACAGTGGTCACGGGTGCTGTGGTCCATTTTGGACATAGGATTCGGTTAGTCTACTGCGGTACTTGAATCTCGTTGTCGGGCAACATCCAGCTGAACACCCTTGCGAAGAAAAAGTGAAGACTGTGTTAGGCAAAGTTTGTATGCAGTACCCTGTGGGAACACTACAAACAACTTTGACTACAGGTATAGGAAACCCAACCTTTGGTATTAACTTGTACTACACAGTTTTGGTAACATGTTGAGCCGCCAGGTTCATCTTAAGAGGGGTCAATGTGAGCTGTAGTGGAGTTGTACAGAGATTTGCAGTTACAAGTATTCAAGTAAACTCTTGAACTCAAGGTTTCTTGAATACACAATTATTAATTTATCAGTCAGTTAGAATAAGCCTTCTTCAGAAGGGAGCAATATAATAGTAACACTCAAATACTCTTAATGAAATACACACTCTTAATATCTTTAAATCAGTGGATACCATTTTGGGATGGCCCACACACACACTACCTACACCCTCGGGTGACTTCAATTGCTAGGGTCATTAATATATCACTGTTGCATTTCGAATCATATGGTTAATAAGTCAAAAGGAAAAGATTTTTTTAGAACATACAAGAGACCACAAATATTCTTAAGAAAGGCAAATACCATTAGACCCCCCCTGCCCCCCAGAAAGAGTCATTCAGTATAATAGGCTAGGCCAAAGTCAGTGGGCAAAAGTCTTATATAGGATGAAGCACCTCTGGTAGGTAAATGGAAAATACTTTGCACAATGTTTTAGATGTCTTTGAAGAAAAGAATCAAATGTAGGGCCACAAGCTGATTAGAATTGTGAGTGGTAGAAGATGCAAGCAACTCTACAGCAAAAGGTGAGTTCTCTCAAACTTTGTACAGTACCTTTAAAATGAAGAAAAGATGCAGCAGATGACTCCTGTTCCTGTGCATGTCTCACTGTTCCTGGGCATCAGTCGTGGGGACAAGAGGGAAGATGTTGGGAGACTCCTGCAATTCACTGGGACAGTCAAAACTCGCAACCAGCAAACTTCACTTTCAGTGGCTGTTCAGTGTTTCAGCTCCTCACGTCTACCACAAATAGTAACACTGTGGTTCCTGGCTGTCGAGATGGACTTTCCTTGCTTCTGGTGTCCCACACTCTGTTGAGGGGGCTCAGGCATGGTCAGTCCTGCCTCCTGGCAGACCAGAGGGCCAGCTTAAAAGCAACGCACACAATCTGGTGTTCCTTTCCCTGGCTATACAGTTTCCAGCACCAACTCTGTGGACATTCAACCAGCTCCGAGATGGATGTCCAGGTGGCTTACTTTGGAGTTGATTGGTCCCACCAACTCAAGGGGAGAAGTGGTCCTTGCAGGGACTTCTCTGTCGATGCAAACTTAACGTTTCGGCACTGCAGCAGGGCTTCACCGGGCAAACAAACCGTTCCCGAGTTGCAGCAGGTGTCCTCTTCAAGTTCTTCTTTGGTTCCTTCGTCCAGTGGTCGACTCTGCCTTTCAAGCCAAAAGCCTCATCTTTTATTCAGTTCTCTCCCATTAATTCCAGCCTAGCTGTCAGTCACCCAGCAGGGTTGCTGTCCTTTCCGGACAGTCAGCCGGCCAATCACCACAGATTGCATTTGGGTCTCCTAGGAGACTAAGCACAGGGTGTTTTGGGTACCTGCCTCACTTCCTGCGTACCCCAGTCACCCTGGAGCCAGAAGTGGGCTTTACTCGTGAATCCCGCCAAAGGCAAAGCGAACAATGGGACCAAACCTGGTTTGGCGCGCAGAGTAAATCTCAAGAAGGACCTTTCCACAAAGAAATGGCGAAAAAAAGACAACCGGGCCAATGTGACAAAATTTGCACCCTTGGGTGCTTTACCGCAGCTGCAAACACAGCCTGTGGTAAATCGCACCATGGTAGTTAAAACGCAACCACTGCCACCAGCCATTCATTGAGGAAAGGGTAACATAAAAAATGTTACATGAGAAGCTAGACAAACGGTATACTAGGTAACCCCTCTAGCACCCTATTGTAAGATAGTGTGTGCTGGGTCTAGAAAGGTACAAATGTAAGTAAAGTCAATTTCACTTTACTGCTCTTGGAAACAGTAGTTTATCCAAGAGAAGGTATTTACACCTTTGGGAAAACTGAAAGACTTCCCTGGGCCACTGCACTGAAGGTGATGTGTGACCCAATGTAAATGATTGACTATGGAGTTTGTCAGACTCCACAATCAAAAGAAAGTGTGCAAAATCACATTAAAATATGAGTGGGAAAAGGGGTCTGACTCTTTCCAGGTTTAAAAAAATAAAGTCCTCAAAATCCAGCAAAGTTGCTGGGGGTCTCTAAGGTGGAGGGAATTGGCAAATGTGTGAGAATTCTCCCTAACAAACGGCTCAAGAGCAGACACTCCCAGACACCTCTAGGAAGCGAAGATAACTGATTGTAACAGGAGTCTGTAACAGGAGTCATCACAATCGGGCGCAGACAGTCTTCTATGGATGAGCAAAGGAGCAAGTCCTGCATAGATTCTGTTGATGCAAGAAGGCTTAAAATACAGTAGCAGGTGTGCTGTAGTATAAGATGAAGATCCTCCAAGTTCCAAGGATGCACTTGGAGCAGCAACGGCTGCAATGAGGTAGCCCAGTAGAGAGCTGGTCAGTCCACAGGTTAGGTGCAGCGACACTTCTGAAAGCTGAGAAGGAACAGATACTGTGGCAGGGGTCAAGACTGGTTGTTCCGACCTGTCATGGGGCTGAAGCACCAACAAGGGTATTCTTGAGATTAGACACTGGAGCATGGCTTCACCATGTCATCAATGCAGTTGGTGCTGGTCAGCTGCTTGTGTCATCCTTGGGTCATTAGTGGTTTGCTCCTCTTCGTAGGGATCGTGGCTCCAACAATGATCTGTTGAATGGCTGTAGGATTAGTCCTTTTATCCATGATCTGGAATCAAAACTCGCCCAGGTTCACCAATGGTAAAGATCTGCACCATTCAAACTGGCATTGGCTATCCAATGATGGATAGCCACTTGCCACAACATCTGCCCAGCAACACACATTCAGGCACCAGGTGTGTAATGGAACCAGACAGTCCCAGCCCCGACATCCGGGCTTGCACACAAACTGCCTTGTTGTCTGGGAAAGGAGCCGCTTTCCCCAGTAAAGTGCTTTCCACGTATGGCAATTCTGGACCCGAGAGTGCAGCAAGAAGGCCAAAGGACAGGCAAAAACCTCATGGTATGCCCATTTTAGGGTGCTGGCCACCTTTAGTAGCCTTTGCTATAAATGCAAAGCTGCACAAGTATGAAGTATAAAACGGGTAGAAAAATATCTGCTGCCACCAGCCCGTCCTGGGTACATTGGAAATTTACCAACACGCCACTACAGAAAGTTATAAGGAAATAACATTTCCTTGGTAAGTCTTATGGATTGATCAGTTTCCCCATATGAATGAGCCTAATGACCAGAAGTACAACTGGAGGCTTTACTTCTCGCAAAAAACAGTCATGCCAGGGATCAAAATAAAGTAAAAGGAAAGGGTGTCCCATAAATGTCTATGGGAGGAAAGGGCAAAAATATGTTTTCCCAACAATGGGCAATGTGCTGCAGATACAGAAGATGGTACATGTTCAGGAGATATTTGCATAACACTTTTGTGAGGACTGTATAATCATCTGATCTAATGATAGCACAGTGTGACACCCAAAAAGAAAGACCATACTCACCAATGGTAGCTGTAGCAAAGCAGTCAGAATTAACTTCAGAAGTGAGGATGTTTAGCAGGTAGGTTTAATTAATCCCAACAGACCCCACAAAAGAATACACCACACTAGTATACTGAAAATATATAAGGTCATACAAAATATTTGATGGGAGGGAAAAATAAGTACTTGGGTTACACAAAGCAAAGCAGAGCCCAGTGTAAATACAAACCACAAATAACAATGTAAGGCCTAAGTCATGCTTTACTCTAAAATGTTTAATATATTTTATTAAATTTTGCACAAGTAACTTACAATGGACCCAACAACATGCATTATAAAGGACACGAGAGGCTAGGCACAGAAAAATAAATTTCCTAAATGTATCAGCACGAATCTCTTAAATTTAAAAACAAATAAGGAGCTTTTATTTCTATCAAAAACATTTACAACCAACCATTGTCAGTCTTATTTATCACATCCTCGCTAGAGCCCTGTTTTGCTTTTCTCTCACGTGTAATTACCCCAGAACCACTTACCTTATCACACAGACTAAAAGTTCTTGGACTCGGAGGCAATAACACACACTTAGACCTATAATTGAATATAATCGGCTCTTTACAGGCCTTTTTATTCATACAAAATATAAGCATACAAACAACTCTTAGAGTAAATATAAGTGGTTATTCATAAACACACACACACAAAATAGCGACAAAGTCTACATCACCATTAGAGCAGTTAAAGGAGAAACCTTCATCTCAGCCACTGCAACACTACCCAGTCCCAAGGCAGGTAGGCAGAGAGATCACACTTGCTAACGGGGTCTTTACTTTAATAATTTGTATAGCGCTACTGCTGACCCAGAGGTTTAGGGGCGCTAACAGACAGAGACATGAACAACACACCCATAATTAGCAAAGCGAGAAGAGAGGTGTCATTAAGTTATTCAGTCAAGGCGGGATGATCGAGTTAGTTAAACAAGAAGGTCTTCAATATTTTCCTAAAAACCATGATAGAGGTCCGCTCTCTCAAACTCAGGGGCAGGCCATTCCATAGTGCTTGTGCTGCTGTATAAAAAGCTAATTTTTCACCCGAGTCAGCCTACAGACTGGATTTTTTAATTGAGAAGAGTTATTGGATCTCAGGTTGTGTGCTGGGTTTTAGAATTAATTCATGTTTGAGATATGCTGGCTCTGTGTTTCTCAAGCATTTGTGCGTAATCACCAGAAGACGAAAACCAATTCTGTCTTTAATCGGGAGCCAATGTAGGTCTCTTCTCGCATCAGAAATATGGTCCCCTTTACTACTGTCCACTATGACTCTGACCGCATTATTTTGCACCGCTTGCAGTCTATTTACCTCAGATTTTGGTCGGCCAATAAGAAGCCTGCTACAATAATCAGTGATTGATCCCAGTAGTACTCCTAGAGTTTCTTGACTCTCTTTTGAGAGGGAGGGTCGTGCATGGGTCAGTATCTTAATATAGTACGCGGCTGATGAAACCACACTTACTTGAGCTTTCATGTTCAAGATGCAGTTGAGATAATCCCCCAGGGTTTTAACCTTTTTTGTTTGGATTGTACATCCATCAATCTGAAGCTGGGTGTACTCTTCCTCCAATTTCCGGGTTTTTACTTCCATTCCCACTAGCATCAACTCAGTCTTACCAGTATTGAGTGAGAGACCATAAGTGCACATCCAGTTTTGTATTAGGCCATAGATCCTATTGCTGCTAGCTTCGTCTTCCCCAAAGACACCTGTTAAAGGGATGACACATTGAGTGTCATCGGAGTAGTGGTAAATTCAATGCCATTGTTATCCAGAAAATTGAGGAACGCCACTGTAAAAATATTATAGAACATAGGGAATAGACAGGCCCCCTGTGGCACTCCTTGGGACAACTCTTTAGGACTAGCATCAGCCAGGGCACTACGCACTACTGGCGTTCTCACAGAAAGGATTTGACCCACTGTGCCGCAGAGGTAGCAAAGCCTGCTACCTCCTCCAACCTGGTGACCAAAGATACATGGTCCAACAGGTCGAAGGTGGCAGACGAGTCCAGAAGCATCAGCATGCTTGTTTTTCCCTGATCCATATGACAGAGAAACCTGGATTTAAGATCCAACAAAGCTGTCTCCGTTCCATGACTCTCCCTAAATCTAGATTGCCACTGGTTCAGATCTCAGTTGGGCGAGTACTTGCAAATACACCACTCTGCCTAAAATTTTAAGGAGAAAGGGAGAGTTCAAAAGATCGCTCGGCAAAAGTTTTTTTTTTTTTAGCAAGGGTGTTATCCAGGAGTTTTTAATGCATCCAGGCACAACAGTCCCTAAATGAAGCGTTCACAAACCTACATAGAGTACAAATCGGAGGCGAAAGAGCAAGCCTTGATGGCTAAGGCAGGACATATGTCCCCTTTTCAAATTAAAGGGTTTCATTTTCTCAATCAACGCCAGCTCAGGTTCCCATATGGGTTTAAAAGTAAATTGCTCTTCCAATTTCCTTTTCTTGTATATCAAATTGGAGGTGTCGGGATCTTTCCGGGTAGTAGCTTTTTTTGATGAAACAATACTTTCCTTTTCGTAAGTTTAGAGTCCATGGCTGCTTCTACTAAATTACACCATTCAGCATTTCTGATTATCGTATCTGTATTATTCTGTAGCAGAGCGTCCTCCCTCTCAGCGAGACTTCATCGCCCGGGGTTCCAATTCTCTGCCTACCATCAGGATACCTCTCCCCTTATGGGGTAAAACATCCCCGCCCCTCCTAGGTTGCTAACCGTCCCTGGCTGAAGGACAGACAGCAAGTATGGGGAGTGTAAGAGGATTCAATTCAGCACTACAGCTAAGTTAACGCCTAGTCTAGAATACTGAATGAAAACCCTTATTGATATATCTTTAGGTCCAGTTCATGCGTTCTGGATGACTACCCCTATATAACACCCCTCTCTTGGAATCCTCCTGACCCCACTGAGCCAAGAAGTAGTTCTGTTTTGCAAGTTAAAAGGTTTATTTGATAATTTAAACAATAGATATATATATGACACTTTATAATAAATTAATAATTGAATATCACACTTAATCTGATATGATAAAGATTAACAACAGAGAATCTGGCACTAGCACACTTCTTTATAATTACTAAGGAGTTGAGATGAAATGGATAAGGTAGCACACTGGTAAATAGGTACAGAAGTATAATGTGGTAGAGGATGCTTTATGTAAGCTCAGGTGGATGCAATATTCAATGAATGCAGTACAGAAAATACTCAATATGATTTCAACCAAACAATGTAATCACTTTTCTCTGGCAATCCCCTCCCCCCCTTGATGCAAGGCAAGGAAATGGAAGGAAAACACACAGTTCTCAGAAATGCAATCAATGTAAATCAGTTCACCCCAGCAAGCTTAGACAACAGAAGTTTAAAACACAGATAGGAGTTTTGAAAACACAGGCCCAAATGCTTTGATATGTGCTAGCAATGGATGAGAAATATGCTGGAAATGCTTTTTAATTCCCTTTCAGAGGTTCAGGGTGAGTGGTATCTAGTTAATATTAGTCCAGGCTCACACTAGCAATGATGCAGGGATAGTTAGCAGGTTAAACGAATTTCTGGCAAATGGAAGGCAAGCAGCAGCAGTTTTTACATGTGAAGAAATTTGCAAATCGCGGTAAAATTCGCGGATGCGCCGAGCGCTATTACAGAGGAACCACAAGGACTATCTCTATCGTTTTGGGGTCCTAGGAAAGCCTAGGATCTCAGCTTCAAAATGAAAGCTACTGCAAGTCTCTAGCACAAACGGTTGCGGAGATATGAGCGATTAAATAAAGGTCGTTTTTCAGATTTGAAATTTTAAAGTTCAAAAAGACAAGTGCAGCTTGCAACTAGGAAATGACAAGTGACAGCTTTACAAATGACAGGTGACAGTTAGGAGGCAGTTCTACTTAGATTAAATAGATTGAATTATATTATTTTAACTAGGAGATTGGTTCTGCACAGTTTTCTAGGTACTCACACTATATTCTTGAGTGAAATGGGCCTCGCCATGGATCTGGTCAGGTTTTAGACTCGCCTCTGGTCTCTGCACTTCACAGTGATCTGGGTCAGCTCTCTCTGGTTCTGCTAACAGGTCAGCTCTACCCTGCTTCTGGTCTGGCCTGATGGATTTGAAGTCTCTATGTTGCTCTCTGAAGGTTGATGAATTTGAAGTCTGGATCTCTGGATGTTGTATGGTCCGGCAGAGTGCGTTGCAGCAAATGGAATTGAAGGTCCCTATCTGTCCTGTCTGTCTGCTTTTATGTGTTTAGAATGTGGGTGTGTTCTAGCATCACTGACCCTACCTCTCTCTCAGCTTCTAATTGGTCAAACTTCCATTTATCATTTGATTGGGGAATGAACTGTGAGTCAGAGGGATGTCATTTTATGGCTTGCAGATAGGACACTCCTCTGTCAGATTGCACACATTCTATATTTGATAATAAAAGACATATTTCACAGTTACACAGTCGCTTGAAATTACATATACATGGTGTGGCTGAATTTAGCCATGTCTCTGTCCAAATCTGCTGTTTCTAAGAGCTTGCATTCAGAAATGGCACATAATTGACTTTTTAACTGATTTTTCACTTTCTGACATTGACCCAACTTTACATACTTGTGCGCAGGGAGTAGGGACATTAACTGATGAAGTTTCAGATTTTTAACATGCATACATTTAGAGTTATATCCACTTTTCCGCTGAAACCCCCCTGAACATGCCACCGGGTCGAAAAACCTCTTAAAATGTGGGCAGAAAAATCACAAGAATTATGGTATCATTTATAAAATTTTCACATGTCCGCTCTGAGTTATTCATCTTTTTAAAGTTATGTTCTGGCTCCAAAGGGGTGTGGTTTCCTCTCAGCACAAGGTAGAAATACTGGTTTATCCAGTTCTGCCAAGCCAGCTTGCTCTCACAGGCAGTGCCCCTCCCCTTTCCTCAGGAGGAAGCCACTTTTTACGACCATTTACGACTCCTGCCAATAAAACCTTTGCCTGAGCCAGGACAGGGCTTTGTTCACTTTCCTGCAGAGCACAGGTAATTCAATTATCAGATAGATGGCATATCCTTAGTGTGAGCAGCAAAAGGGCAGCTAGGCCTGGGAACACAGCTGTGACTCAAGTTTCACTCCTGATGGGGGTAGTTGCCAGGCAGAATTCAGTTCCTTAAGCCAGGTTTCAGATAAAATGTCACTTTTTGTTGCTTTTTAAATTAACTTGCAATTTTACACATGCAGCTAGAATGCTGATTCTAAGTTTAAACTATGACATTTAAACAATTGCAAAGGCATGTGACACCAACATAGGTCACTCATTTAATCTAAACATTTTCGATTTTAGTGTCTTTAAATCCAGTGCAACTTAAACTGCTGACTCCATAGCTCAGCCAGTTTTGTTATAAGCATTGTTCTGGGCTCTTCATTTCCCAGATTTTGTAGGCACACAACTCCATTCTACCAAATGTCTGCTGGTGTCCAGTGAGTATTTTGCACATATTGCAATGTTTCAAATAGGCACTTTGGCTTGCCTTCAGAGAAACACAGGGTGGTTTTAAACTGCCGGCTTTTGGATAGTGGTGAGTACTGGTACTGCACCCATTTTTGGGATTTAAGAAAATGAATTCCCAACAGTTATGGGTTTGCTTTTGGCAATCAGCATTGCCATTCCCAATGGTTTCAGACTACTGTGTGGGTAGTCCAATGGTGGTTTTAGGCAGTTTCCTTCTGTGCCCATAACATCGGCAAAAATGAGTGGCAGCCTATTCTTCATGCATTTCCCTGTGCATTTTCTGGGAAGCTCTGGCCATCATGATGTTTTCCATGTCAGTACTGCACAGTTTTGAGGTAGGGCTCGGATGCATGGGTAAATACATCCCACAGGAGTGGAAAAATCCAGTTAGTAGTGGAAAAACTCAGTTTGTTTCCCGCATGCTCGTTCCCAGCAATCCTTATCACTGCACTTGCACAACGCCGACTCCCTTCTTGGCTCATCCTTAATCAAACAGTACACCAGCTATTCTCCACAGTGAGCTCATCTGCAAAATATAATATTGCAGCGGTGGCAGAATTCATACCTGCTGGTGAGCTCACAAACATAGGCTTTCATTACAGTATGGAAGTGAATGTCCAAAAATGCACATCGGCACCATGTTTTTAGCTCTTTTTCGCACACACATTATACTGCACGCCTTTGACAATCAACTGCCATAACCCAATGAACGAAAAGACAGTTCATGAGACCGACCAAACATCCCCAACAAATTCAGGATGCAGGAAATGCACCAACAACAAACGATTAAAACAATTAACACAGCAAAAACCCAAACATAACGCAATGCCCCTGGGATCCATCAGAACACCTGATCTAACGCAATGCCCCTGGGATCCATGAGTACACCTGATCTAACGCAATGCCCCTGGGATCCATGAGAACACATGATCCCACAAGCTTGCGTCCTGATTTTGAGTGACTTGAGAAAGGAGATCCCTCAACCCGCCAATGTTTTTCTCAATAGAACGGGAATGATCTTCCAAATCAAAACCACACATCGCTTCCACAGCACTGCAACCTAAATTATACTTCCAAAACAAATGATCAATAGCCGCTCTGTTCTGCAAAAAAGATTTTCTAAAATGTTTGTCTAAGAATAGCTCAGTCAAAGCTTGAGAGGTTTCATTAAGACCTTTTACTACCACACTGTCCAGCTTAATCAAGGATATATAGCCCCCATCTGCTAAGCCAAAACCCCCACCATAGCATTTGCAAGTCTAACACCTCAGTTTCAGATAATAAACTTACATTAGAGTCGCATTCAGGGGATAAACCAATATGATGAACAGCACACGTAGACCGACGAACAGCAGGTTTCAAAGGAAACATCATTCAGCTAAGGCGTGTCAAAGCACATGGACCACCAGAAATGTTAGCAGGGATATAGGAGTATGTAAAATTCCCGCATGAGGAGAACCAACCTGTAGGAAGTTTCACATGGCTCAGATGACTGGCAGTCAAAACAGTAAAATGACAGCACATTGTTTTAGAGACTTCTACACAAACATTTGTGGATAGAGTGCACAAACGTTTCTCAAAATCTGTGCTTCCTCGATCATCTTAAAGTTCAATTGCTGACATTTGCCAATCTGCTTAGGATCACAAATCATTATATAACAAACGGCAGCAGGAGAAATTTTGTAGGTGATAATAAGTGTAATATTCCTCCATTTGCAATCAGTATCCGCACAGAACTTGCAGTACTCGTAGACTGAAAAAGAGCCTCAGACATCAGACTCCTCCACTAAAGAATCCAATTTGCAGCATCATTAACTGAACTTCAGCCAAACAGAAGTGCGAGATGTTGAGCATGCGACGGGCCAAAAAACCTATATGTTTTCAGGTTGCTCGACAATTTCAGCATAGCCATGCTGTACTTATGAAAGGCATGGAAACCCCAGAAGGGGGCAAGGCATCACACACATGCCCACGGCGTTTCCTCAAGCCACGATACAACGCAATGGATCCGTCTTCTGGCACTATCGTGACATCAGATCTGTGGGTCGTCATCCAGATCCATGACTCCAGTTGCAGGATGGATATATTTACCACTTCTTCTTGCATGCCCCTGCACCCTCCCAAATGCACTCCACACAAATCCACAAGTGCAAACATCACACAAAGGGTCTGAAAAAGAACAATTCAGAAAAAAACAAGTTATCAGTGGAGTACATCATTCACGTAAGTAACATTTGTCAGCGGGAACATGACTGAATTTTCTTTTCTGGCTCCATTATTAGGACAAATTGATCCTCTACGGCAGCAATTCCTTCCGGCCGACCACTTGGCTTCTCAACCCAAACATTTGCTCCTGGAACCATTCTGTCTGACAAACCAAAACCTTTATCTCCACATCTAGTTATCAAAGCGGGTGGCTCTCCCTTTCTCACCATCGACAGTTTCACATGTACAATCATTAACTATGCCACCCTACCGCCTTTATGAATGGGTAACAGTTTTCCCCACTATTAATGAGGATCACCGTTATTTCTCCTTGGTAGTCTGCATCTGAAATCCCTCCCAAGACTTGGATTCCCCTCAATGCTATTCCCTATCTAGGGGCAATTCATCCCATCTGCTCTGATGGAATTTGCACTCCAATCCCATTGTCAATAACACTGATTCCTCTGGGCTCAAGCCGAATTTCCTCCCTCATGTAAATTTCGCCCCCCTCCCCCTGCATACTGTGGTGTGGCTTGATAAGGAGATAACTCGCCAGGTGACATTTCCCAGTACATTAGGGTTTCACATGCTCTGTTCGGCTTCATTTGTATGACTGGCGTTCACATACGCATTAATGGCATCTCATCATTGCCGATCAGTCTGTTATTCAATATTTCCACTGCATCAAACACATGCTCAAGCCACCCTTTCAGAAGCTTCGGGGTGTTATGGAACGTGAAAGATCCATTCCACACCCTTTTTCCTGACAATGGTCTTGAATCAGTTTTCCTGTAAAATGTGACCCATTGTCACTTTGAATCTGCAAAGGTCCTCCATAATACAGTGATTTGATCTAAAAATGTAATGGTATTCAATTGTGTGGCCCCTTTGCATGGCATCGCCATCAAGTATCCGGAATACATGTCCACAATTGTACACGCGTACTGACATCCTCTGCTAATCGGCATTGGACCAGTGTAATCGATCTGCGGATTTGTCCAGATAATTTACCTTGTTTCAATGTACCCTGAATTATACGCGGAATAGATCTGTTTTTGATGCTGGCACACCGGACATTGTAAAATCAGTTTTCACGATCCATAAAGGAATACCAATTTCTCAATCATGTGCCCACCTGATAGCCTTTTCTCCCAGATGCTCACTTTTCTGGCGTGCCCTCTTAGCAATCCCTTCCAGATCATCTTCCTCATTCCTTGTGTCCATGACTGAAATTTTGGCATGTTCATCTACAACAGAATTGAACCATCGTTCCAATGAGTCCATTGCGCAATGGGCGTCTACATGATACAGTGACTATTCTATGCATCAACATTTCGGCAATATCTTGCCACAGCACTTTCCCCCACACCTTTTTGGTATGAATCTTCCATCCATTCTTTTGCCATGTTGGCAACCAAATAGCTAGTCCATTCGCCACAGATCCTGAGTCAGTGTATACATAAGAACCAGGCGTTTCCTGCTTCAATGCCCGATACACTGCATATAATTCTGCGAATTGACTACACTTTTTTTTTCTTTTTTTGTTATTCAGCATTTGGTTTTACAATTGAAAACATTAAGCTTTTCAACAGAAACAGTACAATCATTTTAAAGATGAGTAGAAATTGATAGCATAAATTCAAGAATCGATTCAAGAATCTGCATAGAATATTTCTTTCACGAACCCTAGAACAGCTACAGTCATGATAATGCCCCCCCCCACCCCACCCCATAGAGGATGGACGCCCGCTGTTCGGCAGCCGTTCTGGTTGTACATTTCTCACTAGATTTACCCATCCATCGGTTTCTCTGAGAGTTCAAACTGGGGCAAGACGTAACTATATGCTGTAGGGTTTCCTTTTGACATTCACACCATCGACATACAAAAACTCTGATCTTTTGGTTTCTTTGCTTCCAGTACTTCCATGGTAGGCATTTAAATTCATCTGCAGTCTCCTAAACTCCCTTCTACGTATGCTACAGGGAAATTCTTTCAAGTACTCCTGGGGATTTCCTCTTGCCCTATGATTAGGGTCTTTCCGTCCATATAACTTTAAAGATATAACGTTCTCTCTCTATAAATGTACAAATCCAACAGTTTTCTTTTTTTTTTTTAAACTTTGACTGGGTTTGTTGTTAGTTTATTCTGTAATATTCCGTTTTTCCAAAATGACAAGGCAAGAGTTTTTCCAAGTATGTAACCTCTGGTCAAGTTCTTGCTGGAGAGTCTGGTTCAAAACCTTAATGCCTCCCTCTCGACTGTTCACGAGGCATTTGCGGAAGAAAGCCAGAGTTTTCCATTCAACAATTGACCAAAGCGAAATAAGGCCCATTTCTTCTCGTATTAAATCAATGGGGGTACAGGCAGGAAGAGCCAGAACCTGTCTCCAGTAGATACCTTCCAGTTTTGGCCAGAGGTTTTTCGGTAATGATAGCATGGTTTCAGAACCATAAGTAACAATAGGCACAACTTTCGTAGTGTAAAAGTGAATGACTGGTTGCAATGTGAACATACAGAATCTTCTAGCGATTATTTTAGCTTGCGAAGTATGGTTTCTCATTTTTAATCTTAGTCTAGTCTCCTGTGTAGCTTCTATTGCACTGTTACTAATGCAAATTCCCAAATACACAAGGCTTGTTACTACTTCAGCTTTTTTCCCTTTGAGGAACCATGCTTGTTTCCCAGAGGGTTTGTGGGCAGTTTTCCCAAAGATTGTCAGGAGTTTAGTTTTTACAACATTGACTTTTAAGCTTTTATCCTCCAAGTAGCTCTCTAGAGCATCCAACTGCCTCTGTAAGCCGATCATAGTTTGGTCAAGCAGAATCAAGTCGTCTGCATAAAGCAGACGACCCACTGCCGGCCAGTCTGGGTAGAAACATTCTTGTTTTCTCAAAGGCTAAGGGTATGTCTGAGATGAATTGATTGAAAAGCATAGGGGCCAAGCTATGGCCTTGTTTCAGTCCCTTTTGTTGTCACTATAGGTTCAGTGAGGGTTCCTTTTTTATCCAATTTGACGCACATGGTGGTATTTCAGTGCATGACCATCAGTGCTTCTCTCAAATCTTCGGGCCATTTACATTTTTCTAGCTTTGTCCATAATTTGGGTCTCTCAATCACATCAAATGCTTTCGTAAGATCAACTGAAGCCAAATATACTTTCATCTAAGGTCTCATTTTCACGCTTTCCTTGATGAGGTTTAGCAAGAAGAGATTTAAGGCATTTCCTATCTCCGTTTCAAAGCCTGCTTGCCACTCATCAAACCGGCAAATGGTCATCCTCCAAGAGTTGAAGGCCATCAGGATAAATACACCAAAAATCTTACCCTTAACATCAAGAAGGGCGATGTGTCTATAATTAGATGGTTCCGACCTATTACCCTTCTTGAATATGGGCACAACAATCAAAGTGCTCCATGAACCAAGGATGATCTTAGTTCTCTTTATCATCGTGAACAGACTGTACATAATCTCTGTCCATCCATCTGGGTCCTCTTTAAGTTTGCAATTTGACAGGCCATCAGACCCCGGGGCCCTTGAGTTGCTGGCTGATGCAATCAATTATTTAATTTCTGCTTTATCCGTTGAGAATGACCAACGGAATATAGGATAGACAGAGCTGTTACAATGTAGTGTAATCAGATTTAAATAGTGTCTCAAAATGTTTCTTCCAGACAGCTGCAGATACTCCATTTAGCATTAGAGAATTTTGTGGGACATTCAGATTGTTTAATATTTTCCATATTCCAGTGGTATTTTTTCGTAGCGATTAAGCTTAGCATTTTTTGGGCATCTCTTTGGAGTAGAAGCCATCTGTGATTCTTTAACCAGTTTTTATATTGTTTCAATTTCTTAGTAGTTTTGGGATCCCAACATTGCTTCTTTACTCTAATCAAGGATGCATTAATGGCTTTTTCTTCCTTCGTAATGTCAATATCAAGTACATGCTTTTTCCTCAGAGCCACACCCAGAGTGGGCCCTGGATGCCTCCTTACACATCTCCGGAGCACTAGACTCTTCAACACCAGACACAGCTTCTTCATCAATAACAATTCTTTTGCGTCCAGGTTGGATGTATAGAGCAAGCCTTGTTGGGCTCTGATACGCAAAGGGTCAAGTACCAATGGTCGTGGTCAAGATCTCGTGATCACTGCTTTCCGTGGACCTCACCATGAATTCTGTCAAATTCCCCAGCAAATTCTCCAAGGCAAACATGTAGTCCAGAATTTCTTACAACACCTCCTTTTCCAGGTTGGTTTTGCCAGGATATCACCTGGAGTATGGCCATTTGCCATGTGTATATTTCTTTTGTTCATCTCATCTCTCCAAGTAAATCCTCTAGCTATTTGTGAGGTAGCGTTCATTGGTCGATTGGGTATGATTTTGGCTTTCTTGTCAAAGCAATGAATGTTAAGGTCCCCACAGATAAGAATTTCAAAGTTGGGTGTCAGTTCCCTAGCACTGTGCATGGTGTTCAATACAGCCTTGACAAACTCATCCCTAGTGCCAACTGGATTGCAGTAGAGATTAACAAAATGTTCTTCAACTGGTTGTGTTCTTTTAAACCCGTAGAGATGAGAAGTAAGAGTGAGGGGTGGAATTCTATGATCACTTTGCATTTGATGTTGTTTTTATGGGCAATTAGGAGGCCCACCATCGGACGACCCTTATTCCCCTTAACTGCAGGATTAATGTATATCGCGTATCCATCAAGTAATGGGGCTTCAGACAGCCAAGTCTCTTGGAGACATATTATTTCATAGTCATTGAATTTCAAATCTCCAGCGTGGAACAAGTGAGCAAAGCCTCCGGTGTTCCAAGAGGCAACAGAGACTTGATTTTCCAGACTAGTCTCTTGTGTTACTGCTCTAATTATTGGAAGCTATGAGGTCATATTTGCACCAGCCAGAGTCCCAGCCAGCCATGACCAATTGTCACATAGGTCTTGTTCATTTCCTCTAGGCTGATCCTCTTTTTTATTATTGGAATCTTAGTCCCGTTTTCCACAGTTCTTTTTAAATTTCTTTTACAAGTGAGATAATCCGTGTCACTAGACTCCTTCTACTTTTGTCCATATCCAGTGTTTAGAGAGTGATGTCTATACATTTTAGGAGCCTTGTTTGACCAGTGTAAGCTCTCTTTATGTCTAGCCACTTGGGGTTCTTCAATGTTGTATTCAAACAGTGCAAAACCCATAGGTAGTAATTTGCCGGCGACTTCAATGATTGTTTTTTTTATCGTAGGATGCAACACAGATGATAATTTTATCTGTTCTCTCCTCTGGAAATTCGATCAGAAGTAAGTCACCCGAGTCTATATTTCTCAGACTTGGAAAACAATGGAACAGGCGCAATATGTTGGTGTGATTTAGCACCAAATCATCTCCGTCTGTATACATTTTCTAACAGCAATTGATGAATGGAATTTTCATTGCGTTGGGTGTCATAAGGTTCCTTTCGAAGCAGACTGTTGTTTCTGTTAGACAATTTCTCCTCCCTTATGCCGATCTTAAGTCTTTTATCAACGTTCGCTCGTTTCTCATCCATTGTCATGAAACAAGTAATGTTTTTTTTTTCTGTACATAATTTAGGTTTTACAGGCACACATTTTGATGGTATTTCATCATCTTCTATGATATTCTCATTGTTCACCTTTCTTTCTAAAGATCTGTCATTGAGGAGTGTTTGTGTAAAGGGTTAAATACTTAGTTGCACGACCATCTGCTTCTGAATCCGACTCTGGAAGTTCTTGATTCCTAGAGGCGCTCAAATACTCCCTTGTTTGAAGCAACTCCTTATTTTTCTCTTTCTTAGAGGAGTTGAAGGTGACCGATCTTACCATATAAGGAACTTTCAATTCTTTCTCCTTTTTGTATTTTATCACCTATTCTCCGTTTTAGGAAATTAAAAATACCCCCCACCCCCCTTATGGGGAATTAGAATGAACTTTGGGCGTAGGTTCACTTTCCATCAGATCTGAATCTGAAAGTTCTTCATAGCAGGACTCGTCTTCACGATCTACAGTGACCTGTATACGCGTAAACTTTCCTGATCGGATATCTGTGTCTTCTTCCCCAGGTTCCCCTTCTTCCGCGATTGAATTAGTAGATGGGTCCATGACCGCAGCTGTGTCCTCATCTCTATCAGGTTGCTTTGTGTCGTCCATTGATTTGCACATTTCTTGTCTCAATTTTCCTACTTCTAAATTCTGACTAGGGAAAGAGGCCTCCAGGGTAAGAACATTAATTGGGTCATTTATTGCTGCCCTCCTAGGCTCCTTTCCTGTGTTTTTAATGAAATGTAATTGTTTCTCATTCTTCCTAATTCTCTTCAAGCAGTCAGTTATGGTGTTCTGTGATTTTTGTTGAGTTTTTTGTTTAGCCAAAGAAGCTTTTAATAGTTGTCTTTTTGAGTTCGGAGAATTTAATTTTCTTTGCAATTCATTCAATTTAGAGAAGATGTCATATTTTGTTTTCTTTAGTAGTCCATGATCCAGTTCCTCAATCGATTCTGTAGATCCAATTACATTCTGTAATAAACACACGCCTTCATCTGCATCAGCATCTTCATTGCAGTGAGGGAGTTTGTTCGCTTAATTCGAAATTTTGTAACGCAGGAGGGCTTACAGCTCCAGTTTTTGCCCTAATGTGTTCTGAGCAATGTCCCTCATTTGAGTTTATAATTTCCAATTCTTGGTCAATTTTTTTTGGGAGGGTCCTCCTCTTTAATGTGCTGATCGCCATTACTCGTAGGGTTGACTTCTATATTTCTGAAGACCCAATTCCAAAGTCTCAGTAGCTACATCGTTTACTCCTCTAGGTGGTTTGTCCGAGTCCTGAAGAGTTGGATCGATTTTCTCATTTTCGGATATTCTTTTCTTATCTTTCATGACCGAGTCAATTATATCATGTAAGATGTTAGAGGTCGTTTTTGTTTGAATTACGGTTACAAGTCCTTCAATAAAAATAAGCTTTCAGTGGAGCATTGCAATTAAGGTTGACTGATCCGAACTTGATCGTTAAGCGATTCATGCAGTTTCATGTACGGTGTCAGTTATAGTAAGAGCTGCAATCCAGTCAGAGTTAATTGGAGGTACCTCTTTTCCAGGTATTTGTTTGATACTGGACAACTTCATAGCTGCCAATAGTTCATCAGCAAACAATGTTTCATTGGCATGTATTCTATTGCACTTGGTACTTACCCATGTAGTTTGTGTAGCTCGAGTGTTACTAAGGGAGATGCCATACAGGTTAGGCAGCACAGTCTTCGTTAAAAGCAAGTCACTCCTACTTTCCATTGTTGACACTGCACAGTGAATTTGCGTTCTCAGAGATTGCTGATCCTTACAATTTTCAGAGGAAAAAGAATCTTTGTTTTGATAGCAACATATCATAGGTCAATGTTGTAGGTTTCCATTGCGTTCTTTTAACTTTTTTAACAGGATGTCCCCAATTAGAATCTGGGCTCCCGAAATTGTAAACATGCGAATTGTAGACTTCACAGAAGGATAAACAAAGCTCATCTGAGGGGCAGCCCAGACTTGGTAACAGAGACTTAGCTTCGCTACTTTCAAATGTGGGTAATAATATAGGCTCAAAGAGCATTAGCAGATTACTTTTTTATTTGTGTTATTAGGAGTTTTAATGCTCTTACCCGAAGTTACTGGGGGGAGTATTCATCTCATAATCGAGCAGTGATGTCTTTAAGAGTGTATGTTCAGAGGACACTGTAAAGGTGCCTATTTCCACTCTGATGTCAATAGGGCATTTGGTAGTGCTCACATCCTTGCCCAAATCCTCATCCAAACAGTGAGTCTCTTTAAAGGCATCAGAAGGGTCAACCCGAGGCATAATATAGCCTAAGTCCTCCTCTGCCTCTAGATTTGTTAATGGGTTTTTTGGGCTTTGTTCGTTCTTGATCAGATTTAGGTCCACTTGCTCCCTCCATTTATTATTTTTATTTTTTTGTTATGGATCCTTTTTTCTTAAGGCAAGGGTTCTCTTTCCTCCAGTTGGAACTCTATGCGCCCTAGGATCCTAGTAGCATACGGCGCGTAGCAAGTATGATCTGCCAAAAAAAAAGTAAAGAATTATGGAAGGAGCAAGCAGCAAAAAAAGAAAATCCCAGCCTGTCGCTGATGATAGAAATATAGTAATATATTGGTAACTTGATACTGCAGTTAAACTTGAGATGTTATAAGGCAGTGATTCGGGATCAAAGAGGTCAAAAGGGTAGGAGCCCCCCCAACAGTCTCCAGAGCACGAAAAAAATGCAGTGGTGTTAACAGACGTTCTCACTTGTCCGTTGCCTTGCCTTTCGCTCACAATGTATAACACATATGCAGCATATGCAGAGGGAAAAAAAGGTGGGGGAGCAAGGATATGGTGCGAGGATATGTTGGAGTTGACTGGTCCCAAGCAGGGAAAGCTGATCAGTCAATATCCCAGCAGACAAATCTGGACCGCAACAGGCTTGTGCCGCTCACCTCTCGGAAAACTCCCAATGTCTCCAAAAGTCAGATACAGTGCTACGGAGCTGCGGGCCCCACCAACACCGGCCACATCCGCACCACTTTCGGCTCCCAGCAGTTTTGCGTATGCTTCGCCGAGTCCAGAGTTCCTCAGTTTCCTCAGTTTGAGGAAAGGACCTTATGAGAAGCAACACTTGCGCCGTCAAGCCGCACTGACCAGCAAGGTTTACATGTCCAAGTCAGCCGCTTCCAACAGTGCTAAATTCTGCTGTTACGTTCCGGGGAGAGGTCTGCGCTCTGCCTCGGCTGATCTGTTGACGCTGCCCAAGTTGACTACTCTTCCCTTACACTGATGTTAATTTTCTCATCATTTTTGGATTATATACCACTGCTTTCCAGTGTTGCGCAGTCCCCACATATTTGGTTGAACCATCAGTAAACCATGCATGTTCAGTTTGTTCACTTGTCAATTCTCCATACAGGACTCCCCATTTTACAGGAGACTTCTTAACCTCCGTCTCCTCTGAAAGTTACAAATCAACGGAGCACCAGCCACCTGCTCATGCAAATTGGCAATTCCACCCTTTCCTGTTTTGGCATGATCTTGCATGTACCATTTCCATTTGATACTAGCCTCTTGGGCATGTCCAATTTGATGCGTTTTAGCATATCTTTGTATCCACTACATGATCGGAATTTACGGTTTGATCAATACATCGTGACCCACCGTCTCTTGCTCTGTATCCACAAGAGCCCAATAACATGCCAACAATTGCTTTTGAAAAGGAGTATATTGTCACCGGCATCGGGTAACTTACGGCTCAAAAACCCCAAAGAAACATGCTTCCGGGCCTGTTTCTGCCACAGACTCCAATTGGCATTGTTTTCCTGTACTGATGGATTAAATTCCACCTCCCGGCCCTCAATGGCCATAAATCAAGCACTCTGTATGGTATCTTTTGCCAACTAAAATGCTTTCTCTTGCTCCTCTCCTCACTCGAAGTTAGATTTCTTTCTGTCACTTCGTAGAGGGGCGCAAGAATCTGCCCCAAATGTGGTATATGCTGAACCCAAATAACCCTATGAACTGTTGAGCTTGTTTCTTATTCATAGGTGTAGAAAACTCAAGGATCTTCTGTTTAGCCTTTGGCACCATTTCACGATGCCCATTATGCTATTGAATTACCAATCTGTCTCCGCCGGACCTTGGGGTTTTGTCTCATTAATTTCCCATCCTTCTTTTCTTAGTGCTTCTATAATGAGGTCTAGGTGCTTCTGCACACTCTGCTCATCCTTTCCCTGTATTAAAATATTGTCAATATAATGCAAAATCTGCACATTTGGGTTGCACAGGATTTTATCCAAATGTTTTGCCACTAGCCGGTGAGATTGTCGGACTATGCATGTACCCCATAGGCAATTGTTGAAACATATACTGCCTCCCATTCCAAGAAAATGCACTGCTCTTGACACTCTTCTGCAATCGTTAGTGAAAAATGCATTCGCCAGATCTATTTCAGCATACCAAGTTCCTTAGAACTTCTGCACGTATTCGATTAAGTAACTGCATCTGCGGTTATTAACGGAGGAGTATATTTATTCAACTCGCGATAATTCATAGTCGTCCTACAGCTTCTGTCCGGCTTTTTAAACGGCCAGACCAGATTGTTCCATGCCATGGTTGCATGTCGTAGCGCGCCTGCTACAAAATATCCTTTAATGGTGTCTGAAATTTCCTTCTGCCCCCAGAATACAATATTGTTTCATAGCTACCTGTTTTGTAGCTAAGGGAACCTGCACAGGAGGCATTTTCAGTTTTCCCACCGTAACGGGAGTACATTAATGCACTCACCACAAACCTTCTAATCCTAAAGTCAATCCCTCCAGAATATCAAAACCAATAATGTATTCAGGTATGGTATTTATTCCTTTTCAGAATACCAATTTTGATGTCAACTCTGGTTTGGACTGCGGGGGTCTTCTTACCTCCCAATCCCGTAATGGTGAAATGTTTACCATTAAACCTTGAAGACGTCCTATGAATCAATGAGGCCTATTGCATATTTCCCGATTGCCAAAATAACTTCACATTCTCATGATGCCGTCTGTGTACGTTAATTAGGGTCACTGCAACCGGAGCTTGACCATGAAACTATTTGTATTTTGAATGCACGTCTTTGGACTCTGTCTCCAGCATGGCGCTCACCACGTTTTGTAAATCGGCATAGGTCAACTGATATGGTGAAGACGTCCCCATAGACTCATCTGCCTCCTCCTCGTGCGGAGTAGAAGGGGCCTTGCCCCCATTTGGCATATTCACATCCTGCCTTTTCACCTGTTTGTACCGTTCCTTTCCCTTGCTTTTTTATAACTGATACATTTCATCAATGTCTTAGTAACACCAAAAACATATATTTTCTGTATACACAAGTGTCTCAGCTATTGAACCTCTTTCCGTGGGGGGGTCTCTCCCTCTCCCCATCTCTCTCTCTCTCCCCCGCTCCCTCGCTCTCTTCCACCCCCACCCTTATCCCCCCTCTCCCCTCTTCCCCCGCTCTCCCCTCTTCCCCCGCTCTCCCCTCTCTTCCCCCGCTCTCCCCTCTCTTCCCCCGCTCTCCCCTCTCTTCCCCCGCTCTCCCCTCTCTTCCCCCGCTCTCCCCTCTCTTCCCCCGCTCTCCCCTCTCTTCCCCCGCTCTCCCCTCTCTTCCCCCGCTCTCCCCTCTCTTCCCCCGCTCTCCCCTCTCTTCCCCCGCTCTCCCCTCTCTTCCCCCGCTCTCCCCTCTCTTCCCCCGCTCTCCCCTCTCTTCCCCCGCTCTCCCCTCTCTTCCCCCGCTCTCCCCTCTCTTCCCCCGCTCTCCCCTCTCTTCCCCCGTTCTCCCTTCTCTTCCCCCGTTCTCACCTCTCTTCCCCCGCTCTCCCCGTCTCTCTCGCGCTCTCCCCGGTGCTCTCGCGCTCGCTCTCCCTCTCCTTGGCGCTCGCTCTCCCTCTCCTTGGTGCTTGCTCGCGCTCGCTCTCCCTCTCCTTGGCGCGCGCCCTCTTGCTCAATGTCCCTGGTGCTCGCTCGCTCTCCCTGGCGCGCGCTCTCTCCCTGGTGCGCGCTCGCTCTTGCTTGCTCTCTCTCTCTCTCTCTCTCCCTGGTGCGCGCTCGCTCTTCCTTTCTCTCTCTCGCTCTCTCTCCTGGCGCTCGCTGTCGCTCTCGCTCTCCTGGCGCTCGCTGTCGCTCGCTCTCCTGGCGCTCGCTCTCGCTCTCCTGGCGCTCGCTCTCGCTCCTGGCGCGCGCTCGCTCTCTCTCCTGGCGCGCGCTCGCTCTCTCTCTCCCTGGCGCGCTCTCGCTCTCTCTCTCCCTGGCGCGCTCTCGCTCTCTCTCCCTGGCGCGCTCTCGCTCTCTCTCCCTGGCGCGCTCTCGCTCTCTCTCCCTGGCGCTCGCTCTTGCGCTCTCTCCCTGGCGCTCGCTCTTGCGCTCTCTCCCTGGCGCTCGCTCTTGCGCTCTCTCCCTGGCGCTCGCTCTTGCGCTCTCTCCCTGGCGCTCGCTCTTGCGCTCTCTCCCTGGCGCTCGCTCTCGCGCTCTCTCCCTGGCGCTCGCTCTCGCGCTCTCTCCCTGGCGCTCGCTCTCGCGCTCTCTCCCTGGCGCTCGCTCTCGCGCTCTCTCTCTCTCCCTGGCGCTCGCTCTCTCTCCCTGGCGCTCGCTCTCTCTCCCTGGCGCTCGCTCTCTCTCCCTGGCGCTCGCTCTCTCTCCCGGGCGCTCGCTCTCTCTCCCTGGCGCTCGCTCTCTCTCCCTGGCGCTCGCTCTCTCTCTCCCTCTCCCTGGCGCTCGCTCTCGCTCTCCCTCTCCCTGGCGCTCGCTCTCGCTCTCTCTCCCTGGCGCTCGCTCTCGCTCTCTCTCCCTGGCGCTCGCTCTCGCTCTCTCTCCCTGGCGCTCGCTCTCGCTCTCTCTCCCTGGCGCTCGCTCTCGCTCTCTCTCCCTGGCGCTCGCTCTCGCTCTCTCTCCCTGGCGCTCGCTCTCGCTCTCTCTCCCTGGCGCTCGCTCTCGCTCTCTCTCCCTGGCGCTCTCTCTCGCTCTCTCTCCCTCTCGCTCTCGCTCTCTCTCCCTTTCGCTCTCGCTCTCGCTCTCTCCCTTTCGCTCTCGCTCTCGCTCTCTCTCCCTTTCGCTCTCGCTCTCGCTCTCTCTCCCTTTCGCTCTCGCTCTCGCTCTCTCTCCCTTTCGCTCTCGCTCTCGCTCTCTCTCCCTTTCGCTCTCGCTCTCTCTCTCTCTCCCTTTCGCTCTCGCTCTCTCTCCCTGTCGCTCTCGCTCTCTCTCCCTGTCGCTCTCGCTCTCTCTCCCTGTCGCTCTCGCTCTCTCTCCCTTTCGCTCTCGCTCTCGCTCTCTCTCCCTTTCTCGCTCTCGCTCTCGCTCTCTCTCCCTTTCGCTCTCGCTCTCTCTCCCTTTCGCTCTCGCTCTCTCTCCTGGCGCGCGCACTCGCTCTCGCTCTCTCTCCTGGCGCGCGCACTCGCTCTCGCTCTCTCTCCTGGCACGCGCACTCGCTCTCGCTCTCTCTCCTGGCGCGCGCACTCGCTCTCGCTCTCTCTCCTGGCGCGCGCACTCGCTCTTGCTCTCTCTCCTGGCGCGCGCACTCGCTCTCGCTCTCTCTCCTGGCGCGCGCACTCGCTCTCGCTCTCTCTCCTGGCGCGCGCACTCGCTCTCGCTCTCTCTCCTGGCGCGCGCACTCGCTCTCGCTCTCTCTCCTGGCGCGCGCACTCGCTCTCGCTCTCTCTCCTGGCGCGCGCACTCGCTCTCGCTCTCTCTCCTGGCGCGCGCACTCGCTCTCGCTCTCTCTCCTGGCGCGCGCACTCGCTCTCGCTCTCTCTCGTAGCGCGCACTCGCTCTCTCTCGTAGCGCGCACTCGCTCTCTCTCCTGGCGCGCGCTCTCGCTCTCTCTCCTGGCGCGCGCTCTCGCTCTCTCTCTCACTCTCCTGGCGCGCGCACTCGCTCTCTCTCCTGGCGCGCGCACTCGCTCTCGCTCTCTCTCCTGGCGTGCGCTCTCGCTCTCTCTCCTGGCGTGCGCACTCGCTCTCTCTCCTGGCGCGCGCTCTCGCTCTCTCTCCTGGCGCGCGCTCTCGCTCTCTCTCCTGGCGCGCGCACTCGCTCTCGCTCTCTCTCCTGGCGCGCGCACTCGCTCTCGCTCTCTCTCCTGGCGCGCGCACTCGCTCTCGCTCTCTCTCCTGGCGCGCGCACTCGCTCTCGCTCTCTCTCCTGGCGCTCGCTCTCTCTCCTGGCGCTCGCTCTCGCTCCTGGCGCTCGCACTCGCTCCTGGCGCTCGCACTCGCTCTCGCTCTCTCTCCTGGCGCTCGCACTCGCTCTCGCTCCTGGCGCTCGCACTCGCTCTCGCTCTCTCTCCTGGCGCTCGCTCTCCCTCTCTCTCCTGGCGCTCGCTCTCCCTCTCTCTCCCTGTCGCTCGCTCTCGCTCTCTCTCCCTGTCGCTCGCTCTCGCTCTCTCTCCCTGTCGCTCGCTCTCGCTCTCTCTCCCTGTCGCTCGCTCTCGCTCTCTCTCCCTGTCGCTCGCTCTCGCTCTCTCTCCCTGTCGCTCGCTCTCGCTCTCTCTCCCTGTCGCTCGCTCTCGCTCTCTCTCTCCCTGTCGCTCGCTCTCTCTCCCTGTCGCTCGCTCTCCCTCCCTGTCGCTCGCTCTCCCTCCCTGTCGCTCGCTCTCCCTCCCTGTCGCTCGCTCTCCCTCCCTGTCGCTCGCTCTCCCTCCCTGTCGCTCGCTCTCCCTCCCTGTCGCTCGCTCTCCCTCCCTGTCGCTCGCTCTCCCTCCCTGTCGCTCGCTCTCCCTCCCTGTCGCTCGCTCTCCCTCCCTGTCGCTCGCTCTCCCTCCCTGTCGCTCGCTCTCCCTCCCTGTCGCTCGCTCTCCCTCCCTGTCGCTCGCTCTCCCGCCCTGTCGCTCGCTCTCTCGCCCTGTCGCTCGCGCTCTGTCGCTCGCTCTCTCTCCCTGTCGCTCGCTCTCTCTCCCTGTCGCTCGCTCTCGCTCGCTCTCTCTCCCTGTCGCTCGCTCTCGCTCGCTCTCTCTCCCTGTCGCTCGCTCTCGCTCGCTCTCTCTCCCTGTCGCTCGCTCTCGCTCGCTCTCTCTCCCTGTCGCTCGCTCTCGCTCGCTCTCTCTCCCTGTCGCTCGCTCTCGCTCGCTCTCTCTCCCTGTCGCTCGCTCTCGCTCGCTCTCTCTCCCTGTCGCTCGCTCTCGCTCGCTCTCTCTCCCTGTCGCTCGCTCTCGCTCGCTCTCTCCCTGTCGCTCGCTCTCGCTCGCTCTCTCCCTGTCGCTCGCTCTCGCTCGCTCTCTCCCTGTCGCTCGCTCTCGCTCTCTCTCCCTGTCGCTCGCTCTCGCTCTCTCTCCCTGTCGCTCGCTCTCTCTCCCTGTCGCTCGCTCTCGCTCTCTCCCTGTCGCTCGCTCTCGCTCTCTCCCTGTCGCTCTCGCTCTCTCTCCCTGTCGCTCGCTCTCGCTCTCTCTCCCTGTCGCTCTCGCTCTCTCTCCCTGTCGCTCTCGCTCTCTCTCCCTGTCGCTCTCGCTCTCTCCCTGTCGCTCTCTCCCTGTCGCTCTCGCTCTCTCTCCCTGTCGCTCGCTCT
This sequence comes from Ambystoma mexicanum, assembly GCF_040938575.1. NCBI lineage: Eukaryota > Metazoa > Chordata > Amphibia > Caudata > Ambystomatidae > Ambystoma > Ambystoma mexicanum. The sequence continues at coordinate 250,065,196 of NC_090924.1, read as the reverse complement.
CTCTCCCTGTCGCTCGCTCTCTCTCCCTGTCGCTCGCTCTCTCCCTGTCGCTCGCTCTCTCCCTGTCGCTCGCTCTCTCTCCCTGTCGCTCGCTCTCTCTCCCTGTCGCTCGCTCTCTCTCCCTGTCGCTCGCTCTCTCTCCCTGTCGCTCGCTCTCTCTCCCTGTCGCTCGCTCTCTCTCCCTGTCGCTCGCTCTCTCTCCCTGTCGCTCGCTCTCGCTCGCTCTCGCTCGCTCTCGCTCGCTCTCGCTCCCTGTCGCTCGCTCTCCCTCGCTCGCTCTTCCTGTCGCTCTCCCTCGCTCGCTCTCCCTGTCGCTCGCTCTCCCTCGCTCTCACTCGCTCGCTCTCGCTCTCTCCCTGTCGCTCGCTCTCGCTCTCTCCCTGTCGCTCGCTCTCGCTCTCTCCCTGTCGCTCGCTCTCGCTCTCTCCCTGTCGCTCGCTCTCGCTCTCTCCCTGTCGCTCGCTCTCGCTCTCTCTCTCTCCCTGTCGCTCGCTCTCCCTGGCGCGCTCTCTCTCTCTCCCTGTCGCTCGCTCTCCCTGGCGCGCGCTCTCTCTCTCTCTCTCTCTCTCTCTCTCTCCCCCTGGTGCGCGCTCGCTCTTCCTTTCTCTCGCTCTCTCTCTCCCCCTGGTGCGCGCTCGCTCTTCCTTTCTCTCGCTCTCTCTCCTGGCTCTCGCTCTCTCTCCTGGCGCTCGCTCTCGCTCTCTCTCCTCGCTCTCTCTCCTGGCGCTCGCTCTCGCTCTCTCTCCTGGCTCTCGCTCTCTCTCCTGGCTCTCGCTCTCTCTCCTGGCTCTCGCTCTCTCTCCTGGCTCTCGCTCTCTCTCCTCGCTCTCGCTCTCTCTCCTGGCGCTCGCTCTCGCTCTCTCTCCTGGCGCTCGCTCTCGCTCTCTCTCCTGGCTCTGGCTCTCGCTCCTGGCTCTCGCTCTCGCTCTCGCTCCTGGCTCTCGCTCTCGCTCCTGGCTCTCGCTCTCGCTCTCGCTCCTGGCTCTCGCTCTCGCTCCTGGCTCTCGCTCTCGCTCCTGGCTCTCGCTCTCGCTCCTGGCTCTCGCTCTCGCTCCTGGCTCTCGCTCTCGCTCCTGGCTCTCGCTCTCGCTCCTGGCTCTCGCTCTCGCTCCTGGCTCTCTCTCTCGCTCCTGGCTCTCGCTCTCTCTCTCTCTCTTCTGGCGCTCGCTCTCTCTCTCTCTCTTCTGGCGCTCGCTCTCTCTCTCTCTCTTCTGGCGCTCGCTCTCTCTCTCTCTCTTCTGGCGCTCGCTCTCTCTCTCTCTCTTCTGGCGCTCGCTCTCTCTCTCTTCTGGCGCTCGCTCTTGCTCTCTCTCCCTGTCGCTCGCTCTTGCTCTCTCTCCCTGTCGCTCGCTCTCTCTCCCTGTCGCTCGCTCTCGCTCGCTCTCTCTCTCTGTCGCTCGCTCTCGCTCGCTCTCTCCCTGTCGCTCGCTCTCGCTCGCTCTCTCTCCCTGTCGCTCGCTCTCGCTCGCTCTCTCTCCCTGTCGCTCGCTCTCGCTCGCTCTCTCCCTGTCGCTCGCTCTCGCTCGCTCTCTCCCTGTCGCTCGCTCTCGCTCTCTCTCCGTCGCTCGCTCTCGCTCTCTCTCCCTGTCGCTCGCTCTCGCTCTCTCTCCCTGTCGCTCGCTCTCTCTCCCTGTCGCTCGCTCTCGCTCTCTCCCTGTCGCTCGCTCTCGCTCTCTCCCTGTCGCTCTCGCTCTCTCTCCCTGTCGCTCGCTCTCGCTCTCTCTCCCTGTCGCTCGCTCTCGCTCTCTCCCTGTCGCTCTCGCTCTCTCTCCCTGTCGCTCTCGCTCTCTCTCCCTGTCGCTCTCGCTCTCTCCCTGTCGCTCTCGCTCTCTCCCTGTCGCTCTCGCTCTCTCTCCCTGTCGCTCGCTCTCTCTCCCTGTCGCTCGCTCTCTCCCTGTCGCTCGCTCTCTCCCTGTCGCTCGCTCTCTCCCTGTCGCTCGCTCTCTCTCCCTGTCGCTCGCTCTCTCTCCCTGTCGCTCGCTCTCTCTCCCTGTCGCTCGCTCTCTCTCCCTGTCGCTCGCTCTCTCTCCCTGTCGCTCGCTCTCTCTCCCTGTCGCTCGCTCTCTCTCCCTGTCGCTCGCTCTCTCTCCCTGTCGCTCGCTCTCTCTCCCTGTCGCTCGCTCTCTCTCCCTGTCGCTCGCTCTCTCTCCCTGTCGCTCGCTCTCTCTCCCTGTCGCTCGCTCTCTCTCCCTGTCGCTCGCTCTCTCTCCCTGTCGCTCGCTCTCTCTCCCTGTCGCTCGCTCTCTCTCCCTGTCGCTCGCTCTCTCTCCCTGTCGCTCGCTCTCCCTCGCTCGCTCTTCCTGTCGCTCTCCCTCGCTCGCTCTCCCTGTCGCTCGCTCTCCCTCGCTCTCACTCGCTCGCTCTCCCTCTCTCCCTGTCGCTCGCTCTCGCTCTCTCCCTGTCGCTCGCTCTCGCTCTCTCCCTGTCGCTCGCTCTCGCTCTCTCCCTGTCGCTCGCTCTCGCTCTCTCCCTGTCGCTCGCTCTCGCTCTCTCCCTGTCGCTCGCTCTCGCTCTCTCCCTGTCGCTCGCTCTCGCTCTCTCCCTGTCGCTCGCTCTCTCCCTGTCGCTCGCTCTCGCTCTGTCGCTCGCTCTCGCTCTCTCCCTGTCGCTCGCTCTCCCTGGCGCGCTCTCTCTCTCTCCCTGTCGCTCGCTCTCCCTGGCGCGCGCTCTCTCTCTCTCTCTCTCTCTCTCTCTCTCTCCCCCTGGTGCGCGCTCGCTCTTCCTTTCTCTCGCTCTCTCTCCTGGCTCTCGCTCTCTCTCCTGGCGCTCGCTCTCGCTCTCTCTCCTCGCTCTCTCTCCTGGCGCTCGCTCTCGCTCTCTCTCCTGGCTCTCGCTCTCGCTCTCTCTCCTGGCTCTCGCTCTCTCTCCTGGCTCTCGCTCTCTCTCCTGGCTCTCGCTCTCTCTCCTCGCTCTCGCTCTCTCTCCTGGCGCTCGCTCTCGCTCTCTCTCCTGGCGCTCGCTCTCGCTCTCTCTCCTGGCGCTCGCTCTCGCTCTCTCTCTCTCCTGGCTCTCGCTCTCTCTCCTGGCGCTCTCTCTCCTGGCTCTCACTCTCGCTCTCTCTCCTGGCTCTCACTCTCGCTCTCTCTCCTGGCTCTCACTCTCGCTCTCTCTCCTGGCTCTCGCTCTCTCCTGGCGCTCGCTCTGGCTCTCGCTCCTGGCTCTCGCTCTCGCTCTCGCTCCTGGCTCTCGCTCTCGCTCCTGGCTCTCGCTCTCGCTCCTGGCTCTCGCTCTCGCTCCTGGCTCTCGCTCTCGCTCCTGGCTCTCGCTCTCGCTCCTGGCTCTCTCTCTCGCTCCTGGCTCTCGCTCTCTCTCTCTCTCTTCTGGCGCTCGCTCTCTCTCTCTCTCTTCTGGCGCTCGCTCTCTCTCTCTCTCTTCTGGCGCTCGCTCTCTCTCTCTCTCTTCTGGCGCTCGCTCTCTCTCTCTCTCTTCTGGCGCTCGCTCTCTCTCTCTCTTCTGGCGCTCGCTCTCTCTCTCTTCTGGCGCTCGCTCTTGCTCTCTCTCCCTGTCGCTCGCTCTTGCTCTCTCTCCCTGTCGCTCGCTCTTGCTCTCTCTCCCTGTCGCTCGCTCTTGCTCTCTCTCCCTGTCGCTCGCTCTTGCTCTCTCTCCCTGTCGCTCGCTCTTGCTCTCTCTCCCTGTCGCTCGCTCTTGCTCTCTCTCCCTGTCGCTCGCTCTTGCTCTCTCTCCCTGTCGCTTGCTCTCTCTCCCTGTCGCTCGCTCTTGCTCTCTCTCCCTGTCGCTCGCTCTTGCTCTCTCTCCCTGTCGCTCGCTCTTGCTCTCTCTCCCTGTCGCTCGCTCTTGCTCTCTCTCCCTGTCGCTCGCTCTTGCTCTCTCTCCCTGTCGCTCGCTCTTGCTCTCTCTCCCTGTCGCTCGCTCTTGCTCTCTCTCCCTGTCGCTCGCTCTTGCTCTCTCTGCCGCTCGCTCTCGCTCTCTCTGCCGCTCGCTCTCGCTCTCTCTGCCGCTCGCTCTCGCTCTCTCTCCCGCTCGCTCTCGCTCTCTCTCCCGCTCGCTCTCGCTCTCTCTCCCGCTCGCTCTCGCTCTCTCCCCCGCTCGCTCTCGCTCTCTCCCGCTCGCTCTCGCTCTCTCTCCCGCTCGCTCTCGCTCTCTCTCCCGCTCGCTCTCGCTCTCTCTCCCGCTCGCTCTCGCTCTCTCTCCCGCTCGCTCTCGCTCTCTCTCCCGCTCGCTCTCGCTCTCTCTCCCGCTCGCTCTCTCTCCCGCTCGCTCTCTCCCTGTCGCTCGCTCTCTCCCTGTCGCTCGCTCTCTCCCTGTCGCTCGCTCTCTCCCTGTCGCTCGCTCTCTCCCTGTCGCTCGCTCTCTCCCTGTCGCTCGCTCTCTCCCTGTCGCTCGCTCTCTCCCTGTCGCTCGCTCTCTCCCTGTCGCTCGCTCTCTCCCTGTCGCTCGCTCTCTCCCTGTCGCTCGCTATCCCTGTCGCTCGCTCTCGCTCGCTCTCGCTCGCTCTCGCTCGCTCTCGCTCGCTCTCCCTGTCGCTCGCTCTCGCTCGCTCTCGCTCGCTCTCGCTCGCTCTCCCTGTCGCTCGCTCTCGCTCTCTCTGTCGCTCGCTCTCGCTCTCTCCCTGTCGCTCGCTCTCGCTCTCTCCCTGTCTCTCGCTCTCGCTCTCTCCCTGTCTCTCGCTCTCGCTCTCTCCCTGTCTCTCGCTCTCTCCCTGTCGCTCGCTCTCGCTCTCTCCCTGTCGCTCGCTCTCGCTCTCTCCCTGTCGCTCGCTCTCGCTCTCTCCCTGTCGCTCGCTCTCGCTCTCTCCCTGTCGCTCGCTCTCGCTCTCTCCCTGTCGCTCGCTCTCTCCCTGTCGCTCGCTCTCGCTCTCTCCCTGTCGCTCGCTCTCGCTCTCTCCCTGTCGCTCGCTCTCCCTGGCGCTCTCTCTCTCTCTCTCTCTCTCTCTCTCTCCCCCTGGTGCGCGCTCGCTCTTCCTTTCTCTCTCTCGCTCTCTCTCCTGGCTCTCGCTCGCTCTCACTCTCTCTCCTCGCTCTCTCTCCTGGCTCTCGCTCTCTCTCCTGGCTCTCGCTCTCTCTCCTGGCTCTCGCTCTCTCTCCTGGCTCTCGCTCTCTCTCCTGGCTCTCGCTCTCTCTCCTGGCGCTCGCTCTCGCTCTCTCTCCTGGCTCTCGCTCTCTCTCCTCGCTCTCTCTCCTGGCGCTCGCTCTCTCTCTCTCCTGGCTCTCGCTCTCTCTCCTGGCGCTCGCTCTCGCTCTCTCTCCTGGCTCTCACTCTCGCTCTCTCTCCTGGCTCTCACTCTCGCTCTCTCTCCTGGCTCTCACTCTCGCTCTCTCTCCTGGCTCTCACTCTCGCTCTCTCTCCTGGCTCTCACTCTTGCTCTCTCTCCTGGCTCTCACTCTCGCTCTCTCTCCTGGCTCTCGCTCTCGCTCTCTCTCCTGGCGCTCGCTCTCGCTCTCTCTCCTGGCGCTCGCTCTCGCTCTCTCTCCTGGCTCTCGCTCCTGGCTCTCGCTCTCGCTCTCGCTCCTGGCTCTCGCTCTCGCTCCTGGCTCTGGCTCTCGCTCCTGGCTCTCGCTCTCGCTCCTGGCTCTCGCTCTCGCTCCTGGCTCTCGCTCTCGCTCCTGGCTCTCGCTCTCGCTCCTGGCTCTCGCTCTCGCTCTCTCGCTCCTGGCTCTCGCTCTCGCTCTCTCGCTCCTGGCTCTCGCTCTCGCTCTCTCTCTTCTGGCGCTCGCTCTCTCTCTCTCTCTTCTGGCGCTCGCTCTCTCTCTCTCTCTCTTCTGGCGCTCGCTCTCTCTCTCTCTCTCTTCTGGCGCTCGCTCTCTCTCTCTCTCTCTTCTGGCGCTCGCTCTCTCTCTCTTCTGGCGCTCGCTCTCTCTCTCTCTTCTGGCGCTCGCTCTCTCTCTCTCTTCTGGCGCTCGCTCTCTCTCTCTCTCCTGGCGCTCGCTCTCGCTCTCTCTCCTGGCGCTCGCTCTCGCTCTCTCTCTCCTGGCGCTCGCTCTCTCTCGCTCTCTCTCGCTCTCTCTCCCTGGCGCGCTCTCGCTCTCTCTCCCTGGCGCGCTCTCGCTCTCTCTCCCTGGCGCTCGCTCTCTCTCCCTAGCGCTCGCTCTCTCTCCCTGGCGCTCGCTCTCTCTCCCTGGCGCTCGCTCTCTCTCCCTGGCGCTCGCTCGCTCTCTCTCTCTCCTGGCGCTCGCTCTCTTTCTCTCCTGGCTGTCGCTTTCTCTCTCGCTCTCTCTCCTGGTGCTCGCTCTCGCTCTCTCTCTCCTGGCGCTTGCTCTCGCGCTCTCTCTCTCTCTCTCTCTCTCTCTCTCTCTCTCTCTCCTGGCTCTCGCTCTCTCTCTCCTGGCGCTCGCTCTTGTTCTCTCTCTCTCCTGGTGCTAGCTCGCTCTCTCTCTCTCTCTCCTGGCGCTCGCTCGCTCTCTCTCTCTCTCTCTCTCTCCTGGCGCTCGCTCTCTCTCTCTCTCTCTCTCTCTCTCCTGGCGCTCGCTCGCTCTCTCTCTCTCTCTCTCTCTCCTGGCGCTCGCTCTCTCTCCTGGCGCTCGCTCTCTCTCTCTCCTGGCGCGCTCTCGCTCTCTCTCTCTCTCTCTCCCTGGCGCGCTCTCGCTCTCTCTCTCTCTCTCCCTGGCTCGCTCTCGCTCTCTCTCTCTCTCTCTCCCTGGCTCGCTCTCTCTCTCTCTCTCTCCCTGGCGCGCTCTCGCTCTCTCTCTCTCTCTCCCTGGCGCGCTCTCGCTCTCTCTCTCCCTGGCGCGCTCTCGCTCTCTCTCCCTGTCGCTCTTGCGCGCTCTCCGCCTGTCGCTCTTGCGCGCTCTCCGCCTGTCGCTCTTGCGCTCTCTCCGCCTGTCGCTCTTGCGCTCTCTCCCCCTGTCGCTCTTGCGCTCTCTCATCCTGTCGCTCTTGCGCTCTCTCCCCCTGTCGCTCTTGCGCTCTCTCCCCCTGTCGCTCTTGCGCTCTCTCCCCCTGTCGCTCTTGCGCTCTCTCCCCCTGTCGCTCTTGCGCTCTCTCCCCCTGTCGCTCTTGCGCTCTCTCCCCCTGTCGCTCTTGCGCTCTCTCCCCCTGTCGCTCTTGCGCTCGCTCTCCCTGTCGCTCTTGCGCTCGCTCTCCCTGTCGCTCTTGCGCTCGCTCTCCCTGTCGCTCTTGCGCTCGCTCTCCCTGTCGCTCTTGCGCTCGCTCTCCCTGTCGCTCTTGCGCTCGCTCTCCCTGTCGCTCTTGCGCTCGCTCTCCCTGTCGCTCTTGCGCTCGCTCTCCCTGTCGCTCTTGCGCTCGCTCTCCCTGTCGCTCTTGCGCTCGCTCTCCCTGTCGCTCTTGCGCTCGCTCTCCCTGTCGCTCTTGCGCTCGCTCTCCCTGTCGCTCTTGCGCTCGCTCTCCCTGTCGCTCTTGCGCTCGCTCTCCCTGTCGCTCTTGCGCTCGCTCTCCCTGTCGCTCTTGCGCTCGCTCTCCCTGCCGCTCTTGCGCTCGCTCTCCCTGCCGCTCTTGCGCTCGCTCTCCCTGCCGCTCTTGCGCTCGCTCTCCCTGCCGCTCTTGCGCTCGCTCTCCCTGCCGCTCTTGCGCTCGCTCTCCCTGCCGCTCTTGCGCTCGCTCTCCCTGCCGCTCTTGCGCTCGCTCTCCCTGCCGCTCTTGCGCTCGCTCTCCCTGCCGCTCTTGCGCTCGCTCTCCCTGCCGCTCTTGCGCTCGCTCTCCCTGCCGCTCTTGCTCTCTCCCTGTCGCTCTCGCTCTCTCCCTGTCGCTCTCGCTCTCTCCCTGTCGCTCTCGCTCTCTCCCTGTCGCTCTCGCTCTCTCCCTGTCGCTCTCGCTCTCTCCCTGTCGCTCTCGCTCTCTCCCTGTCGCTCTCGCTCTCTCCCTGTCGCTCTCGCTCTCTCCCTGTCGCTCTCGCTCTCTCCCTGTCGCTCTCCCTCTCTCCCTCTCTCCCTCTCTCCCTCTCTCCCTCTCTCCCTCTCTCCCTCTCTCCCTCTCTCCCTCTCTCCCTCTCTCCCTCTCTCCCCTGTCGCTCGCTCTCTCTCTCTCTCCCTGTCGCTCGCTCTCTCTCTCTCTCCCTGTCGCTCGCTCTCTCTCTCTCTCCCTGTCGCTCGCTCTCTCTCTCTCTCCCTGTCGCTCGCTCTCTCTCTCTCTCCCTGTCGCTCGCTCTCTCTCTCTCCCTGTCGCTCGCTCTCTCTCTCTCTCCCTGTCGCTCGCTCTCTCTCTCTCTCCCTGTCGCTCGCTCTCTCTCTCTCTCCCTGTCGCTCGCTCTCTCTCTCTCTCCCTGTCGCTCGCTCTCTCTCTCTCTCCCCCTGTCGCTCGCTCTCGCTCTCTCCCTGTCGCTCTCTCTCTCCCTGTCGCTCGCTCTCGCTCTCTCTCCCCCTGTCGCTCGCTCTCGCTCTCTCTCTCTCCCCCTGTCGCTCGCTCTCGCTCTCTCCCTGTCGCTCTCTCTCTCCCTGTCGCTCGCTGTCGCTCTCTCTCTCTCTCCCTGTCGCTCGCTCTCTCTCTCCCCCTGTCGCTCGCTCTCTCTCTCCCCCTCTCGCTCTCGCTCTCTCCCCCCCTGTCGCTCGCTCTCGCTCTCTCTCTCTCCCTGGCGCTCGCTCTCGCTCTCTCTCTCTCCCTGGCGCTCGCTCTCTCTCCCTGGCGCTCGCTCTCTCTCCCTGGCGCTCGCTCTCTCTCCCTGGCGCTCGCTCTCTCTCCCTGGCGCTCGCTCTCGCGCTCTCTCTCCTGGCGCTTGCTCTCGCTCTCTCTCTCCTGGCTCTCGCTCTCTCTCTCTCCTGGCTCTCGCTCTCTCTCTCTCCTGGCTCTCGCTCTCTCCTGGCGCTCGCTCTCGCTCTCTCCTGGCGCTCGCTCTCGCTCTCTCCTGGCGCTCGCTCTTGTTCTCTCCTGGCGCTCGCTCTTGTTCTCTCTCTCTCTCTCTCTCTCTCCTGGTGCTAGCTCGCTCTCTCTCTCCCTCTCTCTCTCTCTCTCCTGGCGCTCGCTCGCTCTCTCTCCTGGCGCTCGCTCGCTCTCTCTCCCTGGCTCTCGCTCTCTCTCCCTGGCTCTCGCTCTCTCTCCCTGGCTCTCGCTCTCTCTCCCTGGCGCTCGCTCTCTCTCCCTGGCGCTCTTGCGCTCTCTCTCCCTGGCGCTCTTGCGCTCTCTCCCCCTGGCGCTCTTGCGCTCTCTCCCCCTGGCGCTCTTGCGCTCTCTCCCCCTGGCGCTCTTGCGCTCTCTCCCCCTGTCGCTCTTGCGCTCTCTCCCCCTGTCGCTCTTGCGCTCTCTCCCCCTGTCGCTCTTGCGCTCTCTCCCCCTGTCGCTCTTGCGCTCTCTCCCCCTGGCGCTCTTGCGCTCTCTCCCCCTGGCGCTCTTGCGCTCTCTCCCCCTGCCGCTCTTGCGCTCTCTCCCCCTGCCGCTCTTGCGCTCTCTCCCCCTGCCGCTCTTGCGCTCTCTCCCCCTGCCGCTCTTGCGCTCTCTCCCCCTGCCGCTCTTGCGCTCTCTCTCTCCCTGTCGCTCGCGCTCTCTCTCTCCCTGTCGCTCGCGCTCTCTCTCTCCCTGTCGCTCGCGCTCTCTCTCTCCCTGTCGTTCGCTCTCTCTCTCCCTGTCGTTCGCTCTCGCTCTCCCTGTCGCTCGCTCTCGCTCTCCCTGTCGCTCGCTCTCGCTCTCTCTCTCCCTGTCGCTCGCTCTCGCTCTCGCTCTCTCTCTCCCTGTCGCTCGCTCTCGCTCTCTCTCTCCCTGTCGCTCGCTCTCGCTCTCTCTCTCCGTCGCTCGCTCTCGCTCTCTCTCCCCGTCGCTCGCTCTCGCTCTCTCTCCCCGTCGCTCGCTCTCGCTCTCTCTCCCTGTCGCTCGCTCTCGCTCTCTCTCCCTGTCGCTCGCTCTCGCTCTCTCTCCCTGTCGCTCGCTCTCGCTCTCTCTCCCTGTCGCTCGCTCTCGCTCTCTCTCCCTGTCGCTCGCTCTCGCTCTCTCTCCCTGTCGCTCGCTCTCGCTCTCTCTCCCTGTCGCTCGCTCTCGCTCTCTCTCCCTGTCGCTCGCTCTCGCTCTCTCTCCCTGTCGCTCGCTCTCGCTCTCTCTCCCTGTCGCTCGCTCTCGCTCTCTCTCCCTGTCGCTCGCTCTCGCTCTCTCTCCCTGTCGCTCGCTCTCGCTCTCTCTCCCTGTCGCTCGCTCTCGCTCTCTCTCCCTGTCGCTCGCTCTCGCTCTCTCTCCCTGTCGCTCGCTCTCGCTCTCTCTCCCTCGCTCTCGCTCTCTCTCCCTGTCGCTCGCTCTCGCTCTCTCTCCCTGTCGCTCGCTCTCGCTCTCTCTCCCTGTCGCTCGCTCTCGCTTTGTAACGGATAATGCTAATTCAATAATGTTCAAATCCCATGCCCATTTGTAGCGTGCCTTAGTAGGAGCTACCTGAGCGTGTTCCTGTACCAACCTATACATCCCTGAAACCATGCCCCTTGTCCAATGTGCCTTCATGATGTATTCAAGCATAGTCTTTGGGTGGCTGAATTGAGAAGTCCGCCCAAGACCCCCTGAACGCTCTGCGCAGTCCACCATACTGGAGTCATCGTGCAGATTGTCTTCACATAAGGCTGGGTATCTCCTGAGCAGTCGCAAAATTCCACAATGCATATCACCCAGCAATGAAAATCCATCTAGTGCCCACACCCGCACAATCAACTTATTGGCTCTAGGAAGGGAGGGTATGCAGGCAAGGCATCAATAGTTGCGGTAATATCTTCAATTGTAATGGGTAGGTTTAGGAGATCTCTATTCTCATCAGATAGTTCCGATAACGGGAGACTTCTAAAGAAGCCTTCAACTTCAGTGGCCGAACAGCTATCTTTATTAGAGTATATGTCAGAATAAAAGGTTCTAAATAACCAATTTACTTCCATCAGGGTGTGTACTAAATTGCCTCTGCCATTCCGGGTATCTGTAATAGTTATTGCCCTTCCCTTGACGAGCAATTCGGGCCAGTAGCGTGCCCGGACGCTCTCCTTCCCCATAGCGCCTCGCCTTTTGAGTGGCGCTTATAAACCTTTGGTCCCCGCTCATCATGTGCCTTAGTCATCCAATGCTCTCTTCATCTGCCCTAACGTGTCTAGTTGGGGGCACGTCGCCTCTACCTGCTCCAGATGGTGTATTTTTGTCTTTGCCATGTTTGATGTCTTGTCGTATTGTTTTAAGAACACACTGTTCCATAATAATTGCAATTCCCTGGATATAATCCTTAAACGCTTCCCATCGTAATCCACAGGACTTCACTGACCCAGTGTTTATCTCAAACATTTTGACATCAACCTCCAGATTAGATTCAAAGACTGTCCAGAAGCAGCTGGGGTTTATCGAACGCAGTTTTGTGGGACTCTTCTATATGCTCCCTCCTACACGCAGTCCAACCCCAGTGTAAGACTTAAACATGGTCTTGACAGCATTAACCCATAAACTTCTTGAGCCGGTGTTCTCTGTAGACATGATGCTTATAAAACAAAGCATACAAATGAATAGGTCCAAAGACACTATGCTCATAACGAGAAACTCCCAAGGTTTTTTTGACCTCTGCAATTTTTTACAGAAGGAATCACTCTTCAGTATTTTATCGTAGAGAAAAATCTCTCCATTTTTTATATTACAGTTGTGTGAATCAGAACATAAATGCACAATTCCAAATAGTGTGCATGTAACAAACCCAACCTCTATGAGGGTTTGTCAAAATTCACAACAAGATAGTGTACAAATTCAGTTTCTGAATTTGTACACTATATTGTTGTGAATTTACATGCACACTATTTGGATATTGTCCCAAAAATGTTTTGGTACTGTGTGTTGCAAACATATATTTTTCTGTCTGTTCTGTTCTGGTTTAGCATACCATTCTGATGTCCGAGTTTTTTGGAATTGTGCATTTATGTTCTGATTCACACAACTGTAATATAAAAAATGGAGACATTTTTCTCTACGATAAAATACTGAAGAGTGATTCCTTCTTTAAAAAATTGCAGAGGTCAAAAAAACCTTGGAAGTTTCTCGTTATGAGCATAGGTTCTTTGGACCTATTCATTTGTATGCTTTGTTTTCTAGTTAACCCTCCTGGGTAGAATAGGTTCCATACCAGGAGCCCTAATTTTTGACATGATGCTTATGTCATGGAAGCATTTCTTGCGGCATTAACATCAGCTGGCAGGATCAGAGAGGTCAGTACCAGTTTCCATGGGACCAACACATTACCGTTCATCGATATAAGGTGGTACTTCAAACATACCCTTCTTTTCGAGGGGATTGGGTCCTCCGATGTATTCCACATCTATGACAGGTAATCGCCACAGCTGTGCTGCTTAGGAAAATGTTCTGCGTCGATACGCTGTCCTTTAGGACCTCCATTGAGCCGACGTCACCGGATGTTATAAGTAGGATGCACGACGCCTGTAGCCTCAGTTCGTTTTTTCCGCAAACGTGTTCGCTTTGGAGATATCGGCGCGCCTCGGTTCTTCTGATTCTATCGGTTCTTCGAACTTGGTGTTTTGTGAAGAGATCATGTCTTCGTCTTCTACCCTGCGGTCGGGTTTCAATAAGTGTTGGGACTGCGGTTCCAAGATGTCACTTACAGACCTGCACAACGTCTGCCTCTGGTGCCTCGACGAGGACCACGCCACCGATGACTGTGACGATTGCCAGTCATTAACGTTGAAGGCCTTGCGGGAGCGAAAGAAGCTTTCTGTAGGTAGGGTTTCCAAACCCCAAAAGTCGAAATCCGCTGGGCTTTCGACAGACGATCCTGCTATTCCTCTGCCTCTTCGAGGCACTTGCGGAAGCGCGGTCGCCTTCCCCGTCCGAGGACTCCGCCCGTCGGCGGGTTGCTTGTCCCAACAAGCATTCCTCTCCTGGGGAATGGGATGCATTTCGTACGGATTTGAAGACGAATTTCCAATCGCAGGGCTCCGTTCCGTCCGCGCCTTCGAAGGAAGCTGGCAAGGAACGTGCTAGGGCTGCTGCTCGCACACCTTCAGGCTTGGGCGGTCGGCGCGATCATCGGGAGCCGTCGAGGTCCTGATTCGACGAGGTGAACTGCTATAGCCATGCCCGCTCCAGGTCCCGGTCCTCGACGCCCTCGAGACCGGCTGAACCTGTGAGGTCTTCTAAGAAAGCATTGACGCTATTGGTGCCATGTCAGTCGAGGGACTCTCTCGAGGCTCCGCCTCTGAGGAAGCCATCGACGCCATCGGTGCCGAGGCTGTCGAAGGACATGCTCGGGGCTCCGCCCTTGAAGCCTGTGTCAAAGCCATCAGCGCCACGCTCGACGCCGATTCTGTCGACGCCTTTTGTGGAGGCTTTACCAGAGGTACCCCGTGCATCGGTGGAAACTCGGAGGAAGGCCCTGAAGAAGTCACTAAGGCCTGTATTTGAGCCTTTTTCTGTGTCCTCATCCAGGGATTTATTCCAGTCTCTGGATTACATCTCTGAGGTGGATGAAGGGTCTGATGAAGGTTTGGTTCCTGATGAGGTTCCTCATGAACTATTATCTGGTCATAGCCAGATGGAAGACCTGCGTCAGTCTTTGCATGAGGCTAGTGGTCTGGACACCTCTCCGGAGGTTGATTTCGGTAGGCCTGAGCCTGGCACACATGCTGATTCTTCATACCGCCGTATCATGTCGAGGGTGACGGAGTACTTGGGGTGGTCTGTGCCAACAGTGGATTTTCTGCAGGATGACCCGACCGATATCTTGGACCAAGGTCCACCAACTGACCCGGTACTGCCATTTCATATGGCCTTGCAAAACAGGGTGGCGGCGGCTTGGACTTCTCCGGAGAGTCTCCCGGCAGTGGCTAAGTCGTTGCCAAAAAAATACTGCCCTGCCAGTGGCGACGCTGGCTACTTGTCCATGCACCCTACTCCAGAGAGTTTGGTGGTGCAGGCGGCTACGGCTCCGGCAAAGCAGGTGTCTTACCCTACCATCCCTCCCGATAGGGACGACAAACGTTTTGACGGTTGGGCGAAGAAAGTATTTTCTTCAGGGGTTATGGCTTTTAAAGCAGCCAACTACGTGTGTGCCTTAGCCCGTTTCACTCACAATCTGTGGAATTGTATTTCTTTGGCGGCTGAACATATTTCCGAAGGGGAGGAATGGGATGGCTTTCTTGCCCTTGTACAGGATGGCAAGGATGCTATGTGTGAATCCGTTCAATCGGGTTTGGACGTCGCAGACTGCGTCAGCCGGTCCATGCGGATGTACAAGCCCGGCTTCTCAACATGCCCTTTGATGGTGAATATCTTTTTGGCAGCAAGGCTGACGAGAGCCTTGAGAGGTTGCAGACCTCAAAAGCTGCAGCAAAGTCGTTGAGCGCTGCAGTTCGCCAACCTCTGCCTATTCGTCCTAGGGGACAGCAAGGGAGGGGAGATTCCTTTCGATGCTACTCTACCTTTGGTAGATAGAGGGGAGCTGCAAGTCAAAGGGGCCAACGTAAGAGTACCAAAGGTGGGAAACATGGTACTCGAGGTGCCAAGGCCGCTCGGGCACTTGCCTCTTTGCCCTCAGGCACTGCCGCATCCACTTCAGCTCAGTCATGAGGCCATGTCCTATGGTTCGCCGGTTGGGCGAAGGCCTGCGCAGCATCTTGTAGAATGGCGTGCCATTACGTCGGATGTGTGGGTTCTGGAGATCATAGCCCACGGCTACTGTCTTCCTTTCCGGCAGAGGCCTCACTACAATCCACCAGGGAATCTCTCTTTGAAGAGTACGGATCCGCTCCTTGGGCAGGCAAATCCCTGCTGGAGAAAGGTGCCATAGAACTGGTACCTGTAGCGGAGAGGAACAAGGAATGGTATTGCCCGTATTTTTTGATCCCGAAAAAAGACGGGATTGAGACCTATCGTGGACTTGCGTGGTTTGAACAAGCTCCTCGGGAAGGACAAGTTTAAGATGGTTACTCTCTCTCTCGAGTCCTCCAGGCCCTTCAACTTCAGGACTGGTTGGTGACTCTCGACATCAAGGACGCTTACTTTCATGTGCCGATTCATCCAAAGCACAAGAAGTACCTGAGGTTCGCGGATGGCGACCAGCACTTTCAGTTTCGGGTCCTGCCGTCCGGATTGACCTCCGCCCGAGGGTTTTCACCAAGCTCATGGTGGTGGTGGCAGCGTATCTCAGGAAAGGGGGGATTCACGTCTACCCCTACCTGGACGATTGGTTGATCAGGGCGCGCTCTGCCGAGCAAGTCCTGGATCATCCCTCAGTCACCTGCCACTCCCTTCACAGGCTGGGCTTCTCCCTCAACTTAAAGAAGTCCCACTTCTCCAACATGGGGTCTGGCATGGATTCACATGCTCATGAATATTCCCCGTCGTCAGGCCGGGAATCCTCGGTATAGAAAAAATCAGTATCAGTTTAGTTTCTGATCTGTCTTTCTCAGTAGTAACCAATCACTGGTCTCTGGGTCATACTGCCCCTAGCCAATGACTGCCCTCTCCCTAAGCCCCGCCCCTGGTAGCCATCCTCAGATTTTTACCGCACGTTCAAGTGTTGGGAGTCCTCGTGCTGTAGCTCTCGAGCTTTTGCTGCGTTTTCACACTTTTTTCAGGAGATTTTCTCATTTTTTCGGTTAAATAGAGCCTCAAGCTCCACCGTTTCTACATCCGATCAACAGGGATCCGTTTCGGAGTTTCTACGCCCCTCAAGGGTGAAGATTTCGTCGAGTTACGCTTTTGGAGGATTCCAGAAGTTCCAAGGCCTACCCGGACATTGCCCAGGAGAAAGGAAGCTCGACGCCCGGGAAGCTGTTCAGGACCTGCCCTGGATGCCAGCTTCAGAACGTTTTCAAGGAGGACGAGCATTCTTTATGCCTCTACTGTCTCCATGAGGACAAGACGCACAAGGAAAAGGACTGCGCGTTTTGTGGGAACATGTCGGAGCGGACCATGAAGTATCGCCACCTCCGTCTCGCCAACTGGCTGGAAGGTAAGAGCCCGCCAGGCGAGAAGAAGAAAAAGAAGTCCGAGCGGTCTTCTAAGTCCTGTGAGGGTGCCCCGGCGACGGGGGCCCAACCAAAGGCTAAGCACCGCGAGTCCGCGGGCACCGGGAGCGCCGAACGGTCGGGCTCCTTGGCTGCCAGGCAGGGCGCATCCTCCCCGGCGCCATCAACCACAAGCCAACACTCTGGCTAAGAGGAAGTCCGAGAACCCGGCGAAGCTTCTGGAGAGGCCCCGGTCGATCTCGAAGATTCTGGCAGAGGGGGAGCGAGGCTCGGACCCTCCCCCCAAGGTGAAGGCCCCAGGCGTACAGAAGGTGACATTGGCCTTAATTCACCCTGCTAAAACCTCGATTGAGAATGTCGCCACGGCCCTGGCTCAGCCTGTGGAGGCTACACCAGTGGAGGTGCCCTCAGGTACCAGAGTCTCCCTGCCACCGCGGAGGGAGTCGTCTTTCAGGCCCATCGAGAAGACCCCCACAAAGTCCTTGTTGGAAAGGATGGGGGAGGGGCTGTTGGCCCTCGTAGATACAGACACGACCTCTGAAGAGGAGCTCATCCAAGTCGTGGAGGAGGCACAGCCCATCGGGAGGGACCCCGACGAGGGCGACGGTGTCGCAGACGAGGCTCCTCAAGAGCCCTCGCTCCCGTCGTTTCCAGCGCCGCAGCACACCTCGGTGGCCATTTTGTCAGCCATCCAATCCTTACTCTCGGAGATAAGGACTAGGTTGCCCCTTCCCCGGAGGTACCTGAGCCAGACTCGACGGGGGAACCGAAACCAGGACCTTCGGAGAGCCCACCACTTAAGAGGAGGACGACGCATCCTAGGCCTCCTCTCCCGCCTCTGCGGCCTTCTCTGCCTTCCCCCGGTCCACTACCCACGGGGATTATACAGGCATGGACACGACTACGACTGGTATGGATGACGACGGGGGCGACGACGGGACGTGTCCCCCGTCGCCCCCTGCCCGGGCGTCCCCGCCCGACGAGATTGGATCCTTCCATGCTATGATTTCCAGGGCATCCGAGCTCTTCCAGCTCTGCCCCGAAGAAAAGAAGGAAGGGTTCCTTTACCAACGGCGCAATGCTAAAAGGAAGACGGTCCTCGCCGTACCGCTTCTTGATGAAATCTGGGATGAGGGGCTCGCCCTCCTCAAGAACCCTTCCACGGCTCCTGCGAAGAGGGACCGGTACGAGAAGAAGTACCGGGTCCCCGATGCTGCCCCTTGTGCCTTAGGACGCAACCTACCCCAGATTCGGTCGGTTCGGCGGCAGCCAAGAAGAAAGCGGGGGGGCATCGGCCTCTACTTCAACCACCCCGCCGGACAGCGAGGGTAGGAAGCTGGATGCGATGGGACGACGGGTCATCTCATCTGCAGCGACGACCGTCAAGGCGGCCAACGCCCTGGCCATCGTAGCCCACTACGACAGGGAGTTGTGGTTCAAGATCGCCCCTCTGTTGGACTTCCTTCCGGACGCCAAGAGGGCTGAGGCCCTGGAAATCTTACAGGAAGGTGAGATTGCCTCGGACCACGCCATTACGGTGGCTACGGACATCGCCGACACCAGTTTCTGTCAGTTGGGCACCAGCGTTTGCCTGAGATGACGAGGATGGCTCAAGGCGACGGATTTCCGCCAGGACGTACAGACCAAGGTTTTGGATATGCCCTTCGATGGGAACAACCTTTTTGGCAAGGCGGTTGAGTCCCTTCAGGCGATCAAGACGGACACGGAGACGGCCCGTACACTGGGTGTGCTCCAACAGCGACGGCCTTCCTTTTAGCGCTCCAGAGGCAGACAGGGTGTCTCCAAGGGAGCCGGCAGCAGCTCCTCTAGTTACCGTCAAGCGGCAAGATCTTCGTCGCAGGAGGACTACAGGGGACGCGGCAAGTCAGGTGGATCCCGCCGTCGTCGCCAAGGTGGTCAAGGAGGCAAAGCGGCCTCCAAGCAAGATTGAACCGACCGTCGGGTCGGGCCCCCGCGGGAGCACCCCGGTGGGAGGCCGGCTGACGAAGTCCATCTCCACCGACCGTTGGGTGCTGGACGCCCTGGCCCTGGGGCACACCCTCGAGTTCCAGAAGAGGCGCCCCCGCATTCCTCCCGTGGCCAGGAAGGAAAATCACGTCCCTCAACTGCTGTTGGAAGAAAGGGCTATGCTCAGGAAAGGTGCCATCAAGCTCGTCCCAAAGAGGCTTCGGGGCTCCGGAGTTTACTCAAGATACTTCCTCGTAAAGAAGACAGGAGGATGGCGTCCCATCCTCGACCTGCGACGACTGAACAAATACATCAAGGCACAGAAGTTCCGGATGGTCACCCTCCAGCATGTGCTGGGACAGTTGGAGGAGGGAGATTTCCTGTCCTCGTTGGACTTGGAGGATGCATACTTCTACATCCCTATTCTAAAGAGACACCGAAAGTTCCTCAGGTTCGTGGTCAAAGGGCGGCACTACCAGTTCAAGACCCTCCCGTTCGGATTAAAATCGGCGCCCAGGGTGTTCACCACGGCGCGGCTGCGCCTGCAGGGGATCCACATCTACCCCTACCTGGTTGACTGGCTCATACGGGCAAGGACAAGGGAGCTCGCCGTGGAACACACTACGAAGACCGTCCAGCTGCTCACCGACCTGGGGTTCTCCATCAACTTTCCAAAATCCCACCTGGTCCCGTCGCAAGTCGCCCTGTTTCTGGGAGCACAGCTCGACACAGTGGCGCGGCGGGCCTCACCGTCGGAGGAAACGATAAGGACCATCCTAGGAAAGGTGCAACGTCTGCTGGCCAAGGACATGGCCAGAGTGAGGTCTATCAAGTCCCTCCTCGGAATGATGTCCTCCTGCATTTATCTAGTGTGCCACTGCAGACTTCGGATGCGGCCCTTGCAAGAATTCCTCGACGCCCACTGGATCCAGACGACGGGCAGCTTCGAGGACAGGATCCCGCTCGACGAAGCGTTCCGTCAGGCGATACGATGGTGGGGTGTCCGCTCTCATCTGACGGCGGGAACAGGTTTCCTAGCCCCGGCCCACCAGGTGACGGTGACGACAGATGCCTGCCTGGAAGGTTGGGGAGCGCACACCGGGGGTCTCCACGCGAGAGGCCTTTGGCTCCCGAAGGAAAAGACTCTCCACATCAACATCTTGGAGCTCCGTGCAGTGTTCTGGGCCCTCAGGTCCTTCCTTCCGTCCCTCAAGGGCAAGGTGGTGAGGATCTTCACCGACAACACCACCACGATGTTTTACATTCGGAAGCAGGGCGGAACCAGATCCCCTGCCCTATCCAAGGAAGCCCAGGATCTGTGGCATTGGGCCGTCGCCCAAGGGATGTTTCTGGTACCCTTTCATCTGGCAGGGATAAAAAACACCATCGCCGACTCAGCAGAGAGCTGCGCTCGTGCCACGAGTGGGAACTGCGCCAGGATCAAGTGGACAGACTCTTCCGATGATGGGGCGAACCCCAGATCGATCTCTTCGCGACGGCGGCGAACTCCAAGTGCCGGAGGTTCGCCAGCAGCTTTCCCCAACCGAGGAGCATGGGCGATGGTTTCTCGTTCCCCTGGGACGGCCTGTTCCTTTATGCATTCCCGCCGTTGCTGTTGCTACTCCGGCTCGTCAACCAGCTCAAGAGGTCCTGGTGCAGGATGATCCTCGTCGCACCGGCGTGGCCGAGGCAGATCTGGTTCCTGGACCTTCTGGACTTGTCAGCGTCCACACCAGTCAAGCTGCTGACAGATGCGGATCTTCTCTCCAGAGAAGGAGGTGCCATTCTTCATCACGAACCAGAGTCGCTGAACTTGCAGGCCTGGCTCCTGCAGCACTAGAGTTTGGAGGATACGACATCCCGGCCGACTGCAGAGAGGTTCTCGCAAGGCCAGGGCATCCTCAACTTTCAAGTGCTGTGGACATAAATGGAAGAGGTTCTCTGTCTGGTACGGCGCACAGAAGATTAACCCTCTGCGGATTACGGCCCCTTAAGTATTGCTGTACCTATTGTCCTTGGCCAAGGCTGGCCTGTCTCACGCTTCCATCAAGTTACATCTGGCTGCCGTCTCACGTTATACCAGAACTACAGGACAGGCGTCCTTGTGGTCTCATCGACTGGTGAAGGAATTTATGAAAGGACTGTTCCGATCATTCCCGCCTATGAAGGCCCCTGCCCCGGCGTGGGAGCTCAACGTGGTGCTGACTAGGCTCATGAGGGCCCCATTCGAGCCTATGCATTCAGTGCCGTTGAAGTTTCTGTCGTGGAAGACCGCATTCCTCGTGGCCATCACCTCTGCACAACGAGTGGCAGAGATCCAGGCCCTGTCTTGCAAGCCTCCATACTTGACTTTTCACGACACGAGGGTGTTGCTGAGGACGCACCCCTCCTTCATTCCCAAGGTGCCGTCGGACTTCCAACTCAATGAGCCCTTGGTGTTGCCAGTTTTGTTCCCGTCGCCGGCTGAGAGGACTCTGCACTCTCTGGATGTAGCAAGAGCGCTGAAGTTCTATGTGGACCGCACGAAGAGTTTTCGGAAGACATCACAGCTGTTTGAACTTTGGACCTGTGAGTCAAGGGAAGGCTCTCTCGAAGACTTCCATTTCCAGATGGCTCTCCGGCTGCATTATGCACTGTCACCGGTTGGCAAACCGACCGTTGCCAGGCCGTCCGAGGGCCCATTCGACCAGAGCGATCGCTGCTACTACGGCGTTCCTGTCTGGTGTGTCCCTGCTCGACATCTGCAGGGCTGCTACTTGGAGGTCGAGGCACACCTTCACGAGATTCTACTGCGTCGACCGGGATTCCAGGGAGGAGTCCAGAGTCGGCCAGGCAGTGCTGCGCAACCTGTTCACCTAAGGTGAGCCTGATGAGGAGGTAAGAGTTGCTTAATGTTGAGTTGTTGTATTGCTTGATATTGAGCCTTTTGCCACCTCCCGTGGTTGTGCATGTGTATACTGCTATGTATTCTTATATTCATGAGCATGTGAATCCATGCCAGACCCCATGCTGGAGAAGGAACAAGTTACTTACCTGTAACTGTTGTTCTCCAGCATGGGTCTGGCATGGATTCACATGCGAACCCTCCCGCCTACCCCTCTGCGGCTCTTCACTTGGTCATACTGCCACTTCACGTGCTACCAAATCTGAGGATGGCTGCCAGGGGCGGGGCTTAGGGAGAGGGCAGTCATTGGCTGGGGGCAGTATGATCCAGAGACCAGTGATTGGTTACTACTGAGAAAGACAGATCAGAAACTAAACTGATACTGATTTTTTCTATACCGAGGATTCCCGGCCTGACGACGGGGAATATTCATGAGCATGTGAATCCATGCCAGACCCATGCTGCTCACGGGAATTTCCTCCAAGAGAAGCCTTAGGGGACACGTTCGTAGTGGAGTGGTCCTTCCCACTGCTGTACGCGTTTCCTCCAGTCCCCGTCATTCCGCAAGTGCTGCGGAGGTTGCGGAAGTTCGGTTCCCGAATGATCCTCATTGCTCCGGCATGGGCCAGGAGAACGTGGTACCCGGACCTTCTCGACAGGTCCATCTGCCCTCCACGCCGTCTTCCCTAACGAGACGATCTGCTTTCACGGGAGGGGGGGTCAGGTTCTCCACCCAGAGGTCAAGTCTCTCAACCTTCATGCTTGACTTCTGAAAGGTTGAGGTAGAAGGATTGGGACCTCCCTGCAAATGTGATGGAGGTGTTGCTTTCGGCCAGAATGCTTACAACAAAGTCCCTGTACTGTTGCCGTTGGAGAAAGTTCTGCGACTGGTGCAGGGTTAAGAATGTGGATCCTTTTTCATGTGCCATTCCTGTGGTACCATTTAAAGGTTACCTGGCGGCCCTGTCCATATTTAAGCGCTCGTCTGAGGAGTGTTCTTATTTTAAGATTCCTTTGCTTCCTCAGTTTCTGAAAGGGCTCACTAATGTGTTCCCACTGTTGCCTTTCTAGGTGCCCGGTTGGGATTTGAACCTGGTTCTAAAATTCCTAATGGGATCACCGTTTGAGCCTTTAAATTCTTGTCCTTTGGGACGGTTGACATTGAAAACTGTATTTTTAGTTCCGGTCACTTCCGCTCGCAGAGCGAGTTGCAGGCACTATCAGTCAAGCCACCCTTCACAGTGTTCCATAAGGACAGGGTTTGTCCTTCTTTTCTTCCGAAGTTGTGACCGAATTTCATTTAAACCAGAAGGTCATTCTTCTGGTGTTCTATCCTTCGACGAATCCTGGTAAGGAAGAGGAGAGGCTCCATAGGTTGGATCCTAGGAGAGCTTTAAGTTTCTACATCTCACGCATGTCCCGGGTCAGAGTGGACGATTAGCTCTTTGTAGGATACGCTGAAAGGCGTTTGGGACAAGCTGTTACTAAGCAGACTTTGTTTAGATGGATTATCATGACAAATTCTGAATGTTACTGCCTGGCGGGTAAGGACCCTCCAGTAGGCTAAAGGCCCCATTCTACCAGGGGTGTGGCTGCCTCTACTGTTCTGCAGAGGGGTGTTCCCATTTGTAACATTTGTTAAGCAGCAACATGGGCCTATGTCCAGACTTTTGTAAGGCACTACTCCCTGGATTCTATCCATGGGCAAGATTTGGCCTTTGGCAAGGCGGTCCTCTATTCTGCAATTTAATTGGGCATTCTAAAATTCTAAATTCTTTTCCCGCCTCCATAAATTGGTACTGCCTTGGGAGTCTGTCATAGATGTGGAATACGTCGGAGGAACCAATCCCTTTGAAGAACAAGTTACTTTCTTACCTAGTAACGTTCTTTCGATGGGATGTTCCGACGACGTATTCCACATCGAACCCTCCCAGCCTGCCCCTCTACAGAATTTCTTATGCGATTGCAGCTTACATTTCC
Organism: Ambystoma mexicanum; assembly: GCF_040938575.1. NCBI lineage: Eukaryota > Metazoa > Chordata > Amphibia > Caudata > Ambystomatidae > Ambystoma > Ambystoma mexicanum. Next base: position 250,042,540 of record NC_090924.1, on the reverse strand, counting down.
GCGAGGCTTTCTGTAGTCATACTGGCAGAAGATTGGTGCCACACGTTCTGGGGAAAAACTACAACTGAGGCTACGGGCGTTGTGCATCCTACTTATAACATCCGCCGAAGTCGGCTTGACGGAGGCCCCCCGAGGACAGCGTATCGACGCAGGACACAGACGCCGAACATTTTCCGAAGCAGCACAGCTGTGGTGATTACCTGACATAGATGTGGAAAACATCGTCGGTACATCCCATCGAAAGAACGTTACCAGGTAAGAAAGTAACTTGTTTGTCTACCAAAAGTGGTCTGAGTTGCACAGGAATCAAGATGTTTTGAAGCTGGGGTCTTATATGGAGCTCTAGACTGAGCAGGGCAGAATTCTGCACTGTCTAGATGTTTGTTTAGCCCAGAGGTTGTATCTCAAGAAGAGGACTAGACCTCATAGTCTCGGACAGACGTTCACATTTTATAGGAATGGGGGGGTGGATAGAGTGGGATTGGGGGTCCCAATCCATGCAAATGGGTAACAAAAAACGGTTTGGGAGGATTTGACCGTATGAAATATGACCTCGGCTAACTGACCGAAAAAAAAAAAAAATAGCATGCAGTCACTTTGGTCAAAATCCACCACCCACTCCCCCAACCCCCATCTCTACTTACCTGTTCGCTCGCCAGCTGGTCTGCTTCAACCCTGCGGGGTTGGATCTGTCCCTATAATGCAGGTCAGATCCGATGCCGCAGGGTCCTTTTTTTTTTTTTTTTTGGTTCGTCCCACGCCTCTGAAATTGAGGAGGCGGGGGACCCCCCTGCAACCCCCCATGCAAATACACACCCAACATCCCTGCAACACCCGCGCCACATGTTCGGTATGTATTAGCCAATTTGACCGAATATATTCGGTTGAATGGTGCCGGCCGAATTCGTCCGAATGTACCATTCGGCCAAATATACGAATACCACAAAAACTACTATAGCAAGAGGGATTGTATAATGCATTGTAATGAGATCCAGGGCAGCCCCCAGCCCCCACTGCACCCAGGGGATTGCATGCACACTTGACTAGAGTTAAAAACTCAGCAGTATCCTTCCAAAGGCACGTTCTGTGGGAGGCAATCTGGGCATCCCCATCAGCTTTCTGCGGTCACTATTCCCTGCAAACCAGCTCTAGACTGGACCCCCCCCCCCCCCCCCCTGTTCGGTCAGGCCGTCCTCTTTACCATTTTTACATCAGTTTAAATTCCTTCAAACGAGAAAGTTGAATAGTGCTTGGTACTCTTCCTTAAGTATGGGGCAAAGGATGGGATATATCAATAAAGAAGTTGCATACCTTAGTGACTATTGTACTCCTCAACAAAAGTCCCCTTTCCTCCATATGCCTACCCTCCATCCGCCTAAATATGTAGCTAGTCATTCCCCAGGGTAGCTAATGGGACGGAGCGTACATAGTGTGAGGAGGAATCTAGGGTGTGGCTTCACCTTGGCCATGCAGCCTACCTCCACATAGACTTTCTTAAAGGGGAAGGAGGTGTGTATATTGCTGTGCTTGGGCTCCCCTCCACCCCCATTCCACAGGAACCTCTGTCTAGATGTTGGTGTAGAGTAGTACACTTTGTTTACTAAGCTTTCAGTTGAGATTTATTGGGGCAGATAAGTAATGGGTTCCATTTATGACATTTGCGTGCTACCCACAATGCTGTTAGTTAATACAATCTAAGGAGGGCAGTCAATTACTTCGTCATTGTGGTTAACACATACACATCATAGATATCTGATTACTGATCTGCCCCTCTTGACCCCCACTAATAATCTTGACTAAGCATAGATAACCACTACATGGACTATGCAAAGTATGTGAATCTAAGCAAATGCAAGCTGCAAACTTACTGTTAGATGGAAACTATGGTTTCCATGTGTATGTGAAGATGTCCATGTTGCTGCTGAAGACTGACTTACTCTGCTGTATTTGTTGAGTGAGCTATGTTTTTTGCGCCTGGTGAAACCTCTGTCCGGCCTAGTATTACTTGCTGAAGGGTGCTCGATTGTGATGGGAAAACCATGCTTTGCCAATTGGTGTTAAGATCTGAGTGGATTCAAGCCTACATATTTTAAGGTATTGGTGCTCGTTTTCGTTTGGGGAGCCCTTTCTTTGGTTTCTGTTCCCAAGAATGTTTATCCAGAGAATGGAAGATCGCGGATTGTCTGCTTATCATTCACCTTAAGCCCTGTTAGTCTAGCCCACAAGGAATGTCTCAATAACTGATATTGGCAGTAGCTATTGACTGGCCTTGAATGTCCATGGCTGCACTAACAGACTGATGTGACTGCACACTTCTTTCCTTTTTGAATTCCAGGAAATGGGCATCGCTCTCTTCCAGGAGAAAAGCTATAAAATGTATTGACACCCACAGAACTCTTATATCATTTTAAAAGCAGTTTAGATCTGGATGAAGGTTGGCAGCTGTGCTAAAATCTTGTTGCCTGCAGTACTTTGTCAGAGGATCTGTAGAACTCGAGGAGTCTTAAGAAGAGGAAGGGTATCTTAACTGAAGAAGCAACCAATGAATCTGGCTGCAGGTGCATCATAGGAAAGCTTCCTCTGGCAGCGCTCTGCACTTCTTGGCATTCCTTTGACATTGACTGCCTGAGGATGGTGTTAGAAAGGTCTCAATTATAGATTGCAAGAGTTCAGGGCAAATGAAATCAGTGTGCCAGTGTACTTTTTTTTTAATAAGGTTTTAAAAATATATATTTTCTTTTGGGGCACAGAAGTAGCAATGTTAAGCTTCTGTAGCAAATCAGCATAACACATATGACCACAATGTTGTTTTCTACAAATATTGTTTGGATGGTTTTGAATACACCATCTACAGGACTTTGATGTCCCAAAAGCAATGGGGTTTTCAATTCTCGTTCCTTGATCGTGAGGTACAGGTAACTAGGGTAAATTAAAACATTTTTTAGGGATACCCAACCTCCCAGGGTTTCCGTATCTCGCTACCTTCCTGATCAGTTTCAGGGTTATTCTACACACTGCCTATTGCATGGGCCCTCATTCTTTTTGGGCTTTAAATACTAGGTCCAAGATACCTGTGATGATTCATCAGATGTCACTTATCCCTGAGGGGGAGCCCCTTTCCATGACGTCGGGATGGTGAGGCCGCTATGCAATAGTACCCCTGGGGGTGGTACAATGCAGCAGGATCTTGTGGGGACCCTCCCCTACCCCTGGTGGAGAAGGACAAGCACACGGGTAGAATACGTCAACAAATCCCTGACCTACCCAAACCCTGTACCATCTTTTAATCAACCCCCACTTGCAACGAGCCAAAGGCTGCAAAGCCGCTGCTGCGACCCAGAACATGTCAGAAGCTGCCAAAGACCAACACAAGGCGAGTGCAGACCCCATAAAAGACTGGGGCCTGGTGGGAAGATCTCAGAAGGCACGGGAGAGAAAGTGGGCTGACCACTGGAGGCACGAAAGGGTCCAGTCAACCGAGTAACGACATATGGGGAAACCTGAGCAGGCACCAGCCTCCTAATTTGAAAGGAAGTAAGAGTGAACTTTACATTAGAGGAAATCTTTTTCGTGTTGGTACCAAAACCGCTGACCTCCAGAGAAGGGTCGAGGACCTCAATATGACGGTGTGACTTTTGCATCAGAGGATATCTTACTCATGTTGGTGATAATCCCAAGGCCACTAACCGTCAAAAAAGGGCTGAGAACCCCAACGATGGAGAGCAAGATCAAAATAAGTAATCTGCTTGTGGAAGTACTTTTCAGGTGAGTGAACCAAATGGGCCAAGTCAAAGAAGTGAAACAAGAATTTGTTGTTTTTAGGTGTGAAGTCTGATGGAAAGAAGACCAGGGGAAGGGAGTCATCCCCTCTGGTTGTGATGAATTGAAAGCAAGATACCAGGGTAAGGGAGTCCTTCTGGTCGCTGGGACCAGCAAAAAGTCCAAGAAGGCCTGGGGAAGGGAGTAATTCTCAGGCAATCTGAACGTGTATGTCAGAAAAAAAAGGGAGGCATTTTCATGACCCACCAAGAGCGAGTGCCAGAGTGTTTAGGACTCTTATCAGGGGAAGGGATTCATTCCCCTGACAACGCTGAATAGAACTGTTACAAGAAACCAGAAACTTGAGCCCAGGAGAAGGTAGTCATTCTCCTGGGATTGGCCAGAACAATACTACTTTAGTTATACTTTCTAGTGTGTGGGCAGAAGCATGGTTGTCATGACACAGGACACTGGACATTTTGAGTTAAACGACATTGTGACAGTCACCTTAGATCTTTTAGTTTTAGTTGAGGCAGGGAATAAACCCCCCCCCAACCCTCCTCCTAGAGATGGGGATAGGCAGGTTTTCTTTTCTCTTACTCATACATCTCGTTTTCTCCACCCTTATGGGTGTCCCCCAACATGTAGATGGTACCTCAGCTGTTGGCAGTGGTAAATAGAGCTTTCCCTTTAAATTTAGTATAGCGCATGGGGGTGCAGCCCCTAGCGTGGGAATGGCCCAGAGACCTCGTCCTCTGGTGCCTCACCTCTGTCCCTTTTTCTACATGGACGGTGTCTGACCTGGCAGCTAGACGCAGGACCTTTTTCAGTTTTCCACATGCTCCCTGTTCTTTGGTTTTTCATCATCTTCACCTCCTTTCGGTGCCTTGCCTCCCCCAGCACATGTCTGCTGCAGGAGGCTTCACGAGATGCGCATCCTGCGATCGCTGCTTTCTGGCCTCGGACTCCCATGCGCTTCGTCTCGAGTGCCTGGGGCCAGACCACAGCTGGGACGCTTGCGCGGCTTGCAGCACTCTTGTCACCGGGCCTTGAAGAATCATCTTTCCTGCTGGAGGGAAATCTTTCATTCTTCTCCTCCAGATCATTTTAAGGATTTTGTAGCCACGACCCCACATCAAGACAAGTTAGGCCCTTAGATTAGCAGGGCTCCTCAGCAAGGAGACTCCTTCCCGAGCAGGATTTCCTCTGGCAATGGGGCCTTGGTTTCTGGTTCTGGCAGGCCCAAGGCAGTTAAGACTACCGGCTCCTAAGTCAAGGGGTCCAGGGGCTCTTCTGGACTGTCCACAGAGGGGTGGTCCAGCTTATCGTCCTCTTCTGCACCAGGGTGCAAAGGATAGTCTCGTTCTGCTACCAGGAGTCGGTTCGAAGCATGATCCATAGCTGAAAGCGCCCAGTCTACCAGAGCTACCTCGAAGGTCGTTGTGCAGGGCGATTCGACTACCGGCCAGCGGGCTGAGGGCTCAGAGCCTACCAAAGCCATCTCAGAGGTTGACACTCTTGCTACTTGGGACTTTTCCATGTCTGAGCCTGTACGTGGTGCAGGGCCTGCGTGTTAGGAAAGATTTATCTTGACTGCACCTTTCTTCCATCTTTACGGAACCCACAAACTTTTTCCTTTTATTTCTTAATCTGACCTCTACTTTTTGCAGTGTAGTGAAGCCTTAAGCTTCACTGCACTGGCTTTTGCTCATATGTCATGGAGAAACTGACATGTCCTTCAGGCTGTCAGTACTGGGAAACATTGTTTCCCTTAGTCGTGTTATTGTGTTACTGTGTTACTACTTTTGGTTACTTTTTTATCACTTGTGGTAACTTTTTATCATTGTACAATGCAGCTTACACTGCATTACAATGGGGTACAATTTTGTTTTGTCCTAGACTAACACTCCGAGGATATTTGGTTACTCTAGTTCTAAAAGGATAAGCTGGTGGCAGCAGTGACTTCTTCCCACTTTTTGGGAATTTTTGTTTTTGCTTTACCACATTTGGCTACTAACTGTGGCTACTGGTCAAACAGGTCTGTGCCACAAGATTTTTCGCTTGTCCTTTTGCCATCTTGTCCTTTAGCCGCCTCCCTGGCCTATGAGGTCAGGAAAATCCTTATAAGGACTTCCAGTGCCCGGGAAATCAGAATCTTTTGGAGGGCTGTGTGAATTTGCTGGCTGGGACTGTCTGGTCCCAATCCACAAACTGGTTCGTTTGAGTGGTATGCATGAAGATTCCTGCCAGTGGTCCTGATTGGACCACTTCAGAGAGAGAGGGGGGGGGGGGGGGGAGGGGGGGGGTGTGTGTGTGTGTGTGTGTGTGTGTGCGCGCGCGCTAGCCCTGCTATTGGCTAGTGAGGGCAGTAGCTCTTACCTAGCTTTTAGGATAGAGGACCCATTCTTCAGAGATCCTGGAGAAACCTTAAGGATCAAAGAAACCTATCCAGCTGCGAGACCCGTGAAGAAACCCGAGAACCTGACTGGAGGAGGCCTGGTGACCAACTTCTGCTTTTGTCCTGGAGGAGCCCTGTCTTGCTTGTGATATTTAGCAGTCCTGCAAAGACGCTGCGACCCTTGGAATGGTGGGATCATCTATTCCTGACGTCTGCTCGGTGCTCTGCCAAAGGAAGCCTTTGGAAGTGCCCTGGAACCGTCCTGTGGCTGACGAGCTTTGATTTTGGGCTACTGTGCTGCTGGTGTCCCCGTTCCGAGTTTCGACCTGGAACTTGGAGGATCCTCAGCTGGCACTACGAGACTGACCTCTATGACATTTCGGCATCCTAGCCTCGAGGGGACCAGAGATTGGAAGTAAAGTCTCACCGCTGCTGCTGAGTCCCTTTGCATCGGCGTGCTGTGATGACCACCGTCCGTAATCGCTTACCTGACCCAAGTCCAGTCCTGAGAGGGGTCCTGCATAGTGTTTTGCTGCAATCTTCCATCAAGATTCCTTTCAACAGTGAAAAACACCAACCAGAAATCAGCTAGAACCTGCAACCCCTGTGAATCGAGGACTGCAACTTTAGGTGGGAAAGCAATCTCGGACCCTCTTACTTTGTTGTGCCAAGTCTGAGGAAGAATCGGAGTACCAGGGGTAAGTTACAGAGCTTCTTACCTACCCCTATACTCCCATTATAAGTCAATGAACCTTTATTCTAACAATTTTGGCTTTGCTATTGCTTGCTTGCGCAAGACCTCTGAAAGTTGGGGCTACTTTTGGTAGTGAAGGCAAGCGTCCCCAACCAGCACGATCCTCCCCGCAATGAGAGTCAGTAATGGACTCTCCCAGGATGGGAATAAGGCCAAGACAAAGTGCGGGTGAGCGTAAATGGGAGTTTATCAATCAGAATAGGGCATGCAAAGAACTCTGCAAACTCCGAGAGCGCTCTGTCTGACAATAGCAAAGACAGGCGTATACATTTACAAAGAACGTCATCAGAACCTACATACTATAGGGGGCACAAGTTCATTGGGATTGGGTGGCGACGATTAGCTATAGGTGCTGCTGCGATGTGGTTGGCCGCGGCTGGAGGACGTCATTGGTTAGCCTCGTGGGTTGGGCTGGGCCTGGCAGGTCAGCTGGGTTCATCCGGGCGGTGTTGTTGTGCCACTGTGGCCAGTGTCAGAGATGAATGCCTTTTCCTGACTTCTTTGCCCTAGGCCATGCATACCGCAGTCATTCAACCATTTGCAATATTATCTTCTTTAGTAAATCTTCCAATAGGTTATTCTACAGGTTAATGCAACACAGGAGGAATGCACCTAGAGTGGGGTTTGTTGGCGATTCATCAGTACATGGTTACCAGCGTCCTGTTGACCGGGTACCATAGGTCGTGGGGTTGGGTCTCGGGGCATAGGACAGGCGGTACATGTCATCATGTCTTGTTAGAAGTCTTTATGGATGTGTTGCTGTGATGTTGCCATAATTTTGGATGTCCTAATTTTACAGGGGCCATTAACCTAAGGTGAGCCGGTGGGTCGTGGGGCTTAAGAAAGGGCGCCTCTGGATTTGTGTTTTCAGGCTGAGGTTGACTGCTGGGTTGTAAATAATACAGGTGGCGGGTCATGGCCTTGGGTGCTGCAGAGGGAACTACAAATCTTTGAAGCGGCTCCAGCCGAGTTGGGGGAGGTGGAGCAGCGCGGCACAGGCCTCTGCTTTCTCGTCTGGCAGGCTTCGCTGGGAGGGGAGGGGGAATGGCCTTGTATATGCTCACAAAGGTATTTTCCTCGTGTGTTGCCGATTTTAGGTGAAAGTAGCATAAACATTCAAATAATATACAATACTAATTGAGTCATTCCAAAGCTCACGTTTTAACATTGCTAATGCCTCTCATATAGCCAATCCGAGCACATTACTTGTACACTATGTTTTTAACAACTACAACATTTTGTTATATGCTCATACATTTGCAGTAAGTGAGGTAGTAGTGAGGTTGGTGGAGCGCATAGAAACAACTCGCCACTGCAACTGACGGCAGTGGCACATAGTGGGCTTGGACACACACATGTAAGGTGCATTTTCATGCACCCTTTACACGAGCCCTCAATATGGTTGCATTTGTTTTTCTTTGCACTCTAGCAGCATTAGTTTGGTTATGGCGCGGGACCGTGGGGTGTAATCTTTTCAATGATACACATAACAAAAAACCCCCGGGACGCTTTTTTTTCTATTTGTGCATAACTGCAGTGATGTGGGTGCTTCATTCCTAATGTCATATGAGCACGCATTCTGCCATATTTATACATTTTACAGGTTTTTTAGTCAGAGAGGTTGTGGAGAGAACGCTTCCATCGCAGGTAGTTTTGTCATTAGTATTTGGGAACTTTGCTTTTATCAAAGGACCATTTTACAGTTCTTTTTCCACCCAGGCTCTGCTGGCCGGGTCATGCTGGGAGCAGCGATACACTGCGGAAGGTGAAATTTTAGTGTTGGTATCTTACACTAGCTCATGTCCGTCTTGTTCGTGGGAACGGGCTCTCAGCGGATCTGCCAGAGAGCTGTGGTCACAGGGATAATTTGAAACTCTCCAAAGGTGGGGGCCGCGCTGCGGTGCGCAGGGCTCAAACCATCTTCATTAAACAAAATGGTTTCCGAGGCCTAGCTAAATTCAGCAGGTTTGGTCGATGTCTTCAGCAGGTGACCCATCCACCACCTGGGCCCTGGTGGTAAGGAGGGGACCCCTGACGAGCCATGGCCCTCACCGGGGGAGGGGATGCAGGGGAGGGAGTCTTTTGGACCAATCCTCCCCTACATTTCCCCCCTTTCGTTAAGTAACAAATTCTTTAAATCCTCCAATCTCCTGCACTCTTCCTCGTCAATTACTGCGTCATCCCATGCAGGTGTGCCTTTTATGGGCATCCATGCTCTGCACACCCCTCTCAGGCTCTCACCTCTCCTAGCATATTCATCTGGGGTACAAGTCAGGTATATACATCCGCTCTCCGCTTCCAAGTCCACCCACACTTCCTCGTACCATTCTAGTATACGGGGCTCTTTAATGGTAGTATGCCACAACTTATCTACTATATCCTTGTCGTGGTACCTAGGCACTAGCTGATATCTCGGTGTCATCTGTTCCTGTTTGTACCTGTACTTCCTGCATAGCTTGTATTGTACCGCGGGTGTTGCCCATTGTCACCATCATCATTGCACCATTCGGTACTGCGTTAGCACAACATCGAAGACCCACCTGGCACAGGCAAAAAATAAAGAGGAGGAATACTACAGCCGGCATCAAAATTTTCAGTCCTTCCCAGCCACGATGGAACCCAGGAGAAGATATTGTCGAACCACGTGCTTTCTTCTGCTCCACCTTCCATTCTCATTCTTTCTCCTAGGTTATGTACTGCTTCGATCACATGGGACAGGGAGCCGTTGTCTGCGTCTTCGGAAGGTACGAAAGTGCAGCAGGCACTTCCGGTTTTTCGGCAAACACCTCCGTCCATCGCTGTCAACAGGTCCAGGACATACCTGTTTTGCATGGTCATCAGCCGTAGTGCTCTCAGTTCCACTTTTATTACGTTAAACCCTTCTTCAGTGTCATTTGCCAGCTGGATCAGCTCCCAACGTGTGATTTGGAGCCACTTTGCATTTGCTCGCGCCTGGATACTTGGGATGAGTGAGGCGAAGAATGTTTCTGCAGAGCTGAATAATCGATACCTATCCGGGATCTGTGCCAGCAATTCTGATGATGCCTTTGATATATAGTTCGATGATCGTTTGTTTCGGGACAGCACCCCTTCCTTGTTCCCGGAAGACAGGACATATACTTGTGGCTCTGCAGTTGGCTGGGCCGCACCCTGTTGGGTGTTTTTTCGCATCTTTTTGCTCCCATCAATGTGGCTTTCCGGGATTACCATTAGTGTGGAGTGCAGGGTGGCCATCGAGCAGCTGCCACTCTATGATTGTGGGAGGTGCAGGTATGCTTTGTTGCCACATACCCAATACGTATCCATGAGAGCCGCTGTCCATTTTCTCAGATCTGGGATGGTGAGGGTCTTGTTACAGTTCTTGTTTGCCCCCATGGAGGCTTTCCCGTCTCCTTTAAAACACAGTTCATAGTCTATTTCCTTCTGCAGCTTGAAGGGTTTTTCAATGGCCGTTACCCAAGTTAGTTTTGAGATGTGTTCCTTCCATACTGGTGTGCATGTTTCTTCTATCCATTGCAGTTTCTCTGGTGCCACACCCCTCAGTGCTTCAGCCTTGCACTTTACTTCTTCGTCCTTCCACTTGTTGTCTGAAAAAAGTGTCCCTTGTATTATAAAAAATGGCTCTTCCAGACATACCACTCCTACTGCCTTTGGATAGCAGGTTTTCTCGTTCTGCAGCATTCTAAAAGTCACTTCATGTGCCTGGAAGGTGTTCTTAATTCTGCACAACGTGAGATGAAGGAGACACTGGGCATCGACAATAGGCAACTCTTTGGGTAACAATACTTTGGGTGTGCCTGAAGCATGGGGAATGAGGGAGCAGACATAACAGCTCTCATTTGTTGTTTGCTTAGCTGTTGCACTCATATCCGCATACCATTTATTTGTCTGGTGGGGGTGTCGTGGGTTTTCCATTTTGTCTAATCCTAACCCATAATACTAATCATACTGCCTCCTCCCCGCCTCCCTTTTCCGTCTGTTATTTCTTTGTCTAATGTATTTCCTGGCTTCATGGGCGATGGACAATGTGGGCCCCCCTTCCTCCTTCCCGCCCCCCTTTGCCCAATCATCATATAATATGTCATATGTCGCTGTCATTTTTTCATTTTCTTCCTTTATCTAACAGTGTTTTTTTGGTTACGGGGGCGGGCGGGCTGGCTGGTTGGGGGTGTTATATAACCAGGATATAGCAGAGGGGTTACGATCATTTAGACTACGGGCATTGTAATTAGATACTTTTGGCGGGGACATTGTGTTTTGCATTTTTCCCTGCAGACCTTCATTTTTCGAAATTACATCATTGGATGGTGTCGTGTAATATCCCCATACAAGTTTAGTTTCATCCCATACCAAAAAATCACCTTCTTTAGTATTTACAATTGCGGTTTCTTTTGTCACATTAGTCCTGTTAATCCACGCCAGCCCCCCTTCCCCCCCTCGTTCGTCTCGATAGAGATGAACGCTATGAACCAATACGTAATCAGGCCAAACATAATTGTAAAAAATAATGTAATGCACACAGATAACCCACACTCATACGAATATCTACATCTCTCAGCTAAGAGTTCTCTATATCTAATAAATCTATCCGTTGCAGGCTGCCCGTTAGATGCCATGGTAGCTCCTGTTTGAGATATAAAAGTGCATTAAGGGCATGCATGTAAACATTTTGTTGGCACTACCAGTGCCAAGATATCATGGAAGGGGAATGGAAGTGGGTAGGGGAGCGGGGTTGGGGATGTACAGACAAGGGAGCAGACACTATACATTTTTATCACATTATTATTTACACATAAGTCCACATTTCTTTTTTGTTGATCTTTTCATCTTTATAGATACCCTTAAATGTAATGGTTCTCGTCATCAACTTTCTCAATCAGGTGCATTTCCGTCACACACATGTTCACATTCACTCATTATTTTCATTTGTATTGTTTGCTGTTGTCTGTGCCCCCTCATCCACCTCTTCCTGCACACTATTATATGCCCTTCGTACATCCGTCAAATGTATCCAGTACTTAAGGCCCTTCACTTTTACAGCCGTAGGAGTACAAAATACCACTTTGTATGGTCCATGGAACCGTGGTGCATTCCACCGGCGCACAAAGCTCCGGATGTAGATGAATTCTCCCGGCATCAGTTGTACCTGTGTTTCAGGTTCCGTAAGGGACCCCGTTGTGGTCCCTTCTTCTCTTGTGAATGGTGGTGAGAGCTGCTTTGATATGGCGCGCGCTGCCCTAGTTAGCTTTTTCAAGTATTCTGCGAACTCATCTCCCAATATCGCAGCGCGTCTGTGTGTTGGCGCAGTGGGGAGTGTGCTGTGTGCATTCGTCTCCCGGTCACGATTTCGTGCAGGGACAAATGGTGGTCCTTGCTTGGCTGATTTCTCAGCTCAAATAGCGCAAGGGGCAAACAGTAAATCCAGTTTTTCTTTAATGAGAAGCATAATTTCGATAATCTGCCTTTTAACAGGCAGTTCATCTTTTCTACCAAGCCATTACTTTGAGGATGATAAATCGAGCACAATTTATGTCTTATTCCCAATAGTGTCGTTACTTCTTTGAAGAGTTCGTTCACAAAGTGTGTGCCGTTGTCTGAGCGAACTACGTCACAAATTCCCCAGCGCGGAAATACTTCCCTTACTAGGAACTTTGCAGCGCTTTTAGCATCAGGTCGTGCACATGGGCCCGCTTCCACCCATCTCGAAAATGGGCATACAACCACAATCATGTAGCGTGCCCCATTACACCTTTCTCCCATGTCTGCATAGTCAATGTGTAGCTCTCTGAATGGCCCAATCGTTTTTGGAATTGTTCCCCTGAGTGTACGTAATGTCATTCTAGAGTTGTATATCTGGCATGTTGTGCACTCCATTGTCAATCTAGATATGTGCTCCTGGAGACAGGGCACAAACCACTCTTCTTGTATCTCTGCTGCAATGTGTTTCGTATTGTGTGCTGGGAAGTGTAATTGTTGAAACGCTATTTCTAATAGTTTTACTGGCATTACCACTTTTCCTGAGTTATTTTGTCGCCAGAGTAAGTCTGTTGCTGATTGGCTGCACCCTCGTTTTACCCACATCATCTTTACATCCTCACTTGCTCCTTCCTGTAACTCTAGTATTTGTGATCTAGGCATTGCATTGTACCCTTTTGGGAACTCTTTGTTTGTCTTGTGCTGCAGCATATACTCACCTGTTTCATGTTTTTCAAAGTATGAAGCTTCCTTGGCAGCAGCGTCCGCTGCCACGTTTCCCAAAGACACAACGTCTGTGTTGGATGTATGTGCTTGGCACTTCACTATTGCTACCACTGTGGGATCTCGTAGGGCCTCAATTAACTCCTTCAGCAATTCTGCATGTTGCATGGAGTCCCATCTGCTCGTCGAAACCCCCTCCGCCCCCATCTTGCCAGACCTCCATGTACTGTTGTCGTCATGTAAGCTGAATCTGTGTAGATTGTCACTGCACAACCTTTAGCTGCATGTAATGCTTCTATTAGGGCAATGAGTTCTGCTGCTTGTGCTGAGAAATGTGATGGGAGGCAGTACTGCACTAGTGTCTCATACTCACCTTCTAATCTCACCACTGCCAATCCCACATGTTTCTCTCCTGTGTCCATGTCAATCGATGCTGACCCGTCCACAAAGTACACTTCCCCCTCGCTCAGGGCATTCTCGCACACCACTGTGTCCTCCCCTCTTTCCCCTGTGTAAGTCGCACAATCATGTTCCTGCATGTCCTTTAGTGTGCATGCTTCTGTAATGAATGTTGCCGGATTCACTGTCCTGCATCGTACCACATGGATATTGGCGCTGGACAATTTTATTTCATAGGCAGTTGCTCGCTGTGTGGTCAGTGTACTCTTTGATCTCTCAAGTATTGCAAATAATGAATGTTCCACAAACAATGTGACAGGGCATCCCATTACTATTGTGGCACTTTTCTCAATTGCGAACGCGGCTGCAGCGAGTGATTGCTCGCACGCGAAATGTCCTTGCATCACCGCATCCAAAGTGCCACTATAGTAAGCCAACGGTTTGTGTCCTAGGGAAGTCTTTTGTGTCAGTACAGCTGTCATGAGTGTCCCCTTACAGTGTGAGAACAGGTAAAATTTGCGTTCATAATCCGGATTAGCGAGTACTGGAGCACTCGAAATCAACTCTTTTAACGATTTGAATGAGGCGCTCATTTCTTCTGACCATTCTATTTTCTTGTTCTCTTGTTGGGCCTCCTTGAGTGCTTGCAGTAAGGGTCTGGTGTATGCTGCATAATCTAATATCCATGCTCTACTATAGTTGCACATTCCCAAGAATTTCTGCATCTCCTTCACTGTTGTGGGTTCTTTTACTGATCTTATTGCTTCTACCCTGTCAGGGATTATTCTTTTTCCGTCTTTTGATATTAGCTGTCCCAAGTATAGGACTTCTGTCTGACAATATTGTAGCTTTTCCTTATCTACTTTATACCCCTTATTTGCCAACAGGGACAGGAGTGTTATCAAATCTTTTCTGCATGTCTCTTCATTCTGTGCGCAGACGAGTAAATCGTCTACGTACTGAATGATTGTGCTTTCAACTGATAAGTTGCCTAAGTCTTCATGTAGTATGCGGTTGAATATGCTTGGGCTCTCACAGTACCCCTGTGGTAATCTGCAATGTTCATATCTCTTTCCCCCTAGTGTAAATGCTGTCAGGTATCTGCTTTCTTCTGCCAAGGGGATGGAGAAGAATGCGTTTTTCAAATCGACCACTGAGAAATGTGATGCCGTTTTTGAGATACTGCATAATATTGATGCAGGGTTCGGGACCAAAGGGAACTCTTTCTGTATTACATCATTTAGGGGGCCTACATCCTGGATCATCCTCCAAGCCCCTCCCTTTGCTTTTTTGATCGGGTAGATACATGTGTTACATGGGGAGTTTGAAGGCACTATTATCCCTTGTGCTAGCAGTGCATTTATTGTCTTTTATCCCTTCTTCAGCTTCGCGGGACAATGGATAATGTTTCACTCGGGGTAGAATCGCCCCTTGTTTGAGCTTTATTATCACTGGTGGTACTCCATGCAACAACCCTACGTCATGGGGGCCTGTTGTCCACAAATTGTTTGGTACTAGTTCCATGTAATCATCAAAAAATGACGGCGGTGCTCCCACCACTGCCATCAACTGGACAGGAATCTGTCTAGCCTGAATCAAAATGTCACAGGGCATTGCATTTTCCATGATTATTTCGGCATCGTTTTCTAAATCGGAAAAGAGATCTTCATCAGTTAAGTCTCGCAGGGCAATATCGGCATTGGTGCACAGTACTGTGCGCCATTCACACCAGTCTGTCCATTCCAATCACAGCGATCCTTTTTGCAGATACCTGTACAGCATGCAAGTCTAACGATACCACTGATCCTGGTGCTATGTCAGGGTGCACTATTGGGCGGAAGAGGAACTCCGCGGGTATTCTCCAATCCATCCGTTTCAGCTCAGGAACTATGTGGGCCAGCGTCTTTAATCCTTCAGTAAACATTCTCTCGTCCACTGGCAAGCCACGTATTTCCGGTGCAGTTGTGTGAGCCTGTACTACCAGCATTACACGTAATTGGCATATCCCTGGTGTTGAACACACTATACCTCTCTCAGTGAATGATATCGTCATGTTCAGTTTGCTAAGAAGGTCCCTCCCTAGTAAATTTATTGGCGAATGTTCATAATACAGTAAGGGTGTTTTTACAGTTTTACCCCCCACTGTCACATCCAAAGCTTCTGTGTAAGGAACTTCAATTGCAGCCCCAGAGAACCCCTGCGTCTCTAACTTGCGGTTAGATAACGGGAACCGGCCCTCCCTAATGCATGATTTCTCCGCTCCCGAATCCACCATGAATATGAACTGCTTGTCTCCTATCTGCGCCCCTGCCAATGGTTCCTCTACTGCATCGTAAGTGGTAGATAGAACAGGACACGCAAGTGTTCTCTGTGGGCTGTCCTATGCGGGGTGTCTCATTGCCCCCCCTTGGTTGAACACACTCCCTGAAACCACTGACACGCCACTATAGGGGGCTGGTGCTGGGGCTCCGTTTGCTGTTGTCGCGAAAGGGTTGCCTGGCATGTAGTGCATAGTATCATTGTTTTGTGGGTGATTCTGTGTTCTGTATTGGTGTCCCTGCTGTTGCTCATGGTGCCCCTGCCCTTGGTTCCTTTGTTGTTGTCCCATTGGGAGACCATATGGGCTCCCCGGATGAGGATGGCCATAATGTTCTACCTCTGGAAATCCGCTGTTTGGTCTACTTCTGCACTCCCTGGAGTAGTGTCCCCACCTCCCGCAGTTCCAACAACTCCCTTGCCTACCTCTGGGACCCTGCCATCCGTTTCCTCTCATTCCCCCATACCCTTGTCCACCTCCTCTTCGGCCCCTGTACACACCTCGTCCCCCTTGAGGGGCCCACTCTTGCCACTGCGGACCTCCACTCTGCTCCTGCTCGTTCCACTGCCGCTGCCCTGCTCCTGCCCAATTAGTTGCCATCCTTCCTTGTATTGCTACCAGCCCCTCCTCTTCCTCATCTCCCTCCCTGCTGTGTGGGAGCGCGGCCACTGCTGCAGCGACCTTCACCAACTTTGTACTAGTTTCGCTTCGTCTGCCAATCTTCTCTGCGCCACCTCCTTCTCCCTCTCTTTTATTCGCTTACAGTGGTGCACTATTATGCTCTGAATTTCGGGCCATCCTTTCGCTTCAATACCCGCTATTTTGTCGAGCGCCTTTTGCACCTCTTTTGGGAGCCCCCTCTTTATTATGAAGTAAAATAATGTCGATTGATACCAGGGCGTGCCGTTTCTGCTCTCCACATCTCTTGGACCCGAAAAATGTAATCCATAGCATCTTCCCCGTCATTCATTGTACATTGCATTACTGACTGCAAATCTGGGGTATCTGGAAACGTTTTCCGCAAAGCATCCCACACCCTTGCACGCACTGTGTTGAAAGAGGCACCATCATGGCGATCGCAGTCTAACGTTACTCCCGGGAAGCCAGCTTTGACCCATACTCTGTCAGCCTGATCCCCAACTGCTGATACTAGCAAACTTTTCACGTCCCCTATCGCTAGAGGTACCCCGGCTGTGTGTTTCTCAAAAGCATATATCCACTTGCTCGCCCCTCCTGATAGTGGGGGCAATAACTTTAGTAAATTGTCCTTATCCATCTGAGCCCAGGGTATGTAATTCGGCCTCCCTCCTCCCCTGTGTATTAGTGGGAGCTGCAACTTTCCCTTCGTCGTTGTATCTGTACTCGCCTTCATTCCTGATTTTCCTAACAATGCCATTTTACCCAACCTGTTCCTTAATCGCCCTGTCCACTCATCATCCATCGTTCTCATTGAGCATGCGCCATCCAACCCTTCGCTTCCCCCTCCCATTGCCATCCTTAGCCTTTCACTTTCTTCTAAATCATCCCCTATATCACATAGTAGCTCCTCTCTGCCTCCTGTGGGCCTCCCTTCGTTATCAGTACATCCCTCTCTTTCCTCTAGTTCAATTATTTGTGTTGGTTCTTCCTGTATCCTAAACAGTATCTCGCCTTTTTTCCACCCTTCTTCAAATGTTCTGCTCTCGCTCTGCACTCTGGATGCATGCTCTGATCTAGCTGCATTGAGTGCAGTCCGCTCACATATGCTTTTTATTCTTGAGAGCTCATCTTTGGCTATAGAGAGCCTTGATTCTAAATCGCCTGTTAATTTTTCTATGTCCACCCTTGGTGTGCTCACCTGTTCTCGCTCCCTATGACTCTCGTATGGCGGGGGTGCTGTTGGCCCTTGGGTGGTGATAGTTGTCGGTGGGGGCACATAAATTGGGTCACTGTATCCCTCCGCGGGCACTGGCTTGTTTAGTATTGGGTACAACCTAGTTACCTCTATCGGTGGCTCCTCTTCTGGCAATACTTTATCATCTTTTTGTTTCATTAGTGGATTGTCAGTGGTAGATGGTAGATCAGGATCTAATTCCCTTGCCTTAGGCGGGGGTATCTCTTCAAACAGTCTCCATAGGTCTAATATTTCTCTCCTATTATGCAACTGCTTCCCCTTGTATTTCAAACAAATGCATGTGGCTACCATATCTAGGAAACTCTTGTCAAATGAACCCCCTTCAGCCCTATCTGAGGTAATCCCTCCCCCTTCAACTCTGTGATCCATTGGTCATGATATTTCTTAATCCGTTCCGCGTACCCAGGTAGGTTCTTACAAATATGTGATAAGGGTGTTTCTGCCCCCATACTTCGTGCTCACCTGACACTTATGTATCTCTATATATCTCGATATCTCAATATAAACGTATCACCATGTGAGTTCGCGTATTTATGTCTTACTGAATCGTGGGGACCTGCGTATTTCTCCCTCCACCTGCACACCATAAGACCGGCTGCGCACAGCCTCTATTCTATCCTCTTTGGGGGCACGTACAAGAGCAAACCGTCAGTAATTTCGACAATGTTACCCCACAAATCAAAAGGTAAACACTCACTTCACCACATTACTCTCGTCTTTATGATATTTCGTCTGGTCACACTTACCATGACCATTCCATAGCTATACATTTCTGACCACGTCTACACACCCATTATAACAAAATATGTTCTGACACATACGATGGTCACACACCCATATGTAGCACTCTATTCACAGTTCAGTTTGTCCTCCCTTTCCTCCCTAGCCGGCAGTCCCTGTCCGTCTTATCCTGATATGTATATATATATGTTTGTTTCTCAATTTTAAAGTAAAACTGTCTTTCTCTTTAGCTTATGTCTTTGTTTATGTACTAACCCACTTTTATTTTCCCGTAAACCTAAAGAAAAGAATAGCAGTCACTAATATATTCTCCGTGTCTTCCTTTACCAGACACCTTTATCTCATTCGCCACTTCATATATTCCCAGTACTAGTCAAGATAGCACTATGCGGCGCCGCCTTCCACCCCCTCGCGGAGCTAGGTTCCCGTCACTTTATCTCTATTCACTTCTTAATCCTAATGGCCATATGCAAAGAAAAAAGCAAAGAAAGTTTAAGATGGTCATTAGTAGACGCAAAGTGCCCCTTTTTAACCAGCCTCGTTCCCTGTCCTAAATTTCCTCCTCCACTCCCTTTATGATCGCTCGCACTCAATACTCACGTGCCCGTCTTGAACCGAGGGTCTCCGAAACTGGGTCCGTCCAGGCAGTGTTGCCGTACGCTCAACAGTCAGCCGGCGAGCGGTACTCAAAGGGGATTTTTCAACCGGGATCCCGTACCCTCTCTCTGTTGAGTGCGCACTTCTGAGCGTACCGGTCGCCGTTGGCGGGCAGCCTCCCGGAGCCGGCGCACCGTGCGTATCCCTTTTCGACCGGAGATTTCCGTGCCAATGGGGACGGTAGGGATATATATATATGTTGGGAGAAAAATAATAATCACGCTTTCGGCGTCACCACTGAAGCCAAGCGTCCCCAACCAGCATGATCCTCCCCGCAATGAGAGACAGTAATGGACTCTCCCAGGATGGGAATAAGGCCAAGACAAAGTGCGGGTGAGCGTAAATGGGAGTTTATCAATCAGAATAGGGCATGCAAAGAACTCTGCAAACTCCGAGAGCGCTCTGTCTGACAATAGCAAAGACAGGCGTATATATTTACAAAGAACGTCATCAGAACCTACATACTATAGGGGGCACAAGTTCATTGGGATTGGGTGGCGACGACTAGCTATAGGTGCTGCTGCGATGTGGTTGGCCGCGGCTGGAGGACGTCATTGGTTAGCCTCGTGGGTTGGGCTGGGCCTGGCAGGTCAGCTGGGTTCATCCGGGCGGTGTCGTTGTGCCACTGTGGCCAGTGTCAGAGATGAATGCCTTTTCCTGACTTCTTTGCCCTAGGCCATGCATACCGCAGTCATTCAACCATTTGCAATATTATCTTCTTTAGTAAATCTTCCAATAGGTTATTCTACAGGTTAATGCAACACAGGAGGAATGCACCTAGAGTGGGGTTTGTTGGCGATTCATCAGTACATGGTTACCAGCGTCCTGTTGACCGGGTACCATAGGTCGTGGGGTTGGGTCTCGGGGCATGGGACAGGCGGTACATGTCATCATGTCTTGTTAGAAGTCATTATGGATGTGTTGCTGTGATGTTGCCATAATATTGGATGTCCTAATTTTACAGGGGCCATTAACCTAAGGTGAGCCGGTGGGTCGTGGGGCTTAAGAAAGGGTGCCTCTGGATTTGTGTTTTCAGGCTGAGGTTTACTGCTGGGTTGTAAATAATACAGGTGGCGGGCCGTGGCCTTGGGTGCTGCAGAGGGAACTACAAATCTTTGAAGCGGCTCCAGCCGAGTTGGGGGAGGTGGAGCAGCGCGGCACAGGCCTCTGCTTTCTCGTCTGGCAGGCTTCGCTGGGAGGGAGGGGGAATGGCCTTGCATATGCTCACAAAGGTATTTTCCTCGTGTGTTGCCGATTTTAGGTGAAAGTAGCATAAACATTCAAATAATATACAATACTAATTATTCCAAAGCTCACGTTTTAACATTGCTAATGCCTCTCATATAGCCAATCCGAGCACATTACTTGTACACTATGTTTTTAACAACTACAACATTTTGTTATATGCTCATACATTCGCAGTAAGTGAGGTAGTAGTGAGGTTGGTGGAGCGCATAGAAACAACTCGCCACTGCAACTGACGGCAGTGGCACATAGTGGGCTTGGACACACACATGTAAGGTGCATTTTCATGCACCCTTTACACGAGCCCTCAATATGGTTGCATTTGTCTTTCTTTGCACTCTAGCAGCATTAGTTCGGTTATGGCGCGGGACCGTGGGGTGTAATCTTTTCTATGATAAACATAACAAAAAACCCCTGGGACGCTTTTACTATTTGTGCATAACTGCAGTGATGTGGGTGCTTCATTCCTAATGTCATATGAGCACGCATTCAGCCATATTTATACATTTTACAGGTTTTTTAGTCAGAGAGGTTGTGGAGAGAATGCTTCCATCGCAGGTAGTTTTGTCAATAGTATTTGGGAACTTTGCTTTTATCAAAGGACCATTTTACAGTTCTTTTTCCACCCAGGCTCTGCTGGCCGGGTCATGCTGGGAGCAGCGATACACTGCGGAAGGTGAAATGTTACAGTGTTGGTATCTTACACTAGCTCATGTCCGTCTTGTTCGTGGGACCTGGCTCTCAGCGGATCTGCCAGAGAGCTGTGGCCACAGGGATAATTTGAAACTCTCCAAAGGTGGGGGCCGCGCTGCGGTGCGCAGGGCTAAACCATCTTCATTAAACAAAATGGTTTCCGAGGCCTAGCTAAATTCAGCAGGTTTGGTCGATGTCTTCGGCAGGTGACCCATCCACCACCTGGGCCCTGGTGGTAAGGAGGGGACCCCTGACGAGCCATGGCCCTCACCAGGGGAGGGAATGCAGGGGAGGGTGGTCTTTTGGACCAATCCTCCCCTACAGTAGTTAGTTTACTTGTACCCTAACAATAAGAATCTTTCACTGGACCCAAGAGACCCTACCTGCATTTGTTTCTGCTACAAAGATTCAGTAGACCTTTTTCCTGAGCTATTGGGCCAAAGGCCCCAGACAACTTGGGGCTGGGCAATTTTAGTTGGGGATTTTCTCTGTTGATCTTGAGTGCATAATACCAATCTAATCTTTCCTTTGCAGGAGTTTCTGATGTGCATTATGCCCTATATGAAGTTTGTTTATAATTTATAATGCGCGCCAGACCCAGGGGTATCGGGGTGCAACAGTTACAAGATAATACAAAGCTTAGTTACGGGGAGTCAAAAGCGTGAAGCATAAATCACAGAGCAGGAGAAATTGCTATTTACAGATATTACAGGCATTATGTACAATGTTGTAGTTATCCCCACGGGGTAACATATGTTAGGTCATGAAAGTGAAATACATTTTTTACAACTATTTACAAGTGTTGTATACTAGGAACAAGAAAGAGAGGTTACAGCTTTGGATAAGCGTTGTTAGTTACAATTCAGTTGACATCATGCGAGTTAATAGTCATTGTCTTTCAGCCACAGGATGGTGTTGGTTCTAAAGTTAAGAGAAGACTGGTCTGTTCTCAGTGTAGGAGGCAGGGAGTTCCATAGTTAAGCCGCTTTAACAGGGAAACTATTACCTCCAATCATGGTTAGTTTGAATTTTAGGGATGGACAAGCGGTCCCTGTTTGTAGATCTGGTAGGTCTTATGGATGTCTGTTTGTGGAATCTCTCAGAGAGATAGGGGCGGCGTTAGTGAGAGATTTATGGGTGAGTTTTTAGAATGATTTTGTCATTGGTTCGGAGCCAATTATTCTGTCGTCTATTCTCAGAGATGTGGTTTCTTTTGGAAATGCTTAGTGCCTCTCTAAGGGCATTGTTTTGTAGGGTTTGAATTTTTCTAATGATGGCTTTGTTGGAACCTATGTACAGGGCGTTGCAGTAATCCAAGCAGGACAGGATTAGTGCTCTGGCCAGGATGGTGCAGCTGTTATTGGATAGAAATAGCTTCCCTGTTCTTCTAAGTTTGCATGAATAGGACGTAGAGGACGCTAGCATGTTGACCTGTTTGGTGAATGAAAGCGTAGAATCAAGTGACCGTTTATATGTATCGTTTATTAGTGTTGTGTGATAACTCTAATGGCTAGTAGTTATTTTTCATAGTGTTTTGGCCTATAAACTGTATTTTTATACATCCTGTCTAAGTGTAATTTGCGATTCTCATTGTGGACCCTTTACAAGCTTTCATACCCTCTAAAGATGTTAGCCTAGACCACCTGTCAATCCTACCAGAACTGGTTTGGCGACAGCTTCCCAGAGTTGTCCCGGTCACAATATAGGTTGGCCTGCCTTCTATACATCTGTCCACCAGTCCTGAGTATAGAAAATCAGTCCCAACACTGCACGCCCTCCCTCACAGGGTGCGGCACCAGGCCCAAAGATTGCAGACAAGCACTCGGCAGAGCCTGCGAGGGTAATCGCCATCTTGGATTAGGAATCTGGGCCTCTCCCGGTTCCTTCGCTTGTTGAGTGGGCCATGCAAGAAGGTTCCAGTGCCCTTCCCTCGGGGAGTGGCGGCAGGCCCTATGGTACAGGCGGATGGTCTGCGCAGGGTTACATTTATCCCTGCTCAGCTGTTAGTTACACACCCCAGGCTCCTAGGTGCTTTTATCAAGGAAGGAGGCCCAGCACGGCTGAGGGGTGTTCCCCTTGCGACCTAGAGGCATGAGAGGATCTCTTCTTAGAGTGCTTCCTGTTCCTCATGCGCTCCTCAGAGATGACTGGGCTCCTCATGGGCACCGGCAAGGTGATGATCCCACAGGTCATGCCTCCTAGGCACCCCTCCTCTAGGCCTTCCTCCTGCACTGGCAGTGCCGCAGCCCTCCTCCAGTACCACCAACGCCTACTCTTCCCCCTCAGTCGCCTCTTCATACCCAGCCACCTTCGGGTGCGGATCTGGGGGGACCCCTCCAACTCCTGTGTCCCTGGACCCAGACTCTACTCTGTCTGGAAAGAAGGGGGTGGGGGATGATGAAGGCGATGACGCGCAGGCCGAAAACCGCCTTTGGCATCAGTGAAGGCGGTTCATGACCGTCTTCAGGGCCTTGCAGTGTACTTGGGTGTCCCCCAGCCACAACAGCCCCCCGCCACAACAGCCCTCCCCCCCGAAGTCTGGGATTTAGTCAGAGGTTCTGGCCTGGCGCGCCACATGCCGTTCAGACATTCCCCTCCAGAAAGAGTTCTTGTCGGTGGCGAGGTAGGTCTGGGAGAAGCCCAGGGCCAACGCCCAGATGAAAAAGAAATTGATCTGCCGGCTTTTGGATGGGGGGAACCAGTCCCCCTGGCCTCTCACCCCTAGCCGCACTCTTCAGTCATGGCAGCAGCTTCTTTGTATTCCAAGCCATCATCCTCATCTTCCTCGGCAGGGGCCACCTCCAGTTGCCTTTCCAAAGAGGACAAAGCCCTTTAGTCTTTTGGCATGCATTGCTATGTCACCACCGGGCTGCACTTGCAACAGGCCACCACTGACCCCCTCCTATCTGCGGCAAACCAGAAGCTGTGGCGATAGATTGGGAGTTCTTTCCTGACCCCAACGTCAACACTCCACCCCCGGTTAGAAAGACCTCCTTAAGTCCAGTCTGCCGGAGGCCCATGCAGTTGCACGGGACCTCATGGAGTCTTTGGTCTCCCACATCGACACAGCCAGCAGGGGGGTCAAGATGATGCGCATAGCGTTGATGCATGCCACTAAATTCTCCTCTGATGTGCAGGAGAGGATACAGATCCTCTTTCATTCATCCACGGATGACGAGTTGATGAAAGACCTCCATGCAGACAGCTAAACCAGGGCAGAAGTTCTTCCCTCCGTCCCAGGGCAGGACTGACTTCAAACTCTGCTCCTTCAACAGCTTCAAGGGGTTTCGGGACCGCAGCGTGTGGGGGCCTGACGGTTGCCCCAATGACCACAGGAGGAAGCAGAAGAGGGCATTGCGTGTATTTCTTTTTTTTTCCTCTCTCCCTCCTCCACTCCCACCTCAGACGCCAAAAAGAAAGGACGTAATGGTCAGGGAACACATCTCGCCTGTAGGGGCTGGCTCTTCACAGACAGCTGAAACCATTGTTTCAAGAGTCCTTGGATTATCTCGATCTCCACGGGCTACTGTCTTCCTCTTCCTCGCCCCCTGCTTCAGATAGGGTTCCCGGTGCTTTTACAGGAGATTCTCGCTCTTTTGGACATGGAGGTGGTGGAGCCGGTTCCTCAGTCATACAGGGGCTCCTCCTTCTACTCCAGTATCTTTGCAGTAACCACGAACAACCAGGCTGGCCTATGGGTAGTCCTGAACCCGTCATTCCTCAACCTATCTTTACCCCTTGAACGCTTCGAGATGATCACCCCAGCGCACGTAGCCTAGTCTCTATGCGCAGGTGACTGGATGTGTTTCCTAGACCTCAAGGATGCATTCTTTCATGTCCCAATCTACCAGCCGCATCAGAAATATCTGCGGTTCACGATTGTAGCGCCACATCCAGTATAGGGTGCTTCTATTTGGCTTTAATTGGCCCCCCCTCGTTTTTACGAAACTAGTGAAAGCAGTGGCTGGTCTCTGCCTGGAGGTGCTATCACTTGTGCCCCTATTTGGACGACTGGCTGGTGAGGTCCAGCTCGCCTGAGGGGGCGGAGCATTCCTGGCAACGACTGGCAGACGTTCTTCACCAGCTGGGGTTCTCCCTCAATCAGCAGAAGTCGCTGCTGATGCCCACCCAGGACCTGGTGTACTTTGGAGTGCGCTGGGACACGGTTGTGCAGCGGGTGTTCCCCACATCAGAGAGGCTCCTGTCCCTTTGCAGGGTGAAATGGCATTTTCTGGCTAATTTGAGCACCTCGCCATGGAGGCTCCATCACCTTCTGGGCCTGAAGACATTTTGCGTGCTTACAGTCCCGCACACCCACTTCAATATGAGACTACTCCAGGTCCACCTGGCAGCCAACTGGGACCTGGAAATTGGGTCGCAGTCGGACAGAATCCCTATCCCCTGCCCCTCCTTCCAGATAGTCACTGGTGGCTGTTGTACTGCAATGTGGCAGTGGGAGCTCCCTTCCCCCTGCCAGAACCCACTCTGGTGGTGACGGCGGATGCCTCCCTCTCGCGTTGGGGGGCTACTCTGGAGGGCTGCTCAATTCATGGTGTGTTGGCCATGACGGAGGCCCTCCTGCATATCAATATGCTCGAGCTCAGTGCGGTGGGCCTGGCATTCGGGGCCTTTCTACCGTTCGTCAAGGAAAGGGCAGTTCTGGTCAGCAGCGACAATTACACTAACAATTCCACGACAATGTTATGTGCATGGAGGTGGTGCTAATTTGGGAATGGGCCATGTCGCAGGGGGATATGGATCTCCTTGGTCCATCTCACAGGGGACAACAATGCATAAGCGGATCTACTCAGCTGCCTGGTTTTCAACACCTACGAATGGGAGTTACACATCAACTGTTGTTGCCCCTGTTCCAGAGATCAGGGTTTCCGGATCTGGACTTATCTGCATCTCATCTGAATTCCAAGTGCCCTCCAGTTTGCTTAATTGGCAAGACGGGCTCAAGGGTCTTTGGGAGACCCGTTCCAGCTCTGCTCTCCTTTTCTCGAGTGGACTTTCTGCAAATTCCAAGCCTCAGTGGTCTGCAGCCTCATCCTGGTTGCCTCCCCAATGGCAGTCGAGGGCTTGGTTCTTGGATCTGCTGCAGTTGTGCTCCCAGGAGCCTGTACATCTGACAATCAACAGTAGGGGCTTCTTGACGCAGCAGGGTGGGGCGGTGGAGCACCCAAACCCAGCCAGGGTGGCCCTAGTGGCCTGGTTCCTGACCAGCTGAGACTGCACCACGCTCAGTTTTTGGACATTATACACAAGGCCAGAAGAGTAAGTGGACTAGGTTCTGCCACTCGTCTCACCTGCTCCCTAGACGATGTGCTGACTCCCCCCAATCTGGCTCATTCTGGCGTTCAGGTTGATACCTGCCGCACCCATTTGGCATCCATTGGGGCCTATAAGAAGTCCCTGGTTAAGGCACACCTCAATGGGTTGTCCAAGCTCTTTCCTCGGGTCCACAGGCTGCACCTGGTCTGGGACCTCAAAGTGGTTCTTGCGGCTTTGCAGCTCAAGCCCTTCGCGCAGATGTCCTCGGTGGACATCAGGTTGGTGACACTCCACGCGGTGCTGTTGGTGGTGCTCACTTCGGCAGTATCGTCAGCGAGCTGCAGGCTCCGTCGTTGTGTAAGCCCTTCACCATGTTTCATAACGATAAGGTCATCTTGCGCACTCAAACTTCTTGCCCAAGGTGGTCTCTCTATTCCATTTGAATCAGGAAATGTGCCTGCTGTGTACTTTCTGAACCCCCCAGTCGGAGGCTGAAAGAGCTTTGCATTCCTCGGACCTGAAGAGTGCTCAAGTTCCATCAAGTTCTATCTCTCAGAGACAAAATCCTTCAGAAAGTCTGAGGCTTTGTTAATCACCTTTGGGGCTTGTCTCCTGGCACCCAGGCTTCTATCGCTCGTTAGATGCTCCAGGCCATTTCGCAGGCATATACGGCCATGGCTAAGCCGTTTCCTGCAGGGGTCCATACCCATGCGGTCAGAGCAAAGGCTACGGCTGTCGTGTTTCAGAGACATGCTTCTTGGGATGTCATCAGCAGGGCGGCTACTTCGCCGCTCTGTGTGCACTATTCCATTGAGAGTTCGGTCAGGCGGTGCTGAAGAACCTTTTTTACTACTTTACTATGAGACAGGTTGCCACAGCTCAACCCATTGGTCTTGTTGCATGGAATAAAACACAACTATGGAGGAAAAGGGATGGGACGTATGTGTAAATAGTTACTCACTGTGGTGACTAGAGTACTCCTAGTACTTATTCCCCTTTCCTCCATATGTCCCACCCACCTTGCCCCGCTTGTATGCAAGGGGCTAAAGTATTCAGCCTAGCCAGGTATTAAAGCGTCTGTGTTAAAAGGGGATTGAGGTGAGGAGCCAGAGGACAGGGTCTATGGGACGTTTCCGGGGCCGCGTCCCTGCACGCTGTACTAAATTTAAAGGGGAAGCTAAATGTTTTGCTTCCATGTTGGGGGGATGCCCACAAGGACGACGGAGGAAAGGGGGGGACTAAGGACTTAGTATTTTAATCACCACAGTGCATAACTTTAATTTGTCACTGACTAAGTAGTTTGCCCACACATATGCCACCTTTGTGTCAGCCTCCTTTGCACCCTTACATACATACTGTATATCAATTAACTTGGTTTAAAGGGTGTTTCCTTTTCATTCCTGACTGAAAGTGGTAGGGTGCCAGGATGCAAGACTACCCTCCAGAGAATGAGTTGGTTTAAAGACTCATTAAAGGCTGTGCACACATTAGATATGTTACAATATTTCATAAAATTGTGCATAGAAATTCACTACAAAATAGATCCAGGTAAATGCACTTAAAATAACTTTTTGGAAAGTGTATAAAAACACAACGGTCTCACGTGACCATAGACTGTTCAAGCTAGACTCAGAAAACCAACTGAACTTTTCACAAGCCCCATAAGCCCTAAAACACAATTTCACCTCAATATTTTGACTCTATGGTCCTGTAGGAAACAATGGACTAATTGTAGCCTAGCAATATTAGCTAAGGGGTCTGCAGTTTCCTGGAAGCATTTAAGCCCAAAAGACCCCCATAAGGGCTCGGCAAAGGCTGTCCAGTTTGAATTTCACTTGTGTCTGCAGATTGGGATATTATTGAGGTGGGTGAGGACGCCCCAGCAAGCAAGGTTGCGGTTCACTTCTCGATGGCTAGCACAGCAGCACTGCAGCTACAGAACAATGGAAAAAAAAAGTCAATGGAGATCAAAAAGAAGAAATGAAAACGAAGTTGTTCCATTGAATGTCCTGCAGAAGGGACACCTTAGAGCAGCTGCAGGTACAGTTGTGGTTGACAGCTGGTTTTGGTAGAATCTGCAGCCGAAGACCTCGACCTAGTGGAACAGATGGCAATCCGGCTAAGACCCCCTGAATAATGCAGGCAAGCAATCTGTAACACTGTTACTCAAGAGCAAAGATCCAGCAATGGTGACCTTAGTCGAGGGTTGCTGATTGAGGTTCAAAGGAAGTGCAGCAGGACAGATGAATGGCAGTTTTCACACTAGGATGTTGGTTCCATGGACCCCCGACAGAGGTGACGGATCAAACAAAGGGTTCAGCAGAGGCAGCAGTCATGCTGGGAAATCAGAAGGATGTTGTGCTCTGTTTCAGAGTCCAAGTTGCACAGGTGAGCCCGAAGTGTTGCAGAGCCATAACAACTCATCTTGAAGAGTGAATCCAGCTGTCCCGCTGGTTCAAGGCACCAGACACTGCTTCTGGGCAGGATGTCAGCAAAGCCTCAAAGTCTGAGGTGATGAGTTCCAAAGGATGCTTGTGCAGAACTTGCATGATCATCCTTGGGTTAATCTTTGGTTGCTTGAGGCTCAAACTCCAGCAGTTGATAAAGTTCTGATGTAAAGTCTCAATCAACTTTTGTCGACACAAAGATGCAGGGTACCCCTAACCACCATTCATGTGCAAATGCACCATTAAAATGTTAAGGACAGCCAACCAATGCTGACCACTCACACGCTTTCACAGGCATTCTTCAAGGCTGACTCTTGCGTATGTGGATTTCAGAGGCGTCCCAGACACGCAACTCCCACATTAATTCCAAGGTAACCTCCATGCTCCTTTGTGAACACCAGAAAGCAGGGCAAGTCAGAGATGATGCTTAGTCATTCCCAGCTCCCCCAGTCACACACCAGTGCCACAACAAATGCCTGGATACTGTTATGCACAACACCGACTCTATTTTCGGAAGCCTTGAGGAAGAAATCACTTCCTGATATCCAAAATGAATACTTCCATGCAGCCCCTGTATTAAAGAACTCACACACACCATTACAAGTGCCCCCGTCGGGGTACTGACCCAGAGGCACCTTGGCAGTAGTTTCCACCTTTGGGGTCCATGAGGGATGCGTGCCCAGTAAGCTCTGAATGGAACTCCCTGTTGAAAAATAGTCTGGACGCGATAAAAGATGAGCAGTGTTTAGAGGGAACTAACCGTAGTAAGCAAAATGACAACTCTGCAGAGGATGCCAAGTATTTGCTTCATTTTTGATTTCAAGTTCAATTGTCATAGGAGGGTGGACAAGTGGCTCATGCAGGTCCTGGTTGAGTAGAAGATATTCAAGTTGTTTTCCTAACCTACCTTTTGCATTTTGACTTGTTTTCTACTTCTTCAGTTGCTTTTTCCACTAAACTCTCACAAGCTACATTAGTGCAAGTTGGGGCTTATGAGGTCTCTCTGGCACTTTTGTCATGCCTGACCTGAGTTTTGGTCTCTTTAATGTTGAAGTTGGTGTTTTGATGCCCAATCTGTTAATGAGGGATAGCTTGCTGACATGGTTTGCAACATCTGGCGATGCCCTGATGATGAAGAGTGACTTGACTGCAAATGTCACTTGAATGTAAACTTCAACTTTTGATTGCCGCGATGAGCACAGTTCCATTAGTGACCCACCTGGGTCGCCGATGCTGATCATCATGAGTGCTCCTTAGCTTTTTTTTGTTTTATTTAAAAGAAGGGGGTTGTGATATTAAAGGATACTCTGACTGAGTCTCCACACTCCAAATAGGCTTAAGAACAGAAAATGTGTTGTTCAACAGTGCACAAGTTCCCTAGTACTCTGTGGACCACTTTCATTTTTAGTTCAACTGAGCTCAACAAAATGTAACTTCAAGATTCATATTAAATTCCTACCAACTGTTTATTGATAAACTCCAAAAAGTATAGAAAATATCTGTAAATTAGATCTAAACACCTATTAAATTCTTCAATTTCCTAATTCAAATTTCCAAAACAAATGGGCAGGAACTTGTACTTAGCCACATTACAATGAATCATTTGGTGTTCTTAGATCGACCAAACACACATCACTCAGAGTTCAATATTCCTACAGTGTATGAAAAACAATCTGAGTGGTGGGATCCATATCTAATTTTCACCATACTTCTGAAACAAACTGGAACACTAACCCGTTTGAATCGTTCTTGTTCCTTTTTTTAGCAAATTCAATCTATAGAATAATTTTCAAATGAAGATGCAGGAAATGCCTCTGTAAACATTTAAGATTCCAAAATCTAAAAATGATTTGACTAATCTTGTATTTATCAAAATGTTTTTAGCCAAATTAGATAAGGCTAACCACTAATTTCTTTAGATGAACTGCATGAAAGACAGGAAGCTTGAACACTTGAGGATGAGTTGTAAACCACTAGAAATGCGTTGCAATGTTTGACCACATTAGAACGTCTGTATCTACGTGTCAATGTGGAAATGACACAATATATAAACCTGTTTTTGTATTAGAAATGTGAAATAAGACATTGAAGAATGTAATACGTGTGTAAATTTATTACCCAAATATTGTTTTGTTGAAGTTGATAAATTGAGAGCAATTCAAATGAATGTCAATTTTTTTTGTTGTTGGTGAGATCAGTTTAACAATAAGGGACAGTGGTCTTCAGTGTGGTCTGTGGAGTTTGTATACAGTTGTACGTGACATTTCTTTTCTTAAGCTTAGGGTGATCTTTAGCTAAAAGCCTATTGCCCTTAGGACTGAAATTAAGTAAACTTTTAAGGAATTTCACTTGAGAACTTCAGACTTTCTTAGTTGTCCAAGCAGTCTCCCTGTCTGGTTCAACTTGATGGTCATCCATGACTGCCTTTCAGTGTCGTCCGGGAAGGTATTTGCATCATTTGTCTTCAGACTCTGGCAATTGATTAGTCCCCGAACTGTCAAACTGCATGATACCCTTTCTTAAGCGTTATCCAACCACAGCAGGCTCATTAATCAAAAAGTGGTGGCAGCATGCTTTGGAGACATTCAAAACACCTGAATCAAGATGAAAAAAACGGACTACATCTTCCTGCCCAAAAATGTCGGTCTAGAGATATAATCTAGAGACCTTGTGTGAATGTAAATTTATTTGAAAAACCAGGAGTGTTTCAACAAAGCTAGAGTCCAGGTCCAAAGATCCTGGCGCCATCGAGCAGAAAAATGGACCATGTTGCAACTGTCACTAGATTTCATGATGTAATACTGGAGCAGCTTGGCAGCTTTAGTGACAGTAGTCCCATTTCTTCAAATTGTCATTGAGTACATTGCAATTTCCTTCTTTTTGTTATTTTTGTGGTTGACATAGCTAGTGTAAAGCAGCGGAAATCTGGTTTCACAAGGGAATATACCATTTGAAAAAGCCAGGCAGGCTTATTTTACAATTGAGAAATAGTTTATATTTAGGAAAAATACTCCAAGATGCCACTCATAAGCCAGGTCTATTCAGTGATCATGAATATTAAGACAACATGGTAGAGAACCCTTTGTGTTATGCAACTGAAATGCAGACTTAAGCAGAGTGGTGCTACTGCTTTCCATTAAAGTGTGGACTGTTCTTGAAAAATACATATTTTTAAAACATTGCACCAAAAAAAATTGTTTAAATACTTTGGGAATTGGAGGACGTGGGCGTTTTGTATATAGTTCAGCATTGACCATTGTGAACAGTATGTAGTGATGTAATTCAAAATGAAATGTTTAAAAGGTATTATTTCTTTTCAGGTGCCTTCCAAAAGCATTCAAGTTACTGTTGCTGCTCATCCCTCTATTACTTTTATTTGGTAAGTAAACCTTTTGTATCTGTCTGCTTTAAGTGAATGATTAAACTAGATGTGAGGATTGTTGAGTCTTCTATGCTATGATTGCCAAACATTTGTATGGCAAGGCGGCAGTCTTTCAATTATGTACTATACCCACCATCCTTATTCCACAGGTCTTGGGGGAACATGATAGTATGAAGTGGGAAATCCTAACCATAATTGCACTTATGACCGAGTTGTGAACCTCTAAATGCGATCCTATTTGTCAATTCCAACAACTGACAGTTTTTAATTTCCCCACATTAAGTTAATAAGAATAGCTGGTTCATAGACTTTACCCTTTTCTCTTACATAAAACTGATATTAGACTGGTTGAAAGATGGGTTTGGTATCCATAATGTATTTCATTGAGGTAATTAGGAGCTTTATTTATAATGCTGGTTATAATTGGTATTTTCTCCATCATAGCCCTTGGTTCATCTTCATGGGTTTTTCTGCCAGGGGTTTATTAACAATGGTTATAAAACAGATTAGTGTGTGGCTATATGTTAGGCTTTCTGCAAAGCAATAACGCTTTCTTAGAAAACTGAACTGTTGGGGAGCACACATCATTATGGATGAATTGAGAAACAATAACTGTTTAAGTGACTAGTCTAATTTTCTGCATCAGTTTGTTACTCAATTGGAAAAACTAGAAATGTCTACCACTGGGGAGTTTGTTGCAGACTTTGATAACGTTTTAATACAGCTTTCGTAATATAGATGAAATGTTAGAAAAGAAATCCATTAGTCCAAATGTAATGAACCTCTCGGCTATTGTATAGAAAATAAACCTGGTCCAGATCAATCCCCATCCCTTGCTAGAAACAACACAATCTTGTGGTTGAAATCGTTGACCAGGATTCAAGTATTACCTTTTTGAAATCCATACATTAGTGTACATGTTCGCTCTACGTAATGTAGTTCTTGTGACCATTATTAATCCTCTTTTCTTTGTTTTAGCAGAAAAAAAATGTTCTTCCACAGAAAGGTAGAGTGCATATGTAGCCATCAGCTAACTCCTATGACATGAACCATGTCTATACATAGGGAGTTTCCTCATTTTCTGTAAAGCTCAACTGGTTGGGTTGTCATTGTAAATGTTGCCTTTCAATAATTCCCAGTTTCTTTTGGATTACTTTTTATAAGAGAAATCTTTCTAATTAGCCAATTTTCAAACGACTCAAGAATACAAAGATAAAAAACGATCACTGCTCTGCCAGTTTTTTATTATCTGGGTGAAAAAGAGAAACCAGGAGTGTGGTGCATGTTCTCAAATTACTGTTTTCCCACTATTGGGAGCGATTTCTCTTTAGGCAACTTTCCATCCATAGTTTCTATGGACCTCCAATATTTTTGCTTTATTTTTTAACCTTGTGATGGATCGGATGATGTAATCACTCCTATCCCCAAGTGAACCTCCCTCCACCCCGTAAATCCCCAGGGGATTGCAGCCGCTACCTTATCCTGACCCTAGGCGGCAACTATATGAGGGATGACCACCTGGGGGGAGGTGTGACCCTCGGGGATATAGGATGACATAATTGCGGAAAGGTCATATACCCCCATTCCCTTCCAGGAATACTCCTCTGTTACCCGTGCCTTAATGGTATATTGACACACTCTTCCCCAACCTCTTGGGAAATCTGCTTTGACTACTCTCCAAACGCCCATTGGGAATAATATATTGTCGATTGGGACAAGGAAGAGGCAGAAACCAGTGAGGATTACTCCCAATGTTCAGTATCCACTTCCGCCATGCCATTTAAGAAATGATCTCATAACAACTTGAAACACTTGTGTATAGGCGCATTATAAATGCCATATCATATCCTATATCATATCAAGAAGAAACAAGTAATAAAGATGACTAGTTCCGGGCTACCATTGCAGCGGTCTAGTTGTTGGAAAAGGTATAATCAAGCCAAGAAGTTTAAATGAGTGCCGGCTACAGCTGACGGAGAAGAGCGACCGGCAGACACCGTTCTGCCTCGCGAACCCGTAATAAAGCTGAACACCATGCTGGAGAGACATGCAGCGGATGACGACGTCAAAGCAATTCCGAATCCAGGAGGAACCTGATGTGCAGACTGTTCACTGTTTGAGCCAAGAGAGCAGTGGAAACTGCACAATGAGAAAGGAGGCACGGTAAAGGGGCAGCGCTTAATAGGGGCACACGCAGAGTGAATACGCCTAAGCAGAAGGAAGAAAAGGGATGTTGAGGGTAACTGGTAAGAAGTGGGTCACTGGGTTGCAGGTGAGCGTATGTCGCTTTGTAGGAATAATGAAGTGCAAGAAACTGAAGCGAAAGGAAGCCAGAAAATACTGGTTAAACCCACAGAACCCCAATGAGTTACTGTGTTGTCTTGTGTGCCGCTTCATTAAAACGCAGAAAGTCATTAAGGAAGTGAAAATATTTGTGGAACCAGTTACAAATGGGTTTTTAAACACCTAATTTAAAAATAAAGTGTGTACAATAACGTCCTGGCAAGGAAGTATACCATGGGAAGATAAACGCAGGTGCATGTTGTATTGTACCTCAAGGGGGAATCGTGCCTTGGAGTGTATGAACTATTGTGTGAACTGTTGAAAGAAGGATCTCAATGAGGACCATACCCCCAAGTTTGTGAACTGTTATAAAAGGGTTAAAAGAGAATCCCTAGGAAGAAAAAGACCCATGGGAATTTCAAGTAAAGAGAGCTTGGGGAAGGGAGTGATTAAATTTCCCCAAATGAAGTAAATGCACCGATGGGAGAGAGTAATCCTCTGGGGAAACCGGACTATTCTTTTGAACTTGATTTGCTTTGGAACAAGGACTCTGGAAAAGGAGGCTATTCTCTGGAGCTGAGAACATTATCCCTTTTGAAACCTTTTCGTTGTATTTGAACCTTTGTGTTGAACTGAATCACCTGTGCACTTTGAGAAATCAAGACAATACCCCTTTACACCTTGGAGTTAATTTTGAGACAGCGAGTGTGAGGGCGAGAATAGGATTACGGACATAGGACATACTTTTGTTTGGACATCTTGAGACTGGACTGACCCATTAGTTTTGGTTGAGATAAGGAAACTCCTCCTAGACTAAGGGATAGTGAGGCATATGCCATACCTCATTTGTTTTAATAAATGTTTGTAGCCACAAACATGTCTTCTCTGTGTCCGTGTCTCATTCCTCGTTCCTCAAAACCACATTTTTGAGGGGAAGTAATCCGCTTCACTTCCCCTGCCTTTTGACTATCGGTACTGGAGAAACTGTTTCCCTTTTTAACTGTTATCTTTTTGTAACTTTTTACCATTGGACACATCATCTTACATTGGGGATACTTTTATATCACCCTAGCCTTTTACATTTTGGACTTTTTGTTTACTTTTATATGCGACTAAAGATGACAAGCTTGTGATAGCAAATATATTTTTACTATTTTTGTGTTATTTTTAGTGTGCATATTGACGTTTACTGCGTATGGCTGCTAAATGTGGCTATTACCCCAAAATGGCCATGCCACAAAATTCCACCTGTTCTTTGGCCATATTGTTTTGCCTTCTTCCGGTCTTGCCAGATCACGGAATTTCCATATAAGGTTACGCACTTGTCCGGGAAAGCTGCTGATTTTGCAGGCTAGTGTTGCGTGTGTGTGGTTGCGTGTGCACATGGTTGGGAGTGCATGGCCCGGGTAGTGCGTGGGCCGTCTGGTCCCACTCCACATCTGTGGTGCCAGAGTGACGGTGTGGGGCAGGAGTTCAACCAATAGTTGTCCCCGATTGGACAACTACTGGCTGTTTGAATGGTACAGATTCTTACCATTGGTGGGCTTGACCTTGCTTCCAGGTTGGATTTTAGATACAAGAGGACTCCTGCAGCCATTTCTTCAGATTAGCCTTGGAGCCAAGAATCTCCCATAGGACAGCCGACTGAAAATCTTAAGAAGACTCCTGAGGGACCTGGCCATTCCTTCCTGTGTCTGGCCATGTGAAGCCCTGTTGGACCACCTGATCTGTGACTGCCCTGAATGGTTCTTCTTCACTGGACTGGTGGGACCAACCAGTCAGTCTTGACATGTTCTCGAGGATACAGCCGTCCTGAGCCTTCTGAAGTGTCCCTGAACTGTCCAGCTCTCCAGTAGGCTACCATTGCAAGAACTGTTGCCGTTCCGCGTTTGCACCCCGGAACTTTGGTGGTCCCAGCTTGTGGTACACATCAACCTCCTAACGAATGTGTCCTTGCCTCAAGGGATCCTGTCCTGGAAGGACTTCTACAAATGAACTGGAAGTACGCCTGCTGTCTGGGTTCAGGGGCCACGGCTGGAACTCTCCTTCCCGGTCCTGTGAAGTGTCTTGAAGAGGGCTGCATTGATGAATCTTGCATTTCTCCATTGCCAAGGGTTGCACTCTGCACCTGTACTCGACCTGAAGAATCCTTGCACCCGCTGCTCCTGGCACCTCACCAGAACCAATGGTGGGAAATCCTCAAGCGAAACCCACCCACCACCAGTTGACCCATCAAGTAACCAGGAAAATCTGAATTTGGAGGGAGAGGGTGCGGCGGTGGGGGTAAGTAAATGCAAAGCATTGCGAACAAGTCTCTTTATCCTCGCATTCCATTCCCTTTCGATCCTCAAATCTGGGTAGTGCCAGTTGAAAGATAACAAATTTAACTTGCCTAGTAATTTTATTGCATCTCTTGTCAGATCTTGGAATTTAGACGAGTTGCGAAGCCTTCTGGGGGGTCAGAGTTGTGCCCGTTCCCCCTTTGACAACAGGAATCAACACCCCAGGATTCTAATGCAAGGGTATTTTGCTGAAGTCCAAGCAGAAGTGGCAGGTATCATGCGCTTCTTGTTGGGGACACTATGGTTATTGCGGGCAGGAGCTGTGAGGGACAGACAAAAAGAGAAATATGTAACGCACTTAGACCACAATCCCCCTGGTTTCCTTTTGGCAGTATCTTACCTAAACACTCTGACCCAAAGCTCAAACCACCTCTGGTGCCCCTGAATATCCTCTTATTGTCGCAGTGGATGCAAGTATAGTAGTCGCTGCATAAACCTAACTTGAAGGGTTGTCTTTTGCCGCCACTGACTGAAGTACCACACCCCTATATTCCACCTCAAAAAACTTTCAAAGGCAGCGATAGTCTCCATCTGGTGACCCTCAACGCACGCTCAGCCAACATCTGCCTTCTCCTTGTAGACACTGATCTCGACATACTCGCACTCAGTGAGACTTGGTTCAATGCCAGATCAGTCATCTCATTTGACTCTTACCAGACGACTTTAAGATCACCTCTAAGCCTCAACCTCACCAGGCTGGCGGTGGGATTGCCTTAATCTTCACTGAATGGATTCCTCCTTCCATCTTACCCACTCAGCTCTATTCTTCCTTTGAGAGCATAGTTTGCATATTGGACATCTCTTCCCCCCCTCCACTCTGACCATTGCTACCATCTACCGGTCTCCAGGCCCTTCCTCTCTGTTTCTCTGAGTGGGCTGATTTCTGTTCCTCCTTACACTCTACCACCTCCACCCTGCTACTCCTGGGTGACTTTAAAATCCATTTAGACTCCCTATGCACAGCATCCACCCTCTTCATTGAGCTCTGCACCTCCCTACTCCATTCTTCCTTCTGGTCCAACCCACTCTGCCTGGACAGACGCTGGACGCCATCATCCATTCCGACCTACCTCTCATCTCCTCTGGGCACCCCTCTTGGTCTGACCACTCTTCTCTCCTCCCACTTGGGTCCCTATAGCCCTGTGACAACCCCTGCCAATAGCCCAGCCAACCTCATACACGAACATCCGTCCAATGAAACGAGTGTCAGATACTGCCTTCATTTCCACCTTTGTTCCCCCTTGCTCACCCCTTGCTCACCCAGCCTCTACCTCTGCTCTCAGCAACCTCTATCTTTCCATTACCAACACCATCCTTGCCCCCAGTCATGAGGAGTCTCCTGAAACCTGCCTCCAAGCGTAACACCTGGTATGATTCCGAACTTGCAGACCAAAAACGTAAGTGCAAGCCTGCAGAACGGAAGTGGCAAACTTCAGGTTCACCCTCTGAAAACCTGGCCTGCCGCCAGCTCCAAAGGAATTAATCTCTCTGCCAAAAAAAGGCCTACATTCAGGCACGAGTTTCTGGCGAGTCCAACAACACAGCTGAATTCTTCAAAATCTTCAGGGAACTTGCTAACTCGTCCGCAGTATCCTCTGTCCCTACTCCTTCCCAGGCCCTTAGATATGCACTCGC
The DNA here is from genome assembly GCF_040938575.1 of Ambystoma mexicanum. Classification (NCBI taxonomy): domain Eukaryota; kingdom Metazoa; phylum Chordata; class Amphibia; order Caudata; family Ambystomatidae; genus Ambystoma; species Ambystoma mexicanum. The sequence continues at coordinate 250,004,122 of NC_090924.1, read as the reverse complement.
TTCACCTCCAAAACACTGGACATACAGAACAGTCTGTCCCACACTCTTCCAACCCATCCCTCCCCATCCTGCCTCCCATGGCCACCCACCCATCCACCTTCCTCCTTTTCCTCTGTCTCGATGGAAGAAGTAACCGGAGTTGTCCACTCCATGAAGGTCTCTTCCAAACAGGTTGCCCCTTGCTCATCCAGAACCATCAAGCACAACTTTTCCTCTCTCGCCCCTGCTCTCGTTGATCTTTGTAGCCACTCCTTTGTTACTGGTTCTTTTCCATCCTCCCTCAAGCACTCCCTTTTGCGCCCCGGCTCCATTACCCCTTTCCTGGGGAAACTGCTGGAGAAGTTGAACTTGTTGGCGGTCTTCACGACCATCAGTTTGGATTCCGAGCAGCCAGAGGCATGGAAACTGCTCTTTTGAACACCTGTGAAGAACTGCTTGCTTCCCTTGACTCCAACTCCCCTGCTGTCCTCATCCTCCTTGATCTCTCTTCTGCATTTGACACAGCAAACTACTCCATCCTCATAAAAAAGCCTCCATGATACCCTTGATATCTCAGAGCGGGCACTGGACTGGATTACCTCCTTCCTAACTGACCGCTCTTCCAATGTCGTACTGGGCACCTTCTCCGCCCCTACCACCTCCTACAACTGTGGCGTCCCCCGAGGCTCCATTCTTTCGACTTGGCTCTTTAGCATTTACCTTACTCTGCTGGCATGCCTCATTTCCTCCTTCTCCCCCAACTTCCAGTGCTATGCTGATGACACACAGCTCTTCGCTCTTCTTCAAACTTCCTACAGATGCCCTTGCACCCTCCATCATCCCGGACTGCCTCTCAGCCATCCAGCCCTGGTGTACTTCTAATAATCTTTGCCTCAATGCCAGCAACGCAGAGATCCTCCCCATTGGAATCCTGGCACCTGACTTCTTCCCCTCAGTCTGCCCTTCTTCCATGGGCTCTCCCCCTGCTCCTGCTTCGGAAGCCAGAAACCTCAGCGTGATCTTCAGCTCCTATCTCTCCTCCTTCCCTCATACTCTGGACATTGCTAATAAGTCCCACTTTCAGCTTTTCCTTCTGAAAGGAATTCTACCTTTCCTCACCCAGAGACTCGGTTACCCGAGCTCTGGTTCTCTAGGCTCGACTATTGCTATAGCCTCCTCCTCAATTTACCTTTGTCCACTTTGCGACCCCTCCAGCTAATCCAGAATAATAGGGCAACAAGACTTATCCTTGGCCGCAAGCCCAGGGGCTGCATCTCTCCTGCCCTACAAAGTCTTCAGTGGCTCCCGATCGCAGCACTGATTAAATTCAAATCCCTCTGCATCATCCACAAGGCTGTCTGGGGCTGGGGCCACTCTATCTACAACTTTTTCTGACCAAATACTCCCCTTCTAGACACCTGCGTTCCTCTGGTACCAACTCCTTACGTGTGAAGCGGTTTGCTAAACAGAGAGCAGGTATTCTATCGCTTTCCTCAGCAGGCTCCTTTCTTTGGAACAGCCTCCCCCCCTCTTCGTCTTGAGCAGGACCACCTTAAGTTCCAGAAAAGGCTCAAGACCTTCCTCGTTACCTCTTCCGTCCCTCCCCTGCTAATCGCACAGTAGCTTGACTGGTATGCATCGGGGCCCTGACCTCCCACATCTTATCATCCCATCCTTTGCACTTGCCTCGGCTCACCCTCCACCACTGGAGGTTGCACTTAGCTTTCGTCATAGCACTTCTCCTGCTGCTCTACATGAGCACCACAGCACCTATCCCATACCCCTCTACCCTCTGCCATTGCACGTTCTGAACACTCACAAGGCATAGTAGGTTTGTCTTCCCCCATCCCCATTGTCTCTTCTTATTTTGTTGTACTTAATTATTTAACATTATTGTAATTACTTTGTCCCTTCCCTGTTGCCCTGTGGCGCTTTGAAACAGTATTTGCTTCCTGTATAAGTGCCTAACAAGTGAACAATAAATAAAATAGTCACAGGGGACCCATACATTTGAATGGAGTATAATGTCCTGAAAATCCAAGTAATGGTGCAGTATGCTGTGTCTTTGATCTTGTAAAAAGGTCTGTAATATCAAGAAAAAATGTGAATTACCTAAGCAGGAATCTGTGGCGTCTCTGGAGTTGACCTGGTTACAAGTTGCAAGATGCTGCAATTTAGATATTGTGTTCATTTATAGTGTATGGCATTGGATAGCATGATCAAGTATGTCAGCCATCTTTGAATGGGCGGAATGTCCGTAACATTGGGCCATCTTGGATGTACCGTGCATTAGCAGTGTTGCAAAGAGATTGGGAACTCAGCGGATAATGTACTTGTGGCAGCCAGATACTGGCATGTCCACCTTGGTTGATACCTACGACCTGGCAGTAATGGAGCATGTCTCAGAGGAGGCTGTGGTAAGTTCCTAACAATCTCTTTTTTTAACAATAAGCAACACAAGCAACTTACCTGCCACAGATGCATTCAGGGGAGAAGAATTGTGGCTCCTGTGACTTTTGGGCACAACGCCCATTCTCAAGAATTGGACTGCTGAAGTTAGGGAATGTCACTTGGGACTTGGTTCCATCTTTACTTCATCATTTTACTTGCCTCCTTTGCAGATTTGTCATTGTATGCATTTTAGGAGCCTATGGTGAATGTTATATATGCTTATTATTGAGTATTGTGCGATAGTATCACCTGCTTGTTTTTATTTTTAGTGTGTTTTAAGGCCTAGAATAATTATTTATATACATATACACTGCTGACTAAATTGAATTAGTGTGTGCTTCACTTTGGACCCCTGACCCCACTCTCACTCTCTTGAGAATAACCTAGACGTTGCTTCACGTTTACCATAATGCGCAGCTCGTACGAGTTTATATTGCCATTTGCATTTATCAATAACACCACTGTTCTTCTGTGGTTTGTTTGCCCTCAACGGCTGTTGACGCCTGGTCCCGTCTGCTGATGTTACATACTGGGCTGCTCTGTGACTGATTACCATGTGGCCTTGACCCTCCGGCCCAGCCTTCACAGTAGGGAGAGGGGGGCCCTGTTTGTATTTTTTCCTCTAGGAGTGCCTTTCTTTTACCCGTTCTCTTGGTCAGGCTGCTGCTTCCCTCTGCTATAGAGAGGACTACCTTTTGAATTTTGCCTGTCTTGCAACAGCAAATTCCCTTGGAAGGACACCCATCACCAAAGCAATGGGTGTCACCCTCATGACCGCGATGAATGCTCATGCAAAGCCTGTAAGCTCTTTCGCCCTAAGACCCTAAAGTGCAGGCGTATGAAACGGTGGGTGGCTTGCGCCATGTTCACCGAGAGTCACTCCCCAACTGTCGCTTCAGACGAGCAATCAGTCGGCAGCCGCGGCTCCGATTCAGAAGCCGTTTACCTTATTGTGGAGCCCTTATGCTCTCACGTGTCTGCCCCCGACATGCATGCCGCCGGCAGTGCTATGGGGAAGTCGCATCCTGGCGACAGGGACAATCCCGCACTACATGCTTCTAAGCACACAACCCCAAACTCTCCCCGGCGGAGTAGTCGAGGAAAATGTCCACGCATACAGGTCCGTCGAAGTCGTCGACCCGGCCTTTCAAGCTTCTCGATTCGGCACCCTCTGGCAACCTCCTCTGCGGCCTAGACTTTGTGTTAAATCTCCTTCTGTAGAAGGCACTCCCTCTAAATCTTCAACTTCCTAAGCGTTAGCGACGAAACGGCTCCACTAAGCGAAAACACTCCTGAAGCTTTTGGAAAAGCTTTCTAAGGCTACTTTGCCCATTTTGGACTCCAGGAAAGCCCCTTCTTCACATGAGGGCTATTCTCTGGCCCCCTCTCGTCTTTATAGGGCCCTACATCATGATGAAGCTCCTCCTGCCAGGACTTTTCCCCCCTGCAGATCCTTCCCTCTTCTGAATGGACCCAAAGTTTTAGGCCTGTATGAACAAGATGGGCAAGTTTCATTCTCAGGCCAATTCGAGGACATTTTAAAGAGGCATAGGTATGTGGACTTGTGCCCCATCCCTCCTAAATCCCAGAGGCTCCACTCTCCAGGTGACACATTCTCCCCCCTTGTAGGAATCCCATCAGGATCCCAATTACCAGGACCCAGACTGAAACCCTGTGGATGACCAGGGCATGTGGCAGACCCCCTTGTTTTCAAATACAATTTCTTTGACTCCCTTTTCTTCCAGGATAGGCGAGTCCAGGTATGAGTAGTTTTCCAGGGCACTTATGGCAAATATTGTTTTTATTGGTTGTATTTGATTGGATGGAGCCATCAATAGTCCCACTTGCTCCATTGGAACTGCCATCGAACATATAACTGTAGCCTTGCTCTCCCTCTTATGGCCCTCTCTCCCGCCCACTTGTTGTTGGTCAGGATGAGTGAAACAGTCAGGCTCAGAGTTCAACGCTGCCTCCTCGTCTTCGACAGAATAGGTCGAAAGATTAATCAAGTCTATCGACTGTTCCTCAACAGAATCCACTCGCTGGGACTCCAAGCTTTGATGGATCATGGCCTGCGCAGATTTGAGCAATTTTGGGGCATGTGCTGCCTCCCTGCGCTTTAAAGACTGGAGGCTTAGTGGGCATTATATTTTGGATACATTTTCTGGCCCCTTCGCCCTCGGTTTGAGCACATTCCAATCTCTTGGTTTCCTTAGAGGCCTCTATGTTCCTAGACCTGGCCAATTGTTTCTTCAAGATAACTCTTGGATTGGGGCGACTTGATATTATCTTCATCCGGTCCAAAGAATTTCAAAATAATTCCATATTTTCTGCCTTGATCTTGCAAGGGTCTCTGGGGGCCCGTCCCGGCTAGAGTTCCTATCGACTCTGTAGTTGGGGCCTGATTTGTTTCTAGCTGATGGAGTAGGGGTGGCTTTGATGAGGGCCCTGACGCCGGAGCCGGCTCCCTCCTAAGTGCCCCCATAGTCTGAGGTATCTGGAAAAGTCTTGAGTCGCCAACATGTATGCTTGATGTTTGAGATTGGGAGGCGTCTTCCGCCTCTCCTGGGCCAGATGTAACAGGCGGAGACGTCAAGTTGATTGATGTCAAGGGGATGTTTGAGGCATGGGGTTTCTGAAAAACTTCACTCCTCCTCCTGTTCTTGTCAACTACTGCAATTGAGATGATAGATTGCAGGATCTTTGTAATTTCCTTTGTTCTTGCCTAATTTTCCATGTATACCTTTCACAAAACCCTCTAAGAATATTAATTTTGTGTGGAGCATTGCTATTAATGTAGATTGGACCCTGATATGCTCACTCATTGTTTCATTTAGTTTCATGTAGTTTCATGAATGGGGCGAGAGTTAAGGTCATGGCTGCAATCAAACCGGTATCTATCGGAGGGGAGGGGCGGGGGCCTGGTGTTCCACCTGTTGTGCTACTAGATCCAGTAGAAGATCCTCGTCCATAATGGATTGATTTTGAATGGGCGAGTGCAACCTTATTGTCCCCTCGGTTTCCCCTTGTGAATTCATCCTTGATTATTTTGTCAAATGGGAGTTTACTTCCATGGTGGCATCCGCTCTTCTTTTAAGGAAGGGTGTTCCCTCTCTCTGTCCCTCTTTTGATCCCAGGGTCTTTGATAGGGGTCCAGGGTTTGTTTTTAATTGACACCCTCACTTTGTAGCTGACAGAGGTCGGGAATGCAGTGCCACTTGCTCCAAATTGCTCCGCCAGCTCCAGTGACTTGGTGATTTTTGATAGTAAATCGTGCTATAGCCGAGGCGGTTTCCGGCAGCAACCCTCTCGGCTGCCAGCACTACTTAGTCGCAGGTAGCAATGCTATCTTCTCCGTGAAGCCTATAACCTATACATTCTTGGGAGCATAGAAAATGGCTTGCCCTCTCGCTCAAATAAGGGGGTTTGGGCCCGAAGCGAGTCCGGGATGGATTTATGCCGGCCTCTCAAGTCCTAGGTAAAGGCCCATCATCCTGCAGCCCCGTCTGATGTAAGCTAATCGGGGGCGTTCGCTTCACTTTAGTTAGATCACGTGGGAGTTTTTATGGATGAGGCAACTGGGCCTCTGATGTTTTGACTTCCAAGTGATCTGGTTGAGGGTTGACGTCGGGACAGTTTACATTTGTTGGGTCAAGGGTGTTGACATAGGAAGTTGTTTCAGCTGTTATCGGAACCTCCACCTCCAACGGACATTAATTTACTGTTTCATCCTTGTCTTCGTTTTCAGCCCCTAGGGCCAGGAATTCTTAGCCTACTGTTGTTGCCACTTAAAGGATAGTTCCGGGACTTTTTTTTTATTGTCCCTACGGTTCGGCCATGTGTTTTTAAGCATAACTCGGTAGATCGTAGAAAACTTTCCTATGGACCTTCCCCGACTTTTCGTCCATTAACGCACTCGAAATCAGCCGCCATTTTCTGATAATCCTATCATTTCCCCCCATCGCCCTGGCTCACCTGCTTTTGCGGCACTAAATCAAATCCCCCGCCCCTGAGCCTGACATCAGCAGACGCGTACCGCCCATTTCCCAACGCCAAAGCACGTTTCGTGTCAACAATCGCTGCGCCTCAGCTAATGAACTGTCGCCATGGAAATGGCAGGACGCCTCTTTCCTCAATAAGTATAAACGCACCGTTTCACAACACACAGCAGCAGATTTTCGATTCCATTACTCTCTGTGTGTTACTTTGAGTATTCTGTGACTCGTTTCTGTGCTCTGGTCAGCTACCTTCGTTGATTGTAGCCCGTGTGAACAGATACCAGTACCACCGCTATAAATTATTTTACTTTCTTTACCACACAATGGCTACAATAATGCCGTATATGTACGAGCCCGAGTACACCGAGGAAGAACTACTGGAAAGGCAAGCACGCGAAAACGATGGGGATTCGGACGGCAGTTGGGAGGACGAGTCAACGGATGAAGAGCCTGGACCATGTCGCATGGACGGCGTCTCCACCTGGTGCACGTGCAATCGGTGCGAGCTAATGCCAACTGAGGAGGAGAACTGCTGCTGCTGTGAAAATTCCGGGTGCTTGGCCTACATTTCGGAAGGCGAGCCAAGTCCGCAATGCATCACCGAGCTGCCAGAGTTCAGGGAAGCCTGCCTCTCACGGACCGTGTTGAGGATGATGATGGTGCTTATGCACGAACTTTGCGGCACTGTTCGTCCGCGTAATCCGAGTAACGAGTAAGTATACTCTGGTTGTGATGTCAGTGATGCCACTACTATTTCATGGTCGTCTCATCATTCGAATGCATGTAAATTGGTTCCATGTTGTGCATTTTCTAGATAGAATTTTTTTCAAAGCAGAATGACATTTTTTACCTGAATCGACAGTGATAATAAAATTGTCATTTTAATACAGTTTGCATCTTTCATTTTCACAGGTGGTACAGGCTGGTGGCCTATCGTTGCTTCACTTGGTGGCTTCACGGGAGGCTCGGACACCGCGTTCGGAGAGTAATACCTGCCTGTGCGGTACTTGCCATTAGACAACATTTCCCCAGCGACAGTGGACAATACCGCGGATTTTCCCTGGATGTGCTGCAACCGCAACTTTACAATGTGTAATGTTTATTATTTATGTTCAATTGAAATTAAGATCTAAAATAAAACCCAACATATATTTTAACAATGGTTGTTTTGATTTTTTAAATGAATCTAGTGTGTCTCCATTGAATAGTCTTCCTGTGCCTTGTCTTGTCACACCACATGTCTCCGGCCAGCATCCTCCCTCACGCTGGCCGCCCACCTTCAATCCACATAACCGTTGAACCCATATGCAGCAGACATACATATGTTATTTTGCGGGTTGGCATCAAGCCTCCCGGCCTTGCCTCCTCCCCCAAAAATACTTACCACACCACTTTGTTCAAGCGTTGGCAATAAAAGGAAGGCCGTTGGATTTTATTGATACAAAACATGGTTATAGGTAAATAATCAATATGGTTGATCATAATAAATCATCCTTTTGGGCACCGGGTACAGAGATGACCCCCTCTGGCCCGTGCCGCCTTGCCACCACAGGCCAGCCTGCTGCTGACTAACTGCCTAGGCATCCAGGGTCTCCAGGGTGAAGTGCACCCATATATTCTCCTGGGAGGCTGAGGTATTTATAAACTCACCCCCCTGCCTTCCATGTACTAGATCCTTCAGCCTGCCTCTTACATGTAGTTAGATGGCCTCTCCTTGGTGAGGCCCTGCGGCAAACGAGTCTTGTCTGCACGACCAGCGCCCTAATCCACACCCCCCCCGCCCTATCAAAGGCAGTTCGCACCGGGGTACTTGTGCTGCCAAGTGGAGCTGTCAGGGAGCGATAAAGGCCAAGAGGTGCCAAAGACCATGTACACTTCAAAGTGGTCTATAGAGCATGGGTTGTTGTTCCCATGTCTACCGCCAGACCCTGTGTCTCCTGCCAAGCATCCCCCCTCACGCTGGACGGCCCCCTGCAATCCACATAAGTGTGTCTCCATTCACGAGTCTTCCTGTGTCTTGTCTGCACGACCAGCGCCCCAATCCATCCCCCGCCCTATCAAAGGCAGTTCGCACCGGGGTACTTGTGCTGCCAAGTGGAGCTGTCAGGGAGCGATAAAGGCCAAGAGGTGCCAAAGACCATGTACACTTCAAAGTGGTCTATAGAGCATGGGTTGTTGTTCCCATGTCTACCGCCAGACCCCGTGTCTCCTGCCAAGCATCCCCCCTCACGCTGGACGGCCCCCTGCAAACCGCATAATGCCACGACATATACACGTCATTCATTCACAAACACACCCCTGTTTCGAATTCTTTATAACCCACTTCATATTTCTAATGCGAACTTCTTTGCACTTTGCTAGTCAACCCGTGAAGGTGCTGGTTATCTGCTCTTCGTCTCTGTGAACTTCCGTGACCACTTCGAGGAAACTCGCCAGTTTGCAACCTGTGAACGACAAGAAACTACTCTGATCCGTGCATCTAACTGTTTGCTCGTCAAGGTAAGGCCATGTACCATACTCATTTTGCGTCCAATTTCTTTTCGTTCAAGACAGTACATGCAAGGAACTAGTCACATGTTCTGAGTTTAGTCAAATTATTTTTCTATTTTTTTAAAGTTATTCAAATACTTATCCGCATGTGAATAACGTGTATAGTTCCAAGAACCAAAACATACCTTGCATTGAACCTTTTATGTGTCATTTAATTTTTTAACACATTGGTATTCATAGAGAATTGTTGATCTTTACTTTTCAGAACTTTCCACAATGCCTGCCTGTTCCATTGGCGGTTGCCCTTCGAAGACCCATAATAAATCTGAAGGTACTATAATGCATGTTTTCCCTAAGACAATAGATCAGATAAGAGAATGGGTCCGATATTGCGGATATCCACCCTCTGAGCTTGAAAGTAGAGTCCTAGAAGTCTTTGCGGACAAGAGGGGTGATCGATACCGCATCTGCAGCAGGCACTTTACCTCTGACATGTACTCCACATCATTGCTAATAAAGAAGAACACACCGCGAGCGAGGCGAAAATTGCTCTCAACCGCTATTCCCACTCTATTCATCCACATCCCTCCACTGGTGAGTCAAGTTTACGTATTTATCTCTCGGCCTTGCGGTAGTGTGTAGCATTAGCTAACAATAATTTCCCCATTTATGTATCCACTCAATATGAAGGCGGAAGATTCTCCATCCGTGTCGTTATTGCAGTCATCAGCCACTTCAAGCGCCTATCGGGTAATCTTACTTGGCTATTCTGCCACTGACTTGTTTTAGGCATGTAATTATCGTGTAATTATTTTACCTAATGGTACACCCTTGTACTCGTCCTCTAGTCTTTGTTTTCAGTTATAATTATTGTTATCCAAAATAATTCAAGTACTGTCTTTCAGGGAGATGCTGAGGAGTCCAACGTATTGACGACTACCGTTGATGTCACTCAGATGCTCGAGGTACGTTTCAGGACAGTTCCATCGATGGAGATCATCAGATCTTGCATTCTTGTAGCGTGATTGTTACACACAATGTTGCTTTCGTTTTTAGCCATTGATATGTCCTTCTGTCGTCGCCCTCCTATGTGTCTTCTTTTTTCAATATTGTGTTCGTTACTAATGAAAGTCCTATGTTTCAGGGAGTCGATGGAGCATTAGTCCAAGAAGAAGGGGGAGCGTGCAGTTACGGGTCGGCGCAACAGCTTGCAGAAGTGTGCACCGCAGTTACATCGTCCCTTGATGTTCTTATGCATTTCGAGGTATGGATACTGACAGTTCGATGAAGCGAAATCATATGACGTGATTACATCCGCTATACTTCCTTCTTTATTAACGCAAGTACTATGTTTCAGGGAGATGACGGAGCTTCTTCTACAAGAACATCACCCCTAGTAGTTGATGCAGATTTCTGGGTGGTGACACTTCCAACGATTGAGCAAATCGAATCATATTTAGATATCCATTATTTATTTAAACACAAACTTTCTGTTCTTTTTATCAAAATAGAAAACCATACTAATGCAATTACTGTGTTTCAGGGAGTCACTGAAGCATCATCTTCAATAATATCATCAATGGAAGTCTATGAGGAGCACGAGGTATGGATCTTGACAGTTCCATCTAACTAGATCAACAATGCGTGAATAATTGTCGTTTGAATGTTCTACACAAAGCGTTCATTCGTGTTTTGCTATTGAGATGTACGTGGGTATTGGTCCCCAAGTACATTTTGTGTTTTCGATATTATTATACATACTAATGAAAGTTCTATGTTTCAGGGAGTCCATGGAGCGTCAGTGCGTGATGGATGTGCTTATCAGGAAAACATAGTCGTTGCAGCGCAAGAGGAAGTGGAGACATGCACACACGAGTCGGAGCAACAGCGTCCTGATGTTGAAGTTCGAGGCAAGAAAGTTTCAAAGAAAAGAAAGCAAAAGAAGGTTAGTGTCCTGGTCACTATATTATGTTGTTTTTCACTGTTAATAGTTCAATACTGTAAGTTGTGTTTAAACTGAACACCCCTTTTCCAATCTGTCCTCTAGTTGCGAGTGGGTGTACGAACTAGATCTACACAGACAGTGAAGCTAACGAGAGATGTTGCTTGTCAAACCTTTTGGCAGGGACTTGAGACTGGAGAAGCATCGTGCCAATGGGAAGAATATGAAGTGATTGACAACGGAGCTATACCACCACCAGCCATTGATAGTGAATGTCCTCCTGGTAGTTCGGATGCAGTCGGAGATCAATTCACAGAATCCACACCCGCAAAAACTAAGACCGCGAGAAAGTTGAAGAAATTGTTTTATTCACCCATCGCCGGAGAAGGAACAGATGTTGCAATGGAAGAGAATGAAGTAGACGACAATGAAACACCATCAATATCACTGAACATAGCGGAAGACGATATCAGAGATTCTACCTTTCATGTGAGTGACATGTCCTCAACGTTACAGGCCGAACCAGCTGGGATGCAGAGTGACAGTATAAGGAAAGAGGCCAAATTCATTGTATTCGATAGTTGTTTGATTGATATTATTATTCGGATTAAATGTGGGCATTTGGTAGGTGGGGAAGTATGTGGGGAGCCATTGATTAATGTGACTCGTGCAATTCGAGGCACTAACCTTAAAATACATGCCACCTGTACAAAATATCATCCTTTCACATGGTCTGCACAACCTATGCTGGGACAACTGCCAGCAGGCAATCTACTTTGTGCAGCGGCTGCACTTTTTAGTGGTTCAAGTTTTAAAAAATTAGAGTCTTTCTTTCAGTTTGTGGGAATCCATTTCATTGCGAAAACTCAGTTCTACAAATACCAAACCGATTATCTATTTCCAGCCATTAGCGAAGCTTGGAGAATGGAAAAAATGTCTATTGATAGTACATTCGCGGGCAAACTGTTCAGGCTAGCCGGTGATGGACAGTGCGACAGCCCAGGATTTTCAGCCAAGTACTGCACCTACTACTTTCAGGACATGGAAAGTAAGAAAATTGTGAGTTCGGTGGTCGTGCAGGTGTCACAAAGTACATCCTCAGTGGCCATGGAGAAAGTTGGCTTTGTAGCATCATTGCAAGAACTACAATCGCGGGGAATGGTGATCGACCTGATAGCCACGGACAGACACGTTTCAATTGCCAAGACAATGAGAGAACAGTACAAAAATATAAATCACCAATTTGACGTTTGGCATCTTGCAAAATCAATCAATAAAAAATTGTCGGCTGCAGGTAAAAAAAAAGAATTGCAAGGTATTTCACAGTGGTCCAAGTCAATCAGCAACCATCTTTGGTGGAGCTCAAAAACATGTGGAGGGTCGTTGGAAATTCTACTGGAAAAATGGCGGTCAGTAATGCCACACTGTACAAACGTTCACCGATGGAACACGAACCAACATTTCCACAATTGTGAACATGGCCATTTGTCCACAGAGGAGGCACGGAAGAAGAAGTGGTTGATTCCTTCATCACCCACTCACAAAGCCATTGAAAAGATTGTATTTGATAAAACTATAACAAAAGCTTTGAGGGGACTCACGGAATTCTGCCACACAGGAGATTTGGAGGTGTTCCACAATATGTGCCTCAAGTACAGGCCAAAACGATTGCATTTTGGCATGGAGGGCATGATAAATCGGACTCTTTTAGCGGTCTTGGCACATAACCATAATGTTGGCCGTCAACAAAGTAGGACGACCGGAACTTTAGGGACGCTTCGCTACAATAAGGCCTTCACTAAAAGAAGTAAACAATGGGTGATCAAACCAGTGTTTGAGGATATGCAATATGAGTTTATTGAGAAACTTATTGTTGACGTCCTAGATAGGCACATAAATGGAGTTGTGAACGAACCTGTGCAGGGGACAACTGCATTGCCACCCAACATTGCCTCTGTTCCATGTCCACCTAAAGAAGAACTCATTGAGAAATACACATCACGGTTTAAATGATTGTAATTTGATTGTCTGTTCTCTCGAGTCTCCTCATGTCGCAGGCCCATTGAATATGTGTATCTATCCAACCTTGTTCATTTGCGCATTAAATTAAACCAAACAGTAATATAAATCATTTTTCAAAAAATATAGAATGTCTCCGTATTTATGGTTCTGTGGGGCTGCAAAGCACGCAGACAAAATGCAAAGATGGAGTGTAAATTTCAAGTCCTGTGAGAATGCCTTACACTGAATGTAGCTAACTAGGAATGTGTGCTCGTTCAAAGTGAAGGTCAGCTGCTTTGATTTTTTCTCGGGTGCCAGAATGGCCCACGACTCAGTATAAGGTTCTATTGTATTTTGACCTTGACAGGCCGGGACCACGTAAGAAACGATAATGAATATAATTTCAGAAACGAAAGCCATTTCATGTTCGTTCATTAGAAGAAATAACGTCGGCATAGAAGGAGTGGTATTTCGGGGCTGCCCTACGCACAGACACAATGGAAAATGCAAATATAATGTAAGTAACTCTTTAGATGAGTTTATACCGCAATTTAATTACTATACAGTAGCTTTAAAGACGGGTTAAGTTGTACTTGTTCGTTCTATGTGGCATATTGTTTTGTACCGCGCACTATCTTGGGGAGAACCGTCTACTTTTACGGAAGCACCTCAAAACCTTTGCTTCTGCTTTCTCTCTCCCTCTCCCCTGCTACAACTGGTCCACTGTCTGCGATCTCGGTCCTGGGCCCTTCCACTCCCCACCTGCACTCCCTGTCAACCCCTGCACTGAGGGACTGTCTCAGTATCCTACAGCCCCCCCTTGACGTATAAAACCCAGTTGCACTGTCCTAGCTATGAAATAATTTCCCGACCGAATATATAAAATGAATAATTTTAATAAAGATCTGATGGTGAGACTAATTTCATTGTTTATGTTTTTCAAACAGGTACATCATGCATTACTGCATGTGTCACGAGTACCAGACACCGGCGGACGGCTTTTTTAACCGCCAGTTGCTTCTCCGCGTGAACAACGTTACCACCCTGACCATTTTATGGGACGATCGCCAAGTACAAGTATGCCCTTACGCGGTACTAACGGCTAGATGCAACATACAGACCGTTGTGGTGGCCTAGTGCCTCGTTGTTGGAACAGCCATGCGATTATCAGTGCGGCCGAAGAGCTTATTTTATCGTAAACCAACACCCTGTTTACTGCACACGAACATCGCTTGCCTCAAGACGAACAATTTTGGATCGAGAGCAAATAAAAATGAAAATCGCTGAATATTCTCTAAACATTTGATGTCCAATAAATGTACTTTGCCAAATGTACAATCTTGCAGTTTGCTTTTAAACCACAGTTTCATATTCCGAATTGTGGCGCTGTATTGTGAGATGATCTAAGACCCTGTGTACAGCAAAGGAACATCGCGTGCCTCAAAACGAACTTTTTGGAACGTGAGCAAATAAAAAAGAAAATCGCTGAATATTCTCTAAACATTTGATGTCAAATAAATGTACTTTACCAAATTTACAATCTTGCGGTTTGATTTAAAAGTACAGTTTCATATTGCGAATTGTGGCGCGCTGTGTTGTGTGAGCTGATCTGTGTCGATTTCCGGGTTCTGTGTGGAGTCGCGTAGAAGACGCCTGGGCGCGTTTGCCTACGCAGCACAGTCACGTCACGGATAGAGGCGGGGAATATGAATGTTTTGATAAATCTGTTTCAGGGGCGGGGGATTTGATTTAGTGCCGCAAAAGCAGGTGAGCCAGGGCGATGCGGCAAGTGATGGGATTATCAGAAAATGGCGGCTGATTTCGAGTGCGTTAATGGACGAAAAGTCGGGTAAGGTCCATAGGAAAGTTTTCTACAATCTACCGAGTTATGCTTAAAAACACATGGCCGAACCGTAGGGACAATAAAAAAAAAGTCCCAGAACTCTCCTTTAAGCATGGAGTGACTCCAGTGATTCCATACTGCTCTCGAGGTTCTCCCTAGCGAACAATCTCTAGTTTTGTATGTGGTGCCATATCTTCCATAACTTCTCATACAGTAGGCACAAGGGCTAGCCAATCGGGGCATAGCAGAGATATAGCAGAGCAATACTTCCATCAAATGGAAATGAGGGCCTCGACAAATTTAGCAAAATCCACTTTTTTAATTACTTAGACTCAAGTTAGAAACGTGCCACCTTCCAAATTCTATCCGTCTTAATTAGTGTGTTATGGCAGCAGAAGGTGTAGACAATAAAACATGAACACACTGCCGGCACTGCTTACCTCTTTACCGTTTTCCGATTCCGCTGAAGCGCTAGTCACTGGCGAGCCGCTCAACATACATGTTGTATTCTCTGGCTCACTGGAACCTCTGATCCCCCCAGCAGTAGAGCCCAGCTGGGTAAATCACATTAAATTCCGCAAGCTCCTGCTCCTGCTTTTTCCGGGGTCTACCAGTGCCTGTCCCCCAATGGCTCTCCAGAGAGCAACAAAGAGCCGAACGCGGCAGTCGGCCAGTAGAACCTCCTTCCTTCCAACTAGAGGAAAGCACCCAGATACCAACAAGATGCATCAAGCCGCACTGTGCTCTCATTCAATCACACAGCCGCTTCCGACACGTAGATTAGAAGTCTTTGTTGAAAGAAGAAATCAAAGTAGGGCCACAAGCTGTTTAGGCTTGTGAAGTAAAGAAGCTGTTAGCAACTCTACAGAGCAGCCAAGTCAGGTCTTAGCAGAGAACAAGTAGGGTTACACGACAAAAGGTATGTTCTCTTAGACTGTACAGTACCTTTGGTTGGAAGAAAAGCTGGATTCGCTTCCTGTGCAGCTCTACAGATCCTGTGTTCCTGGGCCTCAGTCGTGGGGACAAGATGAAGGATGTCTGGAGGACTCCTGCACTGCAACGGGACGATCGGCAACAGAAAAGGACCAACTTCTATTCAGTGGCACTTCGCGGTTTCAGCTCCTCGTGTCTAAGCAAATAGCACCATTGCGGACTCTTGGCTGTTGAGATGGGCTTTCCTGCATCTGGGGTCCAGCACTCTGTTGAGGTGGCTCAGGCTCTGTCAGTCCTGCTTCCTGGGAGCCCGAAGGATCTTCCTGGAGCTCTTCGCCAACTTCAAAGCAATGCACATGATCTGGTGTTCCTCTCCCTAACTATTCGGTTCGAGCAGCAACTGCAGTGGAATTTCAACCAGCTCCGAGAGGATGTTCAGATGGCTTACTTTGGAGTTGATTGGTCCTACGAACTCAAGGGGAGAAGCCATCCTTACAGGGCTTCTCTAGCCGAAACGAATTTGGAGTTTCAGCACAGCAGCAGGGCTTCGCCGGGCAAACCAACGGTCCAGGAGTTGCAGTAGGCATCTTCAAGCTTTTCTTCGGATTCCTTCGTCCAGTGGTCGACTCTGCCTTCCAAGCCAAAAAGCCTTGCCTTTTATGCAAGTTGCTCCCATTAATTCCAGCCTAGCTGTCAATTACCCATCAGGGTGGCTGTCCTTGCCGTACAGCAAGCCGGCCAATCACCTAAGAGTGCGTTTCTGTCTCCTAGGGGACTAAGCATAGGGAGTTTCGGGCATCTCCCTCACCTCCTGTCCCTGCCAGACACCCTGGAGCCAGAGGCTGGCTTCACTCGTGAATCCCGCCAAAGGCAAAACGAACAAAGGGACCAAACCTGGTTTGGCGCGCAGAGTAAATCTCAGGAAGGACCGTTCCACAAAGAATTGTCAAAAAAAGAAGACTGGGCCGTTTTGACAAAAATGGCACTCTTGGTTGCTTTACTACAGCTGTGAACTCGGCACGCGGTAAATGCACACCACGGTAGTTAAAAGTAAACCACTGCCACCAGCCATTCATTGAGGAAAGGGTAACATAAACATGTTACATGAGAAGCTAGACAAAAGGAATACTAAGTAACCCCTCCAGCACCATATTGTAAGATAGTGTGTGCTGGGTCTAGAAAGTTACAATGTAAGTAAAGTCAGTTTCACTTTACTGCTCTTGGAAACAGTAGTTTATCCAAGAGAAGGTATTTTGAACCTTTGGGGAAATCTGAAAGACTTCCCTGTGTCACTGCACTGAAGGGGCTGTGTGACGCAATGTAAACTGTGATGACTATGGAGATTGTCAGACTCCACAACCAAAAGAAACACAGTTCAAATCACATTAAAAATGCGTGAGGTTAATAATTAAAAGCCGTAAAATCCAGCAAGGTTGCTGGGGGTCTCTAAGGTAGAGAGAATTGGCACATTTCTGAGAATTCTTCCTTACAACCACACACAAACACCCCCCACACTCCCCCCCCGATTCGGACTTTGTGGAGGATATTCTTAAGGAAAGGATCCCGGTCAGTCAAGCCATTCCTTTGTTGAAATCCATCAAGAAGCGCCTGACCCCCTCATTGCTCACATCACGTGCAGTAAATTCCCATGTGGCAAAATGTTCCGCCTGGCTCCCTCAGACCCGCTCTACATCAGTGGCCACGCTATCCTGGACTCCCTGGTGGTCACCGCTAATTGTAAGAGGGCGGGGGTACCGCTGTCCTCGTCAGAATCCTCATCTTGACAAGGACTGCAAAATGTTGTACGCCCTTGGCAACCGTGTTACCTCCTCTGCAGCGTATTCCACCAGGATTGCCAACAACACCATGCCCCTTGCGAGCTATAGTGACGTTCACTGTGGCCTTGTCCAGGACGGCCTTCAGGATGTCCCGGAACCCACTTGCACCCACCTTTTGGCGGTGGTCGCAGCGGGCAGATATTTCACCCAGAATATCCCCAAAAACACCACATACTCTGCTGAAATTGGGGCGGGGGGTCGTTGCCAAGGGAACCCTGCACAAAGTGACTTGACGGTATGTGTCACCTCCCACACTTCCCTGGTCGGGGACGTCTAACATAGTTTGCCCACGCTACATCAGATCAGTGAGTACTCAAGACCGTCGCCCACAGGTACTGCATAGAGTTCCTCCGGCCACCCAGAAGCAGATGGCTGTCATCAGACCATCTGCGCATCCTGTTGGAAGAGTTCCAAGTCCTGCTGGAAAAGGGCGCCATTGAAGTCGTCCCTCATCTCCAGGTAAACAAGGGTATTTATTCAGTGTACTTCCTTCTACCCAAAAAGGATCGAAGCATGCAGCCTGTTGTCCTGTCAACAAGTATGTCGAGCCACAAAAGTTCACAATGACAACACTTCATGAGGTAATTCCACTGCTGTGGCAGGGGTGGCCACACTGGACATGAAAGATGTATACTTTCATATTTCAATGTTGCCCACGCAAAGAAAGTACCTCGGGTTCATGATAGAACACCCGCACTATCAGTTCAAAGGTCTCCCCTTTCCTTAGCCCATAGGGTGTTTAAAAGGTACTGGCGGTAGCAGCGGCTCACCTGTGCAGGCAGTCCATCCTATCTCTACCTCGACGACTGGATATTGATATTTTATTTCTAGCGCTTATACACAAGTGTTTCAAAGTGCGACAAGGGATGGGAACAGGGGAGAACAAAACAACGATCTTACTAGGCCCAGTGACATTGAGAAGGTGCAAGTGCATGTGAGAGGGGGAGGGAAAAGTGCATGGAAGGACGGAGAAGTGCAAAGTGCGGAGCAAAGGAGAAAAAGATAAATAATAAATAATAAAGGCAACAAAAAGTGGTAGTGCAGCCATCAATTGGCAAGTGCTGGGTTTAAGGCAGTAGGCAGGGTAGGTCCAATAAGTGCGGGAAGAAAAAGGGGGGGCTGTATGGGTACAGATACAGACCCCAGTGGAAGGGGTGGCCCGGAGGCAGTGCGGGAGGGTGGCAGGGTGAGCAGGTACCTGTGCCCGGAGGACAGAGGATGGTCAGGTGCACAGTGCCAAGAGAGAACAGATCAGCAGGAGAGAAAGAGAGCAAAAGCATAAGCAAAGAGGAAGGTCTTGAGGTACCGGAGATGCTGCTCAAGTTTTAGAGTGGCAGGGAGGCTGTTCCAGAGGGAGGCCCCAGCCGACGACGGAGATCTACTCCCAGCCTGTTTCTTTGACAAACGACTGACCTTGAGTGAGTTGGAGGTAGAGGAGTGAAGAGCTCGAGAGGGGAGGTATTTGCTGACGGATAGCTGAAGGTATTTTGGACCTAGGCCCCAGAAAGCCTCGTGGATAATGCAGAGGGTTTTGAATTGAATTCTTGCATCCACTGGGAGCCAATGGAGAGATTTCAGCGCTGGAGAGATACGATCCCAGGTCTTTAGGCCAAGGACAAGTCTTGCAGGCCTGTTCTGGATTAGCTGCGGAGAGTAGAGGCAGGTAGATTTACATAGAGGCTGTTATAATAGTCCAACCTAGAGAGAACCAGAGCTTGGGAGACCATGGGCTTCTTGGGGAAGGAGAGGAAAGGCAGAGTACCTCTGAGGAGGTGCAGTAAGAAGTCTGACTTTTTAGTGATATCAGAGATGTGGGTGGAGAAGGAAAGTGTGGAGTCAAAGATGACCCAGAGGTTCTTCGCCTCGCGGGTAGGAGTAGGGCCAAGGGAGGCCGGCCAGAGAGTGGGGAAAAGAAAGGTGAAGGTGTGCCGATGAGGAGGATCTCAGTCCTGCTGGCATTCAGATAAAGATCAATGGCGGCACACCAATCTTGAATGGCAGTAAGGAAATCCGAGATGAGGGAGAGGAGGTGGCCAAGGACATCCTGAAAATGAGGTGTCATCTTAGCACTGGAAATTTCTGCAGAAAATGGCAATGCAGTGGGTGAGAGTTGCCAGGTATTGGTTGAAAAGCCAGGGCGAGAGGTTAGACCCCTGGGGAACACCACAGGTAGAGAGGAAGATAGATGATAGGAAGGACCCACTTTGGACCTGGGAGGGTCGATCAGAGAGGAAAGAGGTCAGCCAGGCCAGAGCCTGATCAGTGCATACTTAGCCTGATCAGGCTCATAAAAGTGGCCTGGTACGGAATGCACCTAGCGAGTGCCCATGCAACATTAGATCTCATATTAAGCCTGGGATTCTCGATCAATGAGAAGAACTCAAGTCTGATCCCCAGCCAAGTCAAACAGTTTCTGGAGCCTTGATTCAGACCAAAGACAGGCTCATCTTCCCCTCCGAGAGGGTTCAAAACATGCTGTCCCAGATCCCTCACTATGTAGCCAGTCACCGGGTTACCGTTCGCAAGGCCATGCGACTGCTGGTTTCCGGCGTTTTCACAGTTCTTCATGCTCGTCTGCACATGCGCCCCATGCAGGAGTGGTGTCATGCCCCCCGATGCTGTTTGCATCACTTTCCTTTGGATTTTTGGGACGCTCTGCGATTTGCATCACTTTCCTCTGGATTTTTGGGACGCTCTGCTGTTTGCATCACTTTCCTTTGGATTTTGGGACGCTCTGCTGTTTGCATCACTTTCTTTTGGACTTTGGGACACCAGCGACACTAACCTTGGCACTCTCTGTAAGTCGCCGTCTGACCCTCGCCCACATCTGGTCTTGTGTGTTATCACAAGTAGGTATTCCGCAGGAAAAAAGGAATACACAGGTAAGCTTGTGGGTCTTGGAGGGTGTAGAGGGGTTGGTTTTTGCCATCAACGAACGGTATGTAATATTTACCTTGTTTGTTTCTTCCCTCTAGCTCCGCTGTGCGTTCCGCCTTTTTGCCGGAGCCCTTGGCCTGACAGGTTTTATTACCCTGCAAGCTGTGCTCTCAGGAAGGAAGTCTGAATTACTTCAGTGGCATCTGGTCCAAGTGGTCTTCCAGACTTACGGTGGAACATACGGAGTAGGACAAGT
This sequence comes from Ambystoma mexicanum, assembly GCF_040938575.1. NCBI lineage: Eukaryota > Metazoa > Chordata > Amphibia > Caudata > Ambystomatidae > Ambystoma > Ambystoma mexicanum. Next base: position 249,983,514 of record NC_090924.1, on the reverse strand, counting down.
GGCTATCGAGCCAATGGTGTCAGGACAGTGTCCAGTGGGACGATCTAGTTGTCTCGGCAGCCCTAGTTCAGTCGCTGCAGTGGTGGTCAAGGGAAAACCATCTGCAGGGGAAAACCTTCACCACCCCCACAGTGGATTCCACTCTCACCACAGACTAATCTCTGTTTGGGTGGGAGGCCTCCCCTCCTTCAACAGACAGTGAATGGTAGAGTCCAATAGTTCAATCACATCAGTGCAGTGTTCAAAGCTTTGAAAGCCTTCCAAGCACTTCTTCAGGGGGAAGACAGTTCTGGTCTTTAAAAACAGTACCACGGCCATGTACTACTGGAACAAACATGGGGGCACTCGCACACGCTAGGGCTATCCAGACTATCCCAGAGCATCTGTAAGTGGGCACTTAAACACAACATGTTCTAGGGGAACACAATCTTCTGGCAGATGTGCTACTCAACGTCTTTACAGGATAGGGTTTCCCAGACATCAACTTGTTTGCAACTCTGGAGACCATCCAATGCCCAGATTATGCCTCCAGGGTACCCACAGACACGCTCCAAAGGGAACAGTCTCTGGATAACATGATCCAGAAGATTTGCCTATGCTCACTGACCCCCCCCCCCCCCCCCCCCCACCCCTTCGATTCCTCTTCTCAATTCACAATGATCCTGGTGGCAACAATGTGGGCCTGACAGCCTTGGTTCTCCCATCTCATGAAAATGTCAGACTCCCCTCCCAGGAAGCTGCCATGCCCGTACAACATGCTATCTCAAGACCAGGGAGAGAGACTGCATCTGTGCCCCCAAACACTCAACTTAGCAGCTTGGTGCCTGAAGTCAGTTTGGGCACCTTCAACTCCCTCAGAGATGCCTAGACATACTCTGGGGAAGCTTGAAAACCCAACACCAGACATTGCTACTCCAAAAAGTGTAAGCGCTTTATAAACGGAACATCAATAAGCTTCATATTATTCAAAATAACTCTGAGCTGCTCTAAATATTCCTAAAAGAAACTATATCTCGGCTGCCAGAATAAGTCACACTGGCTCCCCATCAGGGAAAGGATCATCTTGAAAATGTTGTCAATTACCCACAAATGCCTAAGCAACACTGCCCCACAATATCTGGCCAAGAAAATGGAACAATCAAAATCCAGCGGACCAGTAAGATCCCCCCATGCTAATCGGCTGGTCCTCCCTAAAGTGGAAAGAGCCAAAGGAGGTGGAGTGAGCTTTCCACCTGTGGCCGCAAACCAATGGATTGCCCCCCCCCCCCCTAGAACTAAGAGCAGAAGACTCCTACTGGGCCTTCCGCAAGGCCCTGAAAACCTGGCTATTTGCCTAGTGCTCCTACTGGATACAAGCACGGACTACCGCTCCAATCTGTACTGTTAACCTGTTGGTGTGTCAGGGGTAAATTGTCACTCCTCTGTTGAAGCTTTTTATATCATTTAACTGGTCCGTAACGGTGCCCTGGTGCCTCAGGGTTAAGGCGCTATGCAAATGTAAAAAACTAATAAATAAGACCGCTTCTGTAATATACAATTACAGTTGCTTTTCAGTTCAGTGGAACATGGTCTAAGATGTGCAAGGGCTCTTTACACTAATTTGGGATGCACCTGGCAGACCAAGGTCAGCTACACATACAAAACACTTTTCAAGAATGGCACACAGCTATTCTAGGCAGGTAAAACCTAAGAATGTTAAATACTATCACAGTTACCTTTAAGATCAGTAGAGGAACACAGATTGAGATAAGCAATAACGCCTGTAACTTATTTTAGGATGGCACACAGCTAAATTAAGTTAAGTAAAACCTATATACTTTTACAAGGAGCTATTGCCATCTTAAAGGTAGGTATAATCCGAAGACTGTTTTAGCATCTGTATAAAACAGACCAGGGAAAGCAAAACCTAATGTTACACTTTATGAATGACTCCATATTATTCTAGGTACGGTAAACCTAAGACGGGCTTATTCTAAACAGGCTATACAGCAAGTTAGGGGAAGCAAGGCCCAGTTGGAGAACTTATACACCTATGTTCTGACAGAAATAGTTAGTAGTGAAGCCAACAGCATTACTTTTGTGAAGGAGGCACAGCCAATTCGCAGGTGAGTAAAATAACCTTAGATATACTTTTCCGAATGGCACAACACACATTCAAGTTAAGAACTTTTTTGTAACTGTCCACTCTCGGAGTTGCAGTTACCAACTAACTCTTTCACAAGTAAGTACTTTACAACACTTGTTATACCTTACAATACTGTCATGATCTCTGCTTCCAAAAGGTCAGGACTTACCCAACTCCCTTGGAAGCAGACCCATAACCCAGGTTCTGAGTGCCAACCAGTCCCAATTGGGACCTTTTGGACCCTGTCCTGGCGCCAGTGGCACCAGGCTCATAAATATGCCCAGTCCCAGCGCTGGAAGCGCCGGGCTCATAATGCTTGGGTGGACTTACCTGCAGCAGACCATGCTGCTTACTTACCTGCCAGTTGAGCCTCTAATCCTCTTCTGTTTGGGACTACTTTCCCTGTTGGGTGGGGCAGGAGCCACTCCCTAGGTTCAGAACACTGGAACTCTTCTGGAAAGCAGGAACTCTTTTCTTACCTAGGCGAGGCTGTGGAAGGAGACACCTAAGCACTACAGGAGGCTATTTAAACCACACCCGATGGATGAATCTTGCTTTGCGTTATTCTGCATCCTCTGCAGCAGAACGCTCATCGTGTCTTCTGCATCTGATCCTGGGCCTAAGGGAAAAAGGCTTACCATCCTGAATCCAGTCTTCAGCAACACCTATAAAGACAAGAAAGAACAGGTTAGCACTACGGTCTTCAGTGACAGCGCTTCTCTTACCTGGTCCATCGGCTGTCACCAACGCCTCGCGCTGCATTCCGGCATCTGAAAGACAAAGGCTTACCTACTCTTCGCGTGCTCCGAAGGTCTTCGCACTGCATTCCGGCATCTGAAAGACAAAAGCTTACCAACTCTTCGCACGCTCCGGAGGCCTTCGGCGCTGCGGTATTCCGGCACCCTTCAGCAGCTCCGAACTTGTACCTGCAAGATAAAAGGACAGTTAGTGCGCATCGTGAAGCAGGCAACAAGCGCTTACTTACGTGCTTCCAGGCGCTTCTATTCCTCACACGGGTTCCATCCTCAACTCACTTCAGCCCGTCATCCGCCATCGCCGGAACCCTGCAAAACAAGAGACATCATTACAAAAGACTTTTAAAGACATTTGAAATACTCGGAACTTACCGTTCGTGCAGTAAACGACGGACAGCAGTCCTGAGGTCAAGAGGCCTGCACCCTTATCCAGTGAAGAAACTGGTTACGGCACCCTGCCCCGAGGCAGATGGAGAGCTCGGCGTTCACTTACCTAAGGTGAGAGCGTTAACCTTTGGGGTTCTACAGGAGAAGAGAAAGGGAAGAAGAGAGAGACACCCAATAACCCCAGTTCATTAATCCCATATTTTCTATCCGCAGACATCTTACTCTTCGAGTCAGACATACAGTGCACAGAGTTCCAGCCCAAAGAGCCAACCGTGTGTTACACATCACCTTTGAAGATACGGTATTCGCCCAGTCAAGACCGGCGCCTCTGCGGGAATCAGGTGAGCGTTACAAATACAGAATCCTTTAATTATCCAGTCCTTCCCTAGTCTATTGCATGAGTTTACTCCGAGGCAGAAGAGGGACCCTAGTGATCTAGGGACAAGTTGTAGTCTGGGTGAGGTAGGGTTCTGTTGCAGGCAAAAGTCAGAGTTCCTGTGGAAGACTGTTGACTTTAAAGTTAGTCGGGGTCCAGGGACTTCAGAGAAGACACCTTAGGAGGATTCCAGCAGTTGGCCTGGGTGAACTGGATGAGAGGACTCCCAATCACAGAAAATACCCCAAAAGCTTTACAGAAATCACACAGGCATAAAGTAAGTAAATACCCCAGCCAACACAGTACCTCAGCAGAGATGAAGAGTTGCAGCAGGAAGACTTCAGAATCTGCAGCCAAAAACCCAGTCGATGGATTCCTTTGTCATGACGACGGGAGACAGGAGTTTGGAAGGTAATTTGCTGAAGGGATCAACATAGAAGGTGCCAGGCAAGAGTTTTTTTTATGGCTAGATTGGACTTTGTGGTTTTGGCGGCCTTTTCAGGCGCCAGAAGACGACTGAATATCGCTGGCCGGATTCTCGTCGTTCATAAGGTCCAGCACTCTGAAGAGGGGATGTTCAGAAGTTCCAGCAGGATGCCACCAAAGTTTCAGCTCGATTTGGAGTTTAGAAGACCATGCACCGCCCAATGGCTCGAAGTCCCAGGGTATTGGAGTATTTCAGCCCCGCAAGGACGCAGCATGGTGTGGGATGTCTCAAAATACAGGTTTTCTTGGTGTAGTGGATCTCACCAGGAGGATCTTCTTGGTGTAGTGGATCTCACCAGGATCTGGGTTTTACGTTTTTTGGGATCCCCAGGTCGATTGGAAGGACTGGTTACAGCAGGCTCGTGTTACACAGCAGGCTCTCTAGTTTCTCCAGCTACGGCCTTTATGATCTTCCTCTTTGTTTTTGGTTCCAATGGTCGACTTGTCTGCAGCTTCCAGGTTTGGAGTTTTTATCAAGAACTACAGAACAACTTCTGCATTCTCTCCCCACATTTTACAGAAGGGGGTGGTTTGGCTGTCCAATCAAGACCGCCTGCCCCCACGGAGAGTTGTTACCTTTCAGGCAAGGTGGAAGAGAAATGGGTGTAATGTTTTGGACTCCTCCCTCGCTTCCTGCCTTTCCACTCTGGAGCCTAGGTGGGAAATCCTGCCGAAGACAAAACAGCCACTGAGGGCCATCCAGCCTAGAATGGCAGGTCAAGACCTAACAAACAACAAGCAAACAAAAGGAGCCCACCATTTTAGAGAAATGGTGGCCCTTCTGTGGATTACAGAGGATGAATTAACAGCCTGCAGGTAATAAGGGCTAAAAGTCATGAAGGTAAAACCACTGCCACTAGCCATCCAAGGAAACTTGCAATTTTAACAAAATGTTACCAGGTAAGTAAGAAAGGGGATACATTGTATTCCTCCCCCCCCACCACCCGCCCCCCAAGCACGCCACATAAGGTGGGCTGTGCTGGCTCCCTATATGAAATGTAAAGTGCAATGAAATCCTTTGTTACCACTTGGGAACTGCAGTTCACCGAAGAACATGAAACAGAAATTAACAGCGTTGCCCAAAGGAGCAACCCAGCCTAAGCCCAAAAGTTGTAGGAAACTATAACTTCAACCAAACCCTTTGAAGAAACATAAAAAGGTCACCCATAAAAAGAGTAAAGGACTAGGTGAGAGGGGGGAAAAAGATTCTGCTTCACCTAGGGACAAGATAAAATAGTTGCCTAGTCGAAGCAAAATGTTCTGGGGTTGACACAGGTCAGGAAGATTTATCATTGATATAAAAATCTTACCTAACAAGTGCCATTATCGGGGAAATCCCAAGGAAATCGTAAGAGTAGGGGTAAGGAGGAGACATATTATACATAATGGGCCCGAAGGCCATGGCTAGTGGACACTAAAGAAACCTATTGGTGCAACATACAGTGGCCTTGTCTAGTGGCCCCTGAATAAACTACGGCATAACAAAACCATTAAAATTCACTGAAACAGGGACAGTTAAGGTGACCAGATTTAACACAACAAAACACTTGATTTTTTCAGTGGATATGGGAAGTGATGATCATCTTAACTGTGTGTCCTCCCTGTTGCAAAGCCCATGAATCATACATACCAGATGGGATTCACAATGGCATACAAAATTAGAGGCCGGCAAGATAGCTCAGTGGGTTGAGCGCTTACTGCTGCAAACTGGTTAATCTGCAGGTTTGAATCCCGGCACGGCAACTCAGTCTTTCAACCAAGAGAGGTTGATGAATGCAACTGCGGTTGGGTGATATTATATGCATTTGTGTTCTATGTAAAGTGCTCAGGCGTAAGCGCTATATAAAAACCTCTTCATTAGACACTAGGGCTCATCAACGGAGGTATGCCGAGTTAGGATGATCACTTCCGACATCCGTTGAATTGCAACTAGCGAGGTGAGGTTGCTACACCATACCCTCCCTGGGTCTGTGCAATAAGGATCCCATGGGGGTGACCCCCCATCCCCACCTCTGTGGGGCTCTGGTATGCCCAAGTCAGGGTTCCATCCAACCTCCCTTTTCCTCCCAAGAACCCAATGTTTGTTAATTGCATGAGAAGTGACCCGGTTAGCCATATGCAGGGCCCTTTTTAAGATGGATGGCTTGGAGACTGAACTTTGCTCGATTCAACCTCCTGAAGAAGCTGATGTCCATTGGATGAAGTTTTAACATTCCGGGGAGGGACGTCAAGCAGGCAGGATACCACACCAAGGGGAGGGCATCCGGCAGAAAGCATGGTTTCAAACAGAACTAGAGCTAGCTAATCTAGAAGGGAAAGCAGAGAGATTACACAAATGGATTACAGATACAATTGGAAAGATAGCCCCGGAAAAACCCTTTACACCATCAAAAAAGAGAGAAATGGCTAAGTGGTTTACCCCACTATTAAGCACCATGAAAAAGGAAAACAGAAAGATGGAACTTGAATGGAGAAAACATTACAACCAAGACAAAAAAACATTGTTCCAGAAGCAAATCCATGCATATAAGAAGGAAATTCTAAAAGCAAAAAGAAGGCACTATGACGACAGAATCACAAAGGCCACCAACACACAAAAAGAAATGTTTCACATCATTAAAGAAATGAGAAACCCACCAGGCTGTGACAACACCCCTACCCCCTCTGAGAAACTCTGCAATGACCTTGCAGACCAAAAAAAAAAACGACATCCGACAAACCATCCAACAGAGGCCAGCCAACAGCAACATACAACAAAACAAACCTACCTCAAAACCACAACACAAACTCAATAACTTTCCTGAAATATCAGCAGAGGCATTCGCAGTGCTGGTAAAACACAGCAAGAAAGCGGGTTCACCGATGGATCCCTGCCCCCCCGGACATCTACAAATCAATCCTCGCACAAGGAACGCCAGCGGAATACTACAGAAACCTTCTAAATCTATCACTAGCAACAGGCACCATACCAAGGATCTTCAAATTAGCCTACATCAAACCACTTCTGAAAAACACAAGCGGCGACGTAGATGACCTCCAACTACAGACCAATCTCCAACATCCCATACCCAGCAAAACTCCTCAAAACCTACATATACAAACTAACGCAAGAATACGTTGAAAAACACCAACTGCTAGACCAAGCTCAAGTCGGCTTCAGACCCACAAGAGGTACAGAAACAGCACTATCATCGATCTGGGACGACCTAAAAACAAACGCAGACTCCAACACAACATCAGCCCTGATTCTGCTCGACCTCTCTGCAGCCTTCGACAGTTAGCCATGACACCCTAACCAAAAGACTAGAAGACATAGGCATAACCGACACAGCACTACGCTGGACTAAATCATTCCTAGCGGACAGAACAGAAACCGTTTGGATTAAACCCTTCAAATCCACCCCACGAGTTAATGACTGTGGAGTGCCACAAGGATCCTCACTATCACCACTGTACTTCAACGTCTACCAAACCCCAGTTATCAGAATCTTCAAGAAACACATCATCACATGCTACAACTACGCAGACGATGCTCATATCATCTACAAAATCAAAGACGCCCAAGCCGATCTTTCTAACCTAACCGACTGTCTTAAAGAAATCTACAACTAGATGAATACCAACAACCTGAAAATCAACCCAGGAAAAACAGAAATCATGATCATATCCAAAGACCAAGAGAAGGAAACCGCCATCCCGTGGCCAACGGAAATGGGAATTGCACCATCTAAGGTAGTAAAAAATCTGGGAGTCCTGATGGACAACACCCTAACCTTAGAGCCGCAAATAAACGCAACAGTTTCTTCCTCCTCCACACGGCAAGAAAAATACTACCTTTCCTCTCCTTCACACACAAAACACTCACTATCGTCGGCCTCATCATGTCAAGTATCGACTATGCAAACAGCCTCTACCTAGGAATACCAGAATACCTACTAAAGAAGCTACAACGGATCCAAAACACAGCAGCCAGACTGCTCCTCAAACTATCCAGAAGAGACCACATCACCCCTGCCCTAAAAACACTACACTGGCTCCCAGTAAAACAACGTATCACCTTCAAAACAATGTGCATAACGCACAGGGCAATCTGCGGACAAGGAGCAGAATTCCTTCAAAAGAAAATAACAATCTACAAACCAACGAGACCCCTCAGATCAACTAACGAAATCCGCCTGGAACTAAAACCTTACATCAAGAAAAAACTCGGAGGCACCGCCTTCTACCACTTAGCCGCAAAAACCTGGAACAGCATCCCAAAAGAAATAAGGAACACCAAAGATCACCTTAAATTCAGAAAATTACTAAAAACCTGGCTCTTAGATACCAGAGACTAAAACCAAAGCAGCAGTAAGACAAACTACTAAACCGGAAAGGACACTGACGAGCCCTAGAACCGACTGATAAGCACTCAGGGCACCAGGAGGGGTGACGCCAACAGAGTGGTACACATGCGAGACCCACAGAGATGGAGGCAACAACCCCAGCCAATTCTTACCATCCCCAACCGCCGTATAGCTACAACTAGGTACCACTGGGTTGTGGAACTAGCGAGATACCACCAATCACCGCACTAACTAAGATATGGACACTGGCAGGTGCACTGGCCATGGGGGTGGGGAGCATGCAACGCTGTTGACGGAACGGGCGGAAGAGGCAGTGAGATGCTCAAGGGGCCTCGTATACAAAACGAGCACGAACCTCCAGAGGCATATGATGCCCAAGCGCCCCATCGAGCGAGATTACGCGAGCACAACTGGTCAACCAGGATATAGATGCCAACTAACCAAGACGACTAACAATTTCCTCCTCCGCATACACTTCTCAAACCAAACACAACCACAAACCTCCAGCACAACAAACCGTACAAACTTCACCACACTGCAACAACAAAACAATAAATGCACATAGACCCGCACATCAGTACATGACGACTACCGGCCGCATACTCCCTAGGCCCAGCCGACGGACCCACCGGGCTGAGGCTGCCAACAGTACATCACTGCTCTCTTGCACTTTTCCAACCTCCACCCACTAACTCACCCGCCCTCCCTCCCTCTTTCAGAGCCGCCAGAGCGCCAGGGGACCACTCCGGTGGTGATAGTGCGCGGTACAAATGTCCATTAACATTAACATGGTTGAGCAAACCGTGTAGAAACTTGCAAGGTGGTGGTCCTTCCCTCCCCCTCCCAGCAGAGGAAGGAGAACTATGAGGACGACGTACTGGGCAGAGAGAAGGTGGTGGTCCCCCCTCCCAGCAGAGGAAGACGAACTATGAGGAGCATATACTAGGCAAGGAGCAGGCAATCTGCCAGTACGTTGCTGAGAGAACAGTTGGAAGTGGGAGGGCTTATGCTCCATCGACGGAGAGTGCTGCGCAAGGGCAGAGCCCACTGTGGGCTGAAGAAGTAAAGACCCTTGCGAGGGGGTAGAAGAAGTGAACTAGTCTGTGCTACCAAAGCCATCTGGGGCTGAGATCAGAAATGTCCTGCAAGGGGGCAAATTAATCCCACGGGATAGTACTAACCAAGTCCATAGCCCACCCTGAACTTAGAAAACAGACATCCTAAATGTGGGGGATAGCAAGGGAGAAGGATACCGCTGTGCTCAGCAGGCCCAGAGCCTATCTGAGGCTACAGATTGGACTACTACTAGAAATATATAGGCTGAACATTGTTGCTGTTCTTTTATAGTCCGACCACAAAAGGTCACGGGTCACAAAACAACATCACTGGAGAAGGAATAAGTTAAACTCTAGATTATTTTATCATGAAATTGGAGTGTCCAAAACCAGAGGCCCATTTTATTTATTTTCCTTCCAGGTTTTCTTTTTGGTCAAGTATATCCAGCCAAGAGCTGGGAGGAACTGAGAATATTGTGGGGGTCAGAATACCAGCCACAACTAAATTTCCAAAGGTAAGGTGGACTAGTCCTAGTCTTTCTTTTTAGTAGTGGGATGGAAAAAGGTTAGAACAGTGTTTGACTGAGGGCAGAGTACATTTTTGTGTGACATCCTGACAAGCAACAGTTTGTTGTTTTTTAAAGTTTGGGAACTCTTCTGAAATAGGGACTATACTAGGTTTATTCCTTTAATTTTATCAGTAAAAAATGGTGTACAACAATGTCCTCTTGTCTGTCTCTTATGTCTGACCTACCACACTTCCCTTAGTATTTACTCTACTTTTAAACAAGTTCGCTACTTCTGGTGGGTTGTCGTGACTGCTCTGGCCATTCTACCCCTTTGACAGTCAGTTTCGCGGCCAAATAGTTGCATAGCTGGGACCTAGAAATAAGCGTAAAAATAAATCTCCCTAACACTACCTCACAGGTTTTCCCCTCCAACTAAGAAGACTAGGGGTGGGACAGACATTTTTACACTTCAATATTTTTTACTTGCCAACTTTCACCTTCTTGCCCCCCAAGCCATATGTTTTATTTATTGTCTGCATTTATTTTCAAGGTTTGTATAATGCTTTTATCCAAAGCGCTTTACAGAAAGAGACCGTACAATACAATGTTTAAATGTAAACATAAATGGATATGAATCATTGCTTAGGTTCCAGAGACGACATTCAAGGAAAGATCTGTAATAAATAAATTTTAAGGTGTTTTTTCAATTCCGTAAGAGTGGAGCAAGAACGAGTATCAAAAGGTAAAGAATTCCAAGATTTGGGGCAAGAAGTTTTAAAGAAGAAAACGAGAAGCAGCACAAGCAGTATGTGGTACAGACAGAACAAACTGAGAAACAACATAGATTACAAATAGGATGATGGATGGAAATCTGAGAGTAAAGATAAGGTGGAGCAAGAACAGGGAATACATTTGAAGTCTAAGCAAAGAACGTGAAAGTCACAGCGTTGCCAAACTGGTAACCACTTTAGATGAACAAGATCTGGGGAAATATGAGATGAGGAAGATCGACAGAAGAGAATCCTAAAAGCAGAATATAAAATTAAAACTAAAGGAAAAAAGACAGTTTGGAAGACCAATATAAAGTGAGCAGCAATAATCTATTCGAGAAAGGACCACCAGAGATTGAAATAACGTTTTAGCAGAAGAAAAAGTGTAAGCAAAGGGCGAATTTTCTTAATGTTGAATGAATGAAATGAAGAGTGAACCACAGACACAATTTGGATCTGAAATGAGAGGGGTCAAAAACAACTCCTAAATTACGTGCCTTGAAGGACATGGAAAGTTGAAGTGGTGGAAAGAAAATAAAGGAGAATCTGGAACAAATAAAATGACAGTTTTCAATTTTGAGCCTCCCAGATTCAAGGGATCCTTCAACCACGCTGGAAGGACGCCTGCCATCTCTGTGCGGTGGCTGAGAAGGCTGGAAGACGGCCAAATTACAATATGACCAAAGAACAAGGGAAAATCTTGTAGCATGGCCATTTTAGAGCACTAGACACGTTTAGTAGCCATATGTGGTAAACTCAAAATAATGCAAAAAATCGGATTTGTACAGAAAAATCGAACTGCTGCCACCAGATTATCTTTAGGCAGATAAAAGTAACCAAAAACCCCATGTGTAAAACGTTAGGGTGATGCAAAATTATCATCATCATTGCATTGCCCTGCAAGGTGCTGTGTGCAATTTAAAAGATATAAGAATTCAAAAGGGAAACTAAAGTTTTCCAGTACTGACAGTCTGAAGAACTGATCAGTTTTCCCATAAATTATCAAAAGGTAAGTGAAGCTGAAGGCTTTATTTCCCTTCAAGAAGTAATTTCAGCATAAAAAAACAAATGGAAAAAAGTGGGGTTCCATAGAAAACTATGAAGGGAAGGTTGAAAAAACAGGGTTCGAAATTGAGATTCAATGACCAGGAGCTAAAACTGTCTTCTCAGTGTCTGGCATCACCCAGTAGACAAGAGCTACTGCATGGGAAGCAGGAGCTATCAGAGATGCCCTTTTAACATTTGTCCATTTTGTATGAACCATCATATTTAAAACTATATTAGATGTGTTCTAATTCTTCTTTATTAACCTTCTCAAATACTCAAAGTCAATGTCACATTTTCATGTTTGGGAGGCACCAGTTGGCCCTAGGAGCGAAAAGTAGCTCCTGGTAGCGGTTTGTTTCAGTCTAATCGGCCTCTACTCTGCTAGAAGCAAGAGCTAAATAACTCCTAGCTCCCCTCAATTTCGAACCCTGAAAAAGAAACAGCCCCATGTCATGGAGACAGTGGAAAGATGCAGTTAATTTGCTTTTTTTGGTATATCAATGAGTGGCAGATGAAGGGGAAAGAAAAATGTGAGTGTGGTGTTCTTACAAGATGTTAAATTATTGTATCGGACGTTATGGTGTTGCATCATGGCAATGGGTGCAACTCATAGTGGCTGTTCTTGCAAATGTTTAGAAACTTGGAACTGTAGAACACTGGGGAGACATCCTCACACACACTAGAGTGGCTATTGCCTGTCCAACTCTAAGGGCAACAGTTTCCAAATATGACCTGTTTGAGAAGAGTGCCCTGATTCATGTCTGAGACCACAAATTTAAGAAACACAAATTTATGAAACTTAAAGGGTAGAGTGGATGAATGCCCAACTTGCCCTACGCTAAGGTGGAATTTCCCTACCTGAAGAAAACCAAGGATAGTCCAAGTCATGAAGTCCAAAGTAAAATATCGGTCTGTGTCCAAAACCTATGCTTGCTCTCAGAACTAACTGCATACAATGTGTAGGGATGTCGGCATCAAAAATAAAGTGTTCCAAGTAAAGTTCAGAGCTTCTATCTCTCTGCCTTGTAACCCGCTCCCCTTCCCCAAGTTCAAATTAGTTCATCAAACACAGGGGTTCCCTTGCCCAAGTTCAATTCTTCCAACTTTCAACACAACACTAAACCTCAATAACGCAACAAAGTCTTTGCACAACCCAAGCTTCTTTTCAGGAGTTTTCAGTGGCTATTCCATTCAGGGGACCCGGTCTAGGTGCAGTTGCCGGACCACACAGTCCACCCATTACAGATCATGCAACCGGTACCCTTGCTTGACTTTTTCTCCTTTGACGCCAGTACACTGCTTCTCCTCAGCAGTGAGATTTGCCTCCATAACATTGGTTACTCTCGCCTGACACTGTATTGTGGCTTGGTTAACCACCTTGCACATGTTACTACACCTGATATTTCCTTGGCCCTTACCAATGCTTATTTCGAGGGGATTGGGTCCTCCGACGTATTCCATATCTATGACATGTAATCACCACAGCTGTGCTGCTTCGGAAACTTTTTTCTGCGTCCTGCGTCGATGACATCGATGTGCCGTCGTCGAGGACCTCGTCCGACGTCATCCGATGTGATAAGTAGGACGCACGACACCCGTAGCCTCAGTTCCGTTTTTTCCGCGAACATGTTGCTTTGTGAATCTCGGTTAACGCCTTGACTCTTTGGAGTTCTGTTCTTCGAACCTGTTCGTTTTTGTGAAAATCCTTTGTGTGAAGATGTCTTCTACTTCGTCTTCGACCCCGCGTCCGGGCTTCAAGAAGTGCGGGGAGTGTGGGTCCAAGATGTCGGTGACTGACTCGCACGACACCTGCCTCTGGTGCCTCGGGGAGGCCCACGACACGGATGACTATCGACTGCCAGTCGCTCACGTCCAAAGCCTTACGCAAACGTAAGAAGTTGTCGGTAGGTCGGGTGTCCAAGCCCCGTAAGTCGAAGTCTACGGGGCTTTCGACGGATGATTCGAGGGGTGACTCTCCGCGTCATCGCCGGAAGTCTCGTGGGTCTCCTTCTAGGAGTCGGTCTTGCCACTCCTCAGCCTCTTCGAGGCATTCTCGGAAGCGCCGACCCCGGTCGTCTTCCAGGTCCTCTTCCAGGTCCTCTTTGGAGGACTCTGCCCGGCACGTCGCATACCCCACCAGCCGTGCGACGCCGGAGGAATGGGCTTCCTTCGGGAAGAAAATGCTGGCGATTCTTGAGTCGCATGGTACTAAGCCGTCCGCGCCCCCGAGTGGGGTCGGTCGTGAGAGGTCGAGAGACACCGCTCTCAAGAGTGGTCGGCACGAGTCACGGGAGAGGTCCCGTTCGGACAAGGAGACTCGTTCTCGACGTACCCGTTCCAGGTCCCGGTCCTCGACGCGTTCGAGACCGTGTACACCTGTGAGGTCTTCGAGGAAGACATCGACGTCTGAGGCGTCGACAGGCTTTCTCGAGGCTCCGGCTCCGAGGAAGTCGTCGAAGCCGTCGACGCTCAGGTCATCGAAGGACACGCTCGGGGCTCCGGCTTTGAGGGCTGTCGACGCCGCCGATGCTGGCGGCGCTGCATCTGACGTCGACGCCGATTTCCTCGACGCCAATCCTCTCGGCACCGATGCCTGTTCTCTCGGCGCCGATTCGCTCGATGCCATCGACGCCTTTCGTGTCGGAGGTACCCCGTGGCACAGGGGAACCCCCTAGGAAGGCTCTGGTTAAGAGCAAGCACTCTCGGGTGCCTTCTTTTCGCCACCTGGAATATATTTCAGAGGCGGATGAGGGTTCTGATGGCCTGGTTCCTAGTCAGGTTCCAGATGAAATTGTCTCGGGCCATAGTCAGTTTGACGATTTGAGGCAGTCACTGCATGATGCCAGTGGACTGGACACCTCTCCGGAGGTGGAGTTTTGTAGGCCTGAGCCTGGCTCTCATGCCGATTCCTCGTACCGGCGCCTTATGGCTAGGGTTTCTGAGTACTTGGGATGGTCTGCTCCCCCAGGGGAGTTTGTGCAGGATGATCTAACGGACATCCTTGATGTTGGTCCCCCAACTGACCCGGTACTGCCGTTCCATATGGCTTTACAGAGAAGGGTGGCGGCGGCTTGTTCTGCTCCGGAGAGTCTCCCGGCGGTGGGCAGATCCTTGTCGCGAAAATACCATCCAGCCAGTAGCAACCCCTGCTACTTGACCAGGCACTCCACTCCGGAGAGTTTGGTGGTGCAGGCGGCCACGGCCCTGGCAAAGCAGGCGTCGTACCCTACCATTCCTCCGGATAGGGACGACAAACGTTTTGATGGCTTGGCGAAGAAAGTGTTTTCTTTTGGTGGTATGGCGCTTCAGGCGGCCAACTCCATTTGTGCCTTGTCTCGTTTCACACACACTCTGTGGAACTGTGTTGCGTTAGCGGCTGAACATAGTCCTGAAGGGGACGAACGGGATGGTTTCCTTGCTATGGTCCAGGATGGTAAGGATGCCATGTGTGAGTCCGTTCAGTCGGGTTTGGATTTAGCTGAATGTGTCAGTAGGTCCAAGGCGGCAAGCACCGTGATACGCAGGTTTGCGTGGTTGCGGAAGTCGGGGTTTGCCCCAGATGTGCAGTCCCGGCTCCTCAACATGCCCCTTGACGGTGAACACCTTTTTAGCCGCAAGGCTGACGAGATCCTTGAGAGGTTGCAGACCTCAAAAGCTGCAGCGAAGGCGTTGGGCGCTGCAGTTCGCCAACCTCCGCCTTTTCGTCCTAGGGGACAGCAGTGGAGGGGTTGTTCCTTTCGCTATTACTCGTCCTTCAGTAAAGCGAGAGGAGCTGGCAGTCAAAGAGGCCAACGCAGGGGTACCAGAGGTGGACGACAGGGTACCCGTGGTGCCAAAGCCGCTCGGGCAGTTGCCTCTTTGCCCTCAGGTAACGCCGCAGCCGCTCCCACTCAGTCATGAGGCCATGTCCCATGGTTCGCCGTTTGGGGGAAGGCTGGCGCAGCATCTTGTAGAGTGGCAAGCCATTACTTCAGATGTGTGGGTTCTGGAGATCATAACCCACGGCTACTGTCTTCCCTTTCGGCACAGGCCTCGCGACAATCCACCGGGGAACCTCTCTTTGCAGAGTCTGGATCCACTCCTAGCGCAGGAAATTCAAGCCCTGCTGGAGAAAGGCGCCATAGAACTGGTGCCTGTAGCGGAGAGGAACAAGGGATGGTATTCCCCTTATTTTTTGATTTCGAAGAAAGACTGGGGATTGAGACCAATCATGGACTTGCGCGGTTTGAACAAACTCCTCAGGAAGGACAAGTTCAAGATGGTTACTCTCTCTCAAGTCCTCCAGGCCCTTCAGCTTCAGGACTGGTTGGTGTCACTCGACCTCAAGGATGCTTACTTCCATGTGCCGATCCATCCCAAGCACAAGAAGTACCTGAGGTTCGCGGTTGGCGACTCGCACTTTGTTTCGGGTCCTGCCGTTCGGATTGACCTCCGCTCCGAGGGTTTTCACCAAGCTCATGGTGGTGGTGGCAGCGCATCTCAGGCAAGGGGGGATTCACGTCTACCCCTACCTGGACTATTGGTTGATCAGAGTGAGCTCTCCCGAGCAAGTCCTGGATCATCTGTCCGTCACCTGCCACTCCCTTCACAGGCTGGGCTTCTCCCTCAATTTAAAGAAGTCCCATTTGACGCCAACACAGCGGCTCCAGTACATCGGAGCAGTGCTCGACACTTCCCTGGGGCAGTGTTTTCCTCCCCAGGTGAGGGCTCTTCACATTCAGCAGATGGTGCACAAGTTTCAGCATGCCCAGACGCTCCCAGCATTCGAGTTCTTGAGGTTGCTCGGCCTCATGCATTCTTCTGGTGCCAGAGGCTCGCCTGCGGATGAGATCTTTGCAGTGGGCACTCAAGACGCAATGGTCGCAGTCCTCCGGCAGGATGTCGGACCCAGTTCAGGTGCCGCCCTCGGTCGCCCGGGACCTTCTGTGGTGGGCTGTCAAAGGCAACTTGATGAAGGGGGCTCCATTTTGGCTTCCCTGGCCGGAGGTGACGATCGTGACGGATGCATCCCTCACGGGATGGGGAGCTCATGCCAACGGGCTGACAGTCAGCGGTAGTTGGTCTCCGTCGGAGTCCAGACTCCATATCAATCTGTTGGAGCTGAGGGCCGTCAGGCTAGCCCTGAAGGCTTTTCTGCCGACTGTGCGAGGAAAGAGTGTCCTGATCCTGACGGACAACGCAGTGGCCATGCACTACCTCAACAAAAAGGGGGGGGCAGGGTCACTTCCTCTGTGCAGGGAGGCGATGCAGCTCGAGTTCTGGGCCATCCAGCAGGAAGTTTCGATCTCGGCAGTTCATCTGGCCGGAGACGAAAACGTGACGGCGGACGCTCTGAGCAGGCAGAGCACGATCTCTCACGAGTGGGAGTTGGCTCAGGAGATTCTCCTGGAGATCTTCGCCCTTTGGGGGACCCCTCAAGTGGATCTCTTCGCCTCCAGTGTCAACCGGAAGTGCGAAAGGTTTTGCTCGCGGGAATTTCCTCCAAAAGGAGCCTTAGGAGACGCGTTCGTGGTGGAGTGGTCATTCCTGCTGCTGTACGCGTTTCCTCCAGTCCCTGTCATCCCGCAAGTGCTGCGGAGGTTACGCAAGTTCGGTTCCCGGATGATCCTCATTGCCCCGGTGTGGGCTCGGAGGACATGGTACCCGGACCTTCTCGACTTGTCCATCTGCCCTCCACGTCGTCTTCCCTACCGAGACGATCTGCTCTCACGGGTTGGGGGTCAGGTTCTCCATCCAGAGGTCAGATCCCTCAACCTTCACGCTTGGCTTCTGAAAGGTTGAGGTATAAGGATTGGGACCTCCCTGCAGACGTGATGGAGGTGTTGCTTTCAGCCCGAAGGCCAGCAACAAAGTCTCTGTACCGTTGCCGTAAGTTCTGCGACTGGTGCAGAGTTCAGAATGTGGATCCTTTTGCATGTGATATCCCCATGGTTCTGTCCTTTTTACTTTCTTTGGCCCACAGGGGCTTGCAAGTGGGTACCATTAAAGGTTACCTGGCGGCTCTGTCCATCTTTAAGCGCTCGTCTGAAGAGTGTTCTTACTTTAAAATCCCTTTAATTTCAGTTTCTGAAAGGGCTCACTAATGTGTTCCCTCCGTCACCTTTCCTGGTGCCCGGTTGGGATTTAAACCTTTTTCTTAGGTTTCTTATGGGTGCTCCGTTTGAGCCTTTACATTCTTGCCCTTTGAGGCTGTTAACTCTGAAAACTGTGTTTTTAGTTGCGGTTACTTCCGCTCGCAGAGTGAGTGAGTTACAGGCACTTTCAGTTAAGCCACCCTTCACTGTATTTCACAAGGACAGGGTTGTCCTTAGAGTTCGTCCTTCCTTTCTTCCGAAGGTAGTGACGGAATTTCATTTGGCCCAGAAGGTTGTTCTTCCGGCATTCTATCCTCCTCCGCATCCTGTTAAGGAAGAGGAGAGGCTCCATAGGCTTGATCCTAGGAGAGCTTTAAGCTTTTATGTTTCACGCATGTCCCGGGTCAGAGTGGACGATCAACTCTTTATTGGTTTACGCTGGAAAGCGTTTGGGGCAAGCTGTGACGAAACAGACTTTGTCTCGCTGGATTATTTTGGCCATCTCGGGAGTGTTACCGCTTGGCGGGTAAGGACCCACCGGCTGGCTTGCGGGCCCATTCTACCAGGGGTATGGCTGCATCTACTGCCCTGCAGAGGGGTGTTCCTATTCGCAACATCTGTGATGCAGCCACCTGGGCTTCAGTACATATATTTGTACGTCACTATTCCCTCGATTCCATCCGAGGACAGGATCTGGCCTTTGGCAAGGCGGTCCTTTGCTCTGCTATTTGATTGGCTATTCTAAATTTTGATTTTAAATTCTTTCCCTCCTCCTTGCTCTGGTACTGCTTTGGGAGTCTGTCATAGATATGGAATACGTCGGAGGACCCAATCCCCTCGAAGAACAAGTTACTTTCTTACCTGGTAACGTTCTTTCGATGGGATGGTCCGACGACGTATTCCATATCGCTCCCTCTCTGCCTTCCCCACTGCAGAATTTCTTTTGCGATTGCAGCTTACGTTCCGCAAGGCTTTGTGTCTGACTGGCAGTTGACTAATGTCACACGTTCTGGGGGAAAAAACTACAACTGAGGCTACGGGCGTCGTGCGTCCTACTTATCACATCGGATGACGTCGGACATCGGAGGAGGTCCTCGACGACGGCGCATTGACGTCATCGACGCAGGACGCAGACGCCGAAAAAAGTTTCCGAAGCAGCACAGCTGTGGTGATTACATGTCATAGATATGGAATACGTTGTTGGACCATCCCATCGAAAGAACGTTACCAGGTAAGAAAGTAACTTGTTCTTCCTTATAATACACAGTTCATTGGACTCTTGGCTGTGACCAGTGTGGGGTTTCTCATATCCTGTGTTAAATTGTTCATGCTCCACTTGGCTTTGCTAGCACTGGTTTAAGTTAATGCAGTTAATTCCGTCAAATTCACAATCTTTCTTTCACTCCGTTCAATATGCCAGAATGTTTCCAACTTAATTTCAGTTTGTTGAATATTCAAAAGTGTTTGGCTTTTAATTCATTTGATATCCCCAATATTGTCCATCTTCTTTGCCTTGCTTTCATTTCGCTCAGTATTCAAGATATGCTGGGTTCTCAATTCGTTTGAAAAAGAAAGTGCTTTAACATGCTTTAATTTCGCTCGGTATTTACATTGCCCTTTAACTTGCTTTCTTTTCGTTCACTATTCAACATATGCTTTAACGTGATTTTGTTTAATTCAGCATTATCTTGCTTTCATTTACTTCGATATTCAAAATGCCTTTTAACTTGCTTTCATTTCGTTTTAGTCCACATATGCTTTACCGTGTTCTCGTTTCATTCAGCATCACTGCCTGCCAGCCCGGTGTTCCCACTTTCTGGATTCACTCACTGGCCGGTCTTAAGGCTCCTCGCGAGTCCTTCAGATGCTACGGTTTCCTGTTCTCCATGCAGTCACTTGCGTCTTCTCCACCGGCGGCGGTCTTGTTGTCCATGCGCACTCAGCAATGCTTCCACGGCAAAGCAGGATACCTATGACCACTTCCCACCGGTCCGGCCGGCCTTCTTCTCACTGATTGCTACTGGCTTCTGGCTTCTTCTGTCACTGCTTCCTGCTAAATAAACTGCACTGCTTCACAGGCCTTCAGCGCTCCACCTTCCACGCTGCCTCAACGGAGAGGTCTCCCTGCACACAGCTGCAGGTTCTCCCGCAGCTGATCATACTTCCACAGCTGACTCAATTTGTAATGGGCTTCCAGCTTTTAAAGCTCCCGCCTTCCTTTCTATTACAAAAAGGACTAGACTGCTTATCAGCAAATCGTTAGTCCTGCCTTGTTCTTGTCTTCTTCCTCATTCCATTACTTAGTTGGGGGCTGATAAGTGTTCGTGTTTATAAAATGAGGATGTGTTGATCCGGTTATCTTCTTGTTCGTTCCAGTACCGATTTGATGCACTTTGGGGGATTCTTTAGGGGAGTCGCAATGAAAGGGCTAACAAAAGCCTATGCAGGATGATGGTGAAAGGAAAATGGGGAATTCCATGTCTCACCCAAGGACGTCCTCTTCCCCGTTCCCCAAGTCTCCTCCACCCAGGTGATCCTCCCTCTCATATCCATAGCCTTTCCATGGCCACCTGAGAAGAGGATACCGGGGGAAAAGTAACTACACCCCTAGGTGCCACACAGAGCCCAGAACCAGGTAAAAGCCTGAAGACCCATTGGCACGCGCATCCCATAACCTCATACTGCGGCTTTAGGACATGTAAACATACATGGGCACTCAAAAGTTTTAAACCTGCTCAGCAATGGAAGTACACCCAATCAGACAATCTGCCAACACAAGGCTATAGACCCACTGTATGAAGTAGCCCTCCATCTCGGTCGAGTGTTGTGGTCCTATGTACCCTTAGGCCACAACTGTTGTGTGCACTGTCATTTCCTCCTAGTAAGCCCGATAATGCCCAGTGACTGTGGCAGTGAACATACCCTTGTGATTGGGAGATGAAGGCATTCTTCTTGGTCCTTTGGGTTTGCCTCTTTTACTGTGCAAATAGAATTGCCTACCTGCAATGAGATTCCAAGTGTATAAAATGTGCCTCTGCTGTGGACATTCCTTTATTTTGTTACCCTCTATTGGTGTCAACCACCTTCATTCCTAAGCATTTGGCTTTGCCTACTTGACAACACCTTGCAAGAGACGGGAAACCCAAGTAAATCCTGTCCCGACTATTCCGGTATCGTAAAATGACAGAGCAACTCGTAGGCCCGAAGCCTGGCTGAGTTAAGTGTTAATTGATTTTCAAAGCACGCACCAAATGCTTGCAGACTTAAGCTTTTTCGCTTCTATGTTAACAGGTATGAGATTGCACCAGAAGTTGAGTGACCCGGGTCAGTGATAATGCTGCATTCCAAGAGCGCTTGCCAGAAGCTGCCCAGCTGCTGGGAGGGAAGGGCGAGCTCAAGCCAGGTGCAGACAAGTACTTTTCCATCGCGAACAAGTTAAGGAGAAGCTTCTAGAAGAGTTTACGCAACATTTGATGGACAGCCACAATTGATAAAAGCAAAGGGCAGACAGGAGAAGGGGGATTCACCAGTGAGCTAGTTGTGCATGCGTAGCGTCCTGGTACCGAAGTCCTCTAAGTGACTGTTCCTGGCTGCTGCATTGTATTGGGCGCTGCCCTGTGGGGGAAGAGCTACCCAGTCCAGTGTCCATTGAGGGTCCCTAGTGCTTCCAAAATAACGAAGGCACCTAAGACTGTGTTCATGTAACTTGTGCATTTATCGATTTGTCAGCATACATCTCTGCAGTTCGTAATGATTACTTGCCATTTTATCTTACTTATTGTAAAATGAGTTACAAAGTGTTTCCTTTCTTCTGAGTGTTATTGTTTCAAGAAAATCCAAACCTGCAGAAGTGTGCTCACTCTCGGCTGGCCCCAGTGAACGCGCACACATAGGTCCCTTATTTACAACCAGTGGACCACCTGCATGCTACATTTTGGCCCTGGGGAAAGGCCTAATCTGCACAGACAGGGATACAAACTGTCTACAAGTGGCTGGATCTGTTGAATGTTTATATTTTATTTAATAAAAGGATATCATTGTGCTCAAGTGTTTTATTGTATGTCAATCTCTATTGTCCTGTGGCATCCTTTAAATGTCTGCTAGTGTCTCCTGGTTGCCATTGTGTGTGCAGGCTACTTGTGGTTTCTGCTGTGTTCGTTTGCAATAAGTATCTTCTTGTTCTAGATGTTTTGAAGCTCTGCACACAAGTTTCTGCCTCGTTATGCTGGATTTTCTTCAGACACGGACTGTGTATTCCATGTTTTCTCTTCCATTAAGTGCATTTGTGTTCTTTTTTTATTTGTAGAAATATTTAGGAAGAATTCAGTTTAACCTTTTTGTTGTGCATGCTTAAGAGCTATACCTCTGTCTATGGTGTGTATTAGTTATAGCTGGATTTTATGCTCATGTCTTGATCAGAATGTCATTAAAGCATTTGTGGTCACTTGTGTCTGATGACTGAACAAAGAAAGTTGTATTTATTAGGTTTCCGTTGAGAATGCTTCTTCAGTCACTGTTCTGCAGTTTCACACTTTTCTATTAAAATATTAATGTCTCTTCTAAAGTACCTACAATTTTCTAATGCTTTTTTGTTTGCTACCTACAGCAAAGCATATCAAATTCGCTTTCTTTACAATATGATACTTGGAATGTATATCTCCTGTGAATCATACTTTGTACATTATCATACTCATGACTTACATTTCAATATATATGACTTGCCAAATGTGTAACTGTCTATTGATGAAATGTGCCTAAAAGCATATTTGTGTGTCAGCACCATGAGACTTACATTGAGGTATTGGGCGCCTTGTGGCAGTGTAGTACCTTTACCAGTTTTCGTGTGTTTGTGACATTTCTAAAATAGTTTCACTATTCTTTCTGTAGGTTTATGGTACTCTGGACTTGAGGGAATTATGTCATTACTTCCTCTTTTAATTGGGGCAAACGTTCGTACGGAAAAGTCAGAGGAATCTTCCATACCTACAGAGCAACCAGATTTTTCTGGCTCCTGTCCACCACCAAAGGTAAACTAGTACGCCATTTACTTAAACAACCCTATTTTTATTCTTCCAGATAGAAAGTTGTGTGAAATGCATAAGCTCCAATTCATAAAAGAAGCAAACTATTATCTTCTGTTATTTTCATGCAGATTACAATGCAGTTTGATTCTCACCGTGTTACAGAGCTAGAACAACAAATAGCTGTGTTGTCTGGTAAATACCATCTACATATTGAAGAATACAGTAAAGTGGTGATGACTCTTCAGAAGGTTGAACAACAAGTTGCACAAATGGATGACAAAAGTGGAATGTCTGCAATGATAACCAACATACTGAGTCAACATTTCAAAGCTCCTGCACCTGGTCAAGGAACCTTCACAATGGTGAGCCCAAAATGAAGATAGTGTAAGCATTACAAGTAGGTTTTCATCTGTTATGCTGTGATGTATACTGTGCACCGTTGCCATTTTCATGGTCTCCAAGCGCTCTGGCAGTTTTGAAAAGGCAGGTTGTGCAAAAGCTTTAGTTAGTGTGATCGAGAGGGAAAAAGCTAGAGAGCTTTGATGTGCGGTTAGCTTCAGTTTATAAAAAAATCACTGTCTTAGGTTGGCTTTTAGTTGGTAAGGGTTAGTTTGTGTTCGTACCAGTGACCAGTGTGTGTGTGTGTGGGACGATTTGTGTGTAATTAGTGGTTTTCTCTGGCATGTTGTCTTTTGTTGGCTAGTGATAAGTGTATGCAGAATATTGGAAAGTTTTCAGTTAGTGATGTCACTTGTCTGTACCCTTCTATGTGATGGATATTGGGGTCTGGAAGGGTTCATATTCTTCTATGGTGGTGTGTCTTAAAATGCTTTCTTTAGTTGAGGTATCCAGGCTTTGGTTCATTAGGATTCGGTTGTTTTGTGTGTGTTGTGTTGGCTGTTTCTCTGCAACAGTGTTTCCTGTTTAGCTTGCTGAGTTAGAGCCAAGTGTTTAGCAATTTTCTGAATTTTAGGCGGTCTTCTGTACTTCATATTTAGTTCTCCTTCTGCAGTGAAGTCCAAAGTTTTGCCAAGATGCAGGAGAATGCTGATTCACCAAATTTCTGCTTTGAGTATTGTTTTGGTTCAAAACAAATGTCGTTGGTTGAACTTAGTTTTCGGTTCGGTTTGGTTTGTAGATGGACATTTTTTCCCTGTTGGAATTTTGCTACTTGGCTGTGGACTTCAGTGGGCTATGCAGAGTGTTCTGAAGAAGGCTCTTATTTGACTGGTAGCCAATGTAGGGTTCTCAATGCTGGTGTGAGTTATCTTAGTGAGTCTGAAGAGTAGTCTTGCTTCTCCTTAGTTTTTTGGTAAGGTAGTCCGACATTCCGAGATAGATGTTGTTGGCGTAGTTTATTCTTGACATTACAAGGGAGATTAAGGCGGGTGTTTAAGTAGAAAGGTGAAGAAAGGTAGTATCCGCTTGACGGTGTGCAGGTGGAAGAAGTACTACTTTGCTACTGTGTAGACTTGCAGTACGAGTTTTAATTCATTGTCAAATAATAATTTTAGATTTCTGACCACTTTGGAAGGTTCTGGTCGATTCCCATTTCGGTAGGCCATGGAATATGTTGTTGGTTTGATGGGTCGTATGGAGTGATCATGATTACGGTTTTGTCTGGGTTGGGTTTAAGGCTGTTGGTACTCATCCTATGGTTTATTTCTGTGAGGCAGTTGATAAGAGTTGGGTGGTCTTCTCCACTATTTAAAAAAAAAAAAAAAAACTTTTTATTGCATTTCAGCAACCAGGCAAAAGCCATTCTACAGCAATGAGAAATAAACACAGACAAAAGGAACTAGGAATCAAACATTCATCTTACTATGTGCGCCCATTAGTTGTCTGATGTCTGAGTTTTTGGTCAGTGTCTTTTGTAATACTTATTGCCACTGTCCTCCAGTGCTTATTCCTGGCGCCCACCTCCAAACCCTTACTGCACACGTAGCCCAGTTGCTCCCAGCAGTGTTGCGTTATTAGTCTTCCCAACTCTGCATGCTTCCCTCCCCACCCACAACCCTCCATCCAAGCCTCCCCATTCCTCGCTATCTGCCACTCCGGACTCTCCTCCCCACAACCCTGTTAAGCTCAGGGTGGCCTGTCGTCCGGGGTTGCAAACAACATCTGAACTACTGTGTTCCACGGTCACATAATTACTGACCTACCTTTGTCCCCTGTACACAGCCCTATGCCACACCAATGCCTCAGCCCATTTCTTTAAGTCTTCCCACCATGCCTCTATTCAAGGGCCCTCTGCCGACTTCCATGCTAGCACAATCCTGCGTTTGGCCAAGACCAGTGGTCGAAGTGTATGAAAAGAAGTAGGGGAACTATGCTCCCTGCTGGCCTTCCCCCACACCCCACAAACCCCATTGCCACACCCCCTCCCGCGCACAATACAAACCCTCAAAAACATGCACCTGCTGTTTAAGGGAGTGTTCAGTTGCACTGAAGTGCAAATCTCAACTTCTTCCTACACTTTTAATTTAAAACGAAACCTTTCAGCGAACAGTTTCTTTTTAAAAATAAAAGTATAGGAACAGAAACTTAATTTAAAAAGTAGAGGCGCACCGCTCCCATCCACTTCGACCACTGGCCAAGACGCAGATGAGGTCTTTCATCTTTGTTAGATGTGCTTCCTCATGCCGCTGTGGGACCATTCCCAGCAGGCATGCCTTAGGTGGCCACTCCTGCATGGCGATCCCTTCCCCTGAAACTCTGCCCACTATATTTTGCCTAAGGGCCATGATTATCGGGCATGGCCAAAACCTGTGTAGCATCCCTGCTGTTATTTTCGCATATGGGTCATCTGTGCTCCTTAGCTCCTGGGAACTGAGATGGCATATGGGGGTCATATATGCCCTGTGTGTGACGTGTTATTGTATCTGCCTAAGTCTGGTGTTCCTAGACGCTTTCCCCATTCATACAAGTATTTTGGCCCATTCCCCATCAGTGAAAGGCCATCCCAGGTCTTCCTCCCACTTGGCCCCCACCTTGAGTTCTGGCTGACCAAGTCTGTCAAGTATCATCTCACAGAGCCTTGAGCTTACAACCCCCTCCCCCCCCTCCCTGCCCCCATCTGCCGGGTCATAAAATGCATCTAACATAGTATCCCCCTCCTCGCCCTGCTTCAGACCCGGCCATCTGTCCTCAAGCCATTTTAATCAGTCTATCGTACAACAACTGGCCTCTTGGAATGTCATTTTTCTCTGTCAGTTCAAGGTAACGCACCCATGCACCATCTTGATATAAGTTTCCCAAAGTAATTATCCCATTCGATTGCCAGTGCCAAAGTCTTCATCCCAGAGTTCTGAGCGCCGATGTCTTCCGTAGACTAGCGTCCCCTACCCAAATGGTCAGACACTGCCCCCAATAACCCAATATCCAGTGAGCCTTCATCTGCCAACTAAGTAATGACTAAATGCAATGGCCTGCAGATAGTATACCTTGAAATGCAGTAGTCTGATGCCCAATCTCTCTAATACCTGCTCATTGTGCCCAGAAATATTTCGCACCTCCTGCATCCCCAGATGAATCACCCGTTCAGTTTTTGAAAGAACTGCCCATGTATGTCATAGGATATATTTACACAATGGTATAGCGGGTGCGGCAGTTCCACCATCTTTAGTGTAGCCGCTCGGCCTGTTACAGACAACGGCAGCCTCTGCCAGAACTCTATGGATATTTCGACCCCTTGAAGCGCCCTTAATGTGTTCATTTCGTGTTCCTTCCCAGGATCACAATAAAAATCTACTACAAGGTACCTAAATATATTCACCGCCCACTTTAGCCCAAAGTTTGGTAGGCACCTTTGCACCAGCTCTGACAGTGGGAATAGCCTCAATTTCTCCTTGCTGATGGTTATGCCTGACCTTGCGAACCCATCAAGGACCTCTTGCGTGTCCTGGTTTAACATTGAGAGTGGTCTGTAGGAACTGAAGTCGAGCTGCGATTTGCCGGGTTTATGTATCGGCACAATAGTCGACTCTCGCAGACTTGCAGGCTGCAAACCAGCCTCAAATGCCTCTTCCAGCATTTGTAAGAGATGCAGTGTCCACTCACGCACATACTCCTTATCAAATTCTGTCGGGAGGCCTTCGGACACCAAGGTTTTGCCAGTGGGCAGCGAGAGTATAGTTGACTTTGAATCCTCTTCAGTCAGCGGTGCATATTGCTTCTCTGCCTGTTCTTGCTCGAAGCCTGCCATCACTATGTCAGTCAGGGTCGTCTCCTATTTCCACAACGTTCCCTTCACCATCAGAGCTGTACAACTCGTGATGGAATCTACCAAATGTTGCATTGATTTCGCTTTGGGCTGGCCACTCCTATCACTGATGGAGCTGCGTGACACAGCTAGACCAATACTCTCCCGGGCTTATCCCCACTTTCGTGGAGTCTCTCCAGGTACTTGGTGTAATCATTTTTGCCCAACCGCTGCCAGTGTGCAATATAAGTCTGTCAGAGCCCAGTGAGCTCCCCCTCGCACATCCCTGGTTGTTCCTGCCCCTCTACCAATGCCTCCATCTGTGCCTCTATGCCTCACCTCTCGTCACAAACTTGAAGGTTGCCCATAGGGCCCCTGTGCTATCTAAGCTCCCCAAATTCTGAGCAAAATACTCTATCTTCTTCCCCCATGTGGGCTCTAAACTGCTCATCCAGTAGCGCTTCTACTTTTTCCTTATGTCTGTATTGAGGGCTTATTTGCGGCTCTTTGCCACGTTACAACCCTTGCTTTGTATTCGGCTGTAACAAATTCTCCTAATGTTTCATTGCCCGTAAGCATTTCATCTATGCATGTGTGTACTCCATGCTGCCTCGATTAATAGGAGTAACCTCTTTCCCCATGCAGCTGCCTCCATATGTCTCTCGATGCCAGCTTCCGCAGTAAGGTGCTCAATGCTTTTGCCAGTGGAGCCTGTTTCTTGTGCCTATCAGATCTATCTAGTGTTGGGTCAAGTGTACCATTGAAATCTCTCCACCTCCTTCCCCCTCTCCCCCAAATATCCACACAGTGCCTCTATATGCAGCCAGTTTGGGGCCGAGTGCCTTGAAAAATGCATTAGCATCGTTGTTAGTGGCATACGTATTGATGAGACAGATCTCCCTCTGCTCTAGGAACCCATTCAAAGCCACCATCTTGACCTCGTTATCACACTTACATTCCAGCAGCTCGAAGGTTACTGAAGCGGCTATTAATGTGCCCTGAGCATACACAGAATAGTGCGAACCGTACTTCTGCCCTCCCAACTTATTGGTGATTGTGGCTTGCCTAGCTGCGCTGAGATGTCTCCTTTAAGGGGGCTATGTACGCCACTTTCCATTTGAGATGTGTGTACCCTGTTCCGCTTTACAAAGGTGAGTCCCCTAACATTTCAGGTGATGACTTTAATGTTGCTCATTCCAGTCAGCAGCACCCCATCCCCTTAGTTGCTCATTTGAATGGATTGTGTCCTCCCACGTATTCCTCATCTTCTGATAATTATCCTTTCAGCTTCTTTGGAATGTTTTTTTCAACAGCAGGTGCTGTGCTGCTGATTCGATGTCCCTCGAGGGCCTTCGTTCGACTGTCAACGTTATCAGTATAAGTAGCGCACACAGCGCCCGTTGGCTTCAGTTCCATTTTTCCGAGCTAACGCTTTGAAGAATTACGGTGTGCTTCAGTTCTTCTGTGAACTTTGATTGTTCTTTTCGATCTACCAAAATGTTGTGCCCGTCCGCTCCATCAACGCCTAAGACTGGCTTGAAGAAGTGCCAAGACTGTGGCTCGAAGTGTTGGGTGTCCTGACCCACGTTTAATCTATCATGCTACAACATTTGGTGCTGTGGGCTTAGAAAAGTCAAGATGGCGGAAAACCCACATGTGCGCCGAAATCCAGGAAAGCTGCGCAGTTTGTGCGCACACCAAAATGGTTGCCTCACTTGCCACCCACCAGTGCGAGAATGAAAGGCCGGGTTGCCATGAGGGAAATGGGTTGCCAAAGGAAAAACAGTAGCGCCGGTTAGCTTCAAAGCGCTTTAAAATCACCATTGGACTACCCGCACAGTAGTCTGAAACCATTGGGAATGGCAATGCTGATTGCCAAATGCAACTTAGAATTGTGGGGAATTCATTTGTTAAATCCCAAAAATGGGTGCAGTACCAGTACTCACCACTATCCAAAAGCCGGCGTTTTAAAACCACCCTGTGTTTCTCTGAAGGCAGGCTCAAAATGCCTATTTTCAAACATTGCAACATGTGCAAAATATTCACTGAACACCAGCAGACATTTGGCAGAATGGAGTTTTGTGTGCTTACAAAATCGGGGAAATGAAGAGCCCAAAACAATGCTTATAACAAAACTGCTATGGAGTCAGCAGTTTAAGTTGCACTGGATTTAAAGACACTAAAATCGAAAATGTTTAGATTAAATGAGTGACCTATGTTTGGTGTCACATGCCTTTGCAATTGTTTAAATGTCATAGTTTAAACTTAGAATCAGCATTCTAGCTGCATGTGTAAAATTGCAAGTTAATTTAAAAAGCAACAAAAAACATGACAGTTAGCTGAAAGTCTGGCTTAAGGAACTTGATTCTGCTTGACAGCTACCCCCATCAGGAGTGAAACTTGAGTCACAACTGTGTTCCCAGGCCCATCTGCCTTTTTGCTGGCCACACTAAGGATATGCCATCTATCTGATAATTGAATTACCTGTGCTCTACAGGAGCTCTGAACAAAGCCTGTCTTGACTCAGGCAAAGGTTTTATTACAGCGGTCGTAAAATGTAGCTTCCTCTTGGCAGAAGCTGGGAGGGGCACTGCCTGTGAGAGCAATCTGGCTTGGCAGAACTGGATAAACCAGTATTTCTACCTTGTGCTGAGAGGAAACCACACCCCTTTGGAGCCAGAACATAACTTTAAAAAGATGGATCATTCATAGAGCGGACATGTGAAAATTTTATAAATGATACCATAATTCTTGTGATTTTTCTGCCCACAGTTTAAGAGGTTTTTAGAACCGGTGGTATGTTCAGGGGGGTGTCAGCGGAAAAGTGGATATTACTCTAAATGTATGCATGTTAAAAATCTGAAACTTCATCAGTTAATGTCCATACTCCCTGCGCACATGTATGTAAAGTTGGGTCAATGTCAGAAATTGAAAAATCAGTTAAACAATCAATTATGTGCCATTTCTGAATGCAAGCTCTTAGAAACAACAGATTTGGACAGAGACATGGCTAAATTCAGCCACACCATGCATATGTAATTTCAAGCAACTGTGTAACTGTGAAATATGGATTTTGATCATATATAGATTTGGGTGCACAGATGACAGGAGGAGTGGACTTTCTGCAGGCTGTAAAATGACATCACTCTGACACAACCTAGCTCCCCCAATCAAGTGAGAAATGGAAGTTTGACCAATTAGAAGCTGAGAGAGAGGTAGGGTCAGTGATGCTAGAACACACCCACATTCTAAACACATAAAAGCAGACAGACAGGACAGATAGGGACCTTCAATTCCATTTGCTGCAACGCGCTCTGCCGGACCATACAACATCCAGAGATCCAGACTTCAAATTCATCAACCTCCAGAAAGCCAAACTAGAGACCAGACCAGAGGGAGAAAGCAGTGCTGTACCCAGAGAGAAAGCAGTGCTGTGCCCAGAGAGAGACCAGAGCCCAGTCTAAAACCCTGACCAGATCCGTGACGACGCCCATTTAATTCAAGAATATAGTGTGAGTACCTAGCAAAACTGTGCAGAACCAATCTCTTAGTTAAAATAATATAATTCAATCTATTTTAACCTAAGTAGAACTGCCTGATAGCTCCAAATCTGTCACCTGTCATTCTAGCTGCAAAATCTGCACTTGTCATTTTGAGCTTTTAAAATTTCAAATCTGAAAAACGACCTTCACTAAATCGCTCATATCTCCGCGACCGTTTGTGCTAGAGACTTGCAGTAACTTTCATTTGAAAGCTTAGAATCTTAGCTTTGAATCGCACCAAGAACCACCTTCCTACCCCTTATAGTTTTGCCGTAATCGGAACACGCATCCGCGAATTTTACCGCGATTTGCAAATTTCTCCTCGTGTAAAAACAGCTGCTGCTTGCCTTCCATTTGCCAGAAATTCGTTTAACCTGCTAACTATCCCTGCATCATTGCTAGTGTGAGCCTGAGCTAATAACTAGATACCATTCACCCTGAACCTCTGAAAGGGAATTAAAAGCATTTTAGCATATTTTTTTAATTCATTGCCAGCACATATCAAAGCAATTTGGGCCTGTGTTTTCAAACTTCTGTAGTCTAAGCTTGCTGGGGTGAACTGAATTACAGTTGATCGCATTTCTGAGAACTGTGTGCTTCCTTCCATTTCCTTGCATTGTATCAAGGGGGGGGGAGGGGATTGCCAGAGAAAAGTGATTACATTGTTTTGTTGAATCATATTGAGTATTTCTATACTGCATTTCATTCATTCAACCTTGCATCCATTTGAACTCTATAAAGCATTTTGTACCACCTTCTTCTTTTGTTCCTATTCACCTGTGTGCTACCTTATCCATTTCATGTCAACTCCTTATTGATTATAGAGAAGTGTGTTAGTGCCAGATTCTCCGTTGTTAATCTTTATCATATCAGATTAAGTGTGCTATTCAATTATTAATTTATTATAAGGTGTGATATATACATCTCTTGTTTAAATTATCAAATAAACCTTTTAACTTGCAAAACAGAACTACTTCTTGGCTCAGTGGGGTCAGGGGGATTCCAAGAGAGGGGTGTTATATAGGGGTAGTCATCCAGAACGCATGAACTGGACATAAAGATATATCAATAAGGGTTTTCATTCAGTATTATAGACTAGGTGTTGACTTAGCTGTAGTGTTGAATTGAATCCTCTTACAGAAGATGTCGCCACTGACCCCCACTGCATATGTCTGGCGCCTCGGTACTGGTCACTGTACCTCTGACTGTAACTCCAGTCCGGCGATGACCGAAAAGGCTCTAAGGGAGCATAAAGGTAAACTGGCCTTGTGGAGGGTGCCTTTGAAGTCTGCTTCGAAGAGTTCAAAGAGAGAGACGGATGGGATTCTCTGCGATGAAAACAAATGTAAACGGTCTTGATTGAGAAGTCGATCATGCCATTCTTCTTCTTCTTCGAAGAAGGCCATGAATCAGCGGCACAGGTCACCTTTGACCTCTAGTGAATCCCCGTCTTAGGTAATCCAATGTCCAACTAAGTTGGACTCGCCAGCAAAATGGGATGCGTTTCGTAATGAAATGCTTTAAATCTTCGCGAATGCGGCCCGACCCCCTTGAAGGACAAGCAGAAAGCCCATGCCCCTGTCGATCTGCATAAAGACAACAAAGGGAATTCGAAGACGAAAACTTCAAAAATGTAACGCTCACCTGATTCCCGCAGAGGCGCCGGACTTGACTGGGTGAATGCCGTATCTTCAAAGGTGATGTGTAACACACGGTTGGCTCTTTGGGCTGGACCTCTGTGCAATGTATGTCTGACTCGAAGAGTAAGATGTCTGCAGATAGAAAATATGGGATTAATGAACTGGGGTTATTGGGTGCCTCTCTCCTCTTCCCTTTCTCTTCTCCTGTAGAACCCCAAAGGTTAACGCCCTCACCTTAGGTAAGTGAACGCCGAGCTCTCCATCTGCCTCGGGGCAGGGTGCCGTAACCAGTTTCTTCACTGGATAAGGGTGCAGGCCTCTTGACCTCAGAGGACTGCTGTCCGTCGTTAACTGCACGAACGGTAAGTTCTGGGCACTTCAAATGTCTTAAAAGTCTTTTGTAATGATATCTCTTGTTTTGCAGGGTTCCGGCGATGGCGGGCTGATGAGAGTTGAGGATCGAACCCGCGTGAGGAATAGAACCGCCTGGAAGCACGTAGGTAAGCGCTTGTAGCCTGCTTCACGATGCGCACTAACTGTCCCTTTTATCTTGCAGGTACAAGTTCGGAGCTTTAGAGAAGCTGAAGGGTGCTGGAATACCCACTGGATTCGGCGTGGGAAGGAGTAATGGCACGTGAGTACCTTCTTTTGTCTTTCAGATGCGGGATGCAGCGCCGAAGGCCTCCGGAGCGTGCGAAGAGCTGGTAAGCTTTTGTCTTTCAGATGCCGGAATGCAGCGCGAGGCGTTGGTGTCAGCCGATGGACCAGGTAAGAGATGCGCTGCCACTGAAGACCGTAGTGCTAACCTGTTCTTTCTTTGTCTTTACAGGTGCTGCTGAAGACTGGATTCCAGGATGGTAAGCCTTTGTTCCCTTAGGCCCAGGATCAGAAGCAGAAGACACGATGAGCGTTCTGCTGCAGAGAATGCAGAATAACACAAAGCAAGATTCATCCATCGGGTGTGGTTTAAATAGCCTCCTGTAGTGCTTAGGTGTCTCCTTCCACAGCCACGCCTAGGTAAGAAAAGAGTTCCTGCTTTCCAGAAGAGTTCCAGTGTTCTGAACCTAGGGAGTGGCTCCTGCCCCACCCAACAGGAAAAGTAGTCCCAAACAGAAGAGGATCAGGGGTTCAACTGGCAGGTAAGTAAGCAGCATGGTCTGCTGCAGGTAAGTCCACCCAAGCATTATGAGCCCGGCGCTTCCAGCGCTGGGACTGGGCATCTTTATGAGCCTGGTGCCACTGGCGCCAAGACAGGGTCCAAAAGGTCCCAATTGGGACTGGCTGGCACTCGGAACCGGGGTTATGGGTCTGCTTCCAAGGGAGTCGGGCAAGTCCTGATCTTTTGGAAGCAGAGATCATGACAAAAACTTAGCCATAAACCGGAACTGCATCGAGAAACATCTCGATCCAATGAGAAATCATTGAGGGCTTAGACAAGTCAGGAATCCAGTCCATCAAGGGTTGCTCAAAAAAAGCATAAGATGTCGACACCTTCGCTGACAACGTCTGAGCCGTCGACGCCAGTATCGAAGTTAGTCTTTAACCTCCATCTATGAAGATAATGAACCTTCAGATGATAACACACCATTATTTGAGTTACAATATGGCACCCTTAATGTGCCAGATGAATTTATCTCTGAAGAGTCTAGATTAAAAGACTTGTATGATAACCTTCAGTTGGCCAGTGTTATGGAGGATTCTCTGTTTAGGCTGAATTTCCTAACCTAGTGAGTCCCCCAGCAGCTTTGCTGGATTTTTGGGGTTTATTTTTTTTCTCCTGCCAAGAGTGAAACTCTTTTACCCTCACTCTTGGGCCTGATTTGAGTGTGTTTCTTTGACTGTAGATGTGTTTTATGGGCCATGGGGTCCTTTACTCCATAGGGTCTCATGTGTTTTTACTATGTATGTTACACAGCACCCTCCGTGCAGTAACACAGGGGTGTCATAGTGATACCCCACCATAGACTCCATACCCTGGGACTGACTGTCTCCCAGTGCATGTAAAGTCACCATTGGCTTTACTAGTCCCAAATTAACAGAAACCAGTACAAACCATCATATTGTGGACGTACTGGTCGGGGCAATTCGATTGCCCCGGGGTCTGTTAGTCGAGGGGGCACGTCTCCATCCCCCCTGATCGAGTTTTGGCTGGTGGCAGTGGAAACTACTTTTTATATTCGACCGCGAATATTTTCCTATGGGATTTTCCCATTGTTCGAGGCTACCAAGTTAAATTATTTAATTCTCATAGCCTCGAACCTACTGCCGGTTTATTTAATTGATATTAATTCGCCGGTTGGTATTTTTTGCCAGGACTCTATTCTAAAATGGCGTTTGTGTTCTCTTCTGTGACTCCAACCCAAGTCGAGCCCTTTGTTCCACTTTTTGGCGGGCTTCTCCACAGAAGCCTCCAAAAGTGGTGCCACTCTGTCTGGGTACCACAGGGGGTGTGGGAGGGGGTTTAGGCACCCTGGACTGAGTTACCTTGGTAACTGAAGTCGCACTCTTGTGTGATTGGCCCAAGTGGTGAGCTGGCCGGCTCACCACTTAGCATGTTTGATTGACAGCTAGGCTGAGTGAATGGGGGTATGCTGCATAAAAGCAGGGCTTTGGGGACTGGAACTTTAGAAGTCGCCACAGGACCTAAGAATCCGACAAGGGAGAAGCTGAGCCGACCTGCTACGACGACACCACCGGTGGAGCCCTTCTGAACCGTCTCACCACTTTTCCCAACGACAGAGGAGATCTCCAGCCCGGAGAGTCTTCTTCCTTCGACTGCTGGGGATAACCAGTCTGCTTCCTTTTTCGCTTCCTGGAGCATCTCGTGGCGCCTTGCCTGTGCCAAGCACCCCGGCAACCGGGATACCACGTTTTACCACTACCGCGAATCAAAGGGTAGTACCTTTAACCGGAAAACTCTGCGGCTGGTTTCTTCCCTGGCAGTGCAACGACCTTCATCTTTCCTCCACGTCGAGATCTTCTCTTCCTCTGGACGACGCCGCGACTTGCACCCGCTGCCAGGAACAACTTCCCCCGCTGGAGGATCCTTTCCACATAAGGTACCGTGTTCCGCCTGGCTTCCCTTGCAACCGACTGTACGG
This sequence comes from Ambystoma mexicanum, assembly GCF_040938575.1. NCBI lineage: Eukaryota > Metazoa > Chordata > Amphibia > Caudata > Ambystomatidae > Ambystoma > Ambystoma mexicanum. The sequence goes on along the minus strand of NC_090924.1, from coordinate 249,948,076 downwards.
GGTAGATTTAGCCCCCGGCTTTCCAACCTGGGTTAGTCTGGGACACTCTGGCTAACCTTTTCTGAGCCTAACTAAAACCTTTCTGAACTCCCTGCAAGACTTTTTAAGCCTGTTGTCATTGTGTGATCTTGGGTGCATTTGTGCCCTGCTCTGTCCAAGAGTGGGCCCGGCCTATGGACTTTGGCTCACAAGTAACTTTTAACTTTCCTGCGTTGCTTAAGAGTTCGTAAATATGAGTGTGTTGTATTGTCCTACATTCTGCCTTTTTCCCTCCCTTTTTCGTTAACTTATTGGAGTGCCATCTATAGTTAAGTGCTCAACTCTGTCTGGAAATAACTGGTGTTAACTAAGACTTGTCTGATAAGGAATAAGGGATGTATATATAATAATAGTAACTGTGTTTAGAGTGATTTACAATAATAGTGCTGGAGTGTTTCAATCAGTGTTTTTAAATAAATAATTATATACCTTGATACCAAAGCTCTGGTCAGTGTTTGCTTGTGCTATTGTATCTGAGTGCCTATTGTGTATAATTTGCATACTGCCTAACTGTTCTTGAGGGAAGTCTGACTGCTCAGCCACAGCTACCAGGTAAATCTGGGTGATACAGACTGCTACCAAGTGGGTTTACTGCTAACACCTGTAGTCCTAAATCTTTTGCAGTGTTCCCAAAGGGAACTGCACAGGTTTCTGCCTAACAGCCAGTGGTTTAGATACCTCTCCCGAACTGGAATTTGGCAAACCAGATCCTACTGACCACGCTGACTCCTCATGTAGGAAACTGATGAGTAAGATGATTGTTTTTAGGTTGGAGCAGGCCTACTCCTTCTTTTGAGCAGGATGATCTGACAGATATTTTGGATCAGGGCATCTAAAAAGATTCAATTTTGCCATTTCACACTGCACCACAAAAGAGGGTCTCAGTAAATTGGAAGACACCAGAGACCACGGCGGCAGTGAATACAAATTTTGCTAGAAACCCAGAGTACTTGACAAAACATCCAACACCGGAACGTTTGGTGGTTCAGGCTGCTACATCTACCAAGCAGTCAGCATAAACCTGCATCCCTCCTGATGGGGATAAGAGAGTGGATGCCTGGCAGAGAAAAATATTTACTGCTGGCATTATGGCATTAAAGTCAACTAATGCAACTTGTAACCTTGTCATGGTTTACGTTTATCCTGTGGGACTGCGTAGCTATGGTGGCTGACCACATCCCGGAAGGTGAAGAAAGAGACTGCACCCTGGCAATCATCAAGGATAATAAGGAGTCAATGGGTGAATGCCTCCAGTCAGGTCTGTATACTCCAGACAGCATCAGCAGATCCATGGCAACTAGCACAGTGTTAAGCAGATTTGCGTGCTTGAGGAAGTCCGTATTTTCACCAGATGGGCAGTCTAGACTCCTCAACATGCCCTTTGACGGCTCAAGGCTGTTTGGCAGCAAGGCTGATGAGAGTTTGGAAAAGCTGCAGACCTCGAAAGTGGCGGCTAAATCCCTTAGCGCCGCCATTAGACAGCCTCAACACCCCTGCTCCAGTTCATCTTCTTGGAGGGGTAAGTCCTTTTGATTCCTAAATTGGAAGAGGAAGAGGACAAGCCGGTCAAAGATATCAGAGAAGGTTCCCTCGGGTGGATGAGGGATAAGGTGCTAAGCCAACCCAAGTAGTAGTTTTACCCACAGCTGCCTCAAAACCACTATGAAGCCTTGACTCACAAGATCCCGGTGGGAGGCAGACTTACTCAGCATCTGAAAGAATGGTGGGGCACTGGAAACTGTAGCCCAAGGTTACTGCCTTCCTTTTCAAAAAAGTCCTCCGGATCATCCACTGGGAAACAACTTTCAAGTTCTGCATCCGCTCCTTGTGCAGGAAATTTTGACTCTAGTAGAGAAAGGTGCTATAGAACAAGTACCTGTGGCAGAAGGGAACAAGGGTTGGTATTCCCCATATTTTGGATTCCCAGAAAGGACAGAGGATTGAGATCCATCTCGGACTTAAGCAACTTGAACAAGTTCCTCAGGAAGGACAAGTTCAAGATGGTTACCCTTTCCCCAATCCTTCAGGCTCTCCAACTCAAAGACTGGATGGTGTCATTGGACCTTCAGAATGCTTACTTTCATGTGCCTATCCATCTCAAGCACAGATCGCGGTTCTCGTCATCTGTTTCGAATTCTGCCATTCGGGCTGACCCCAGCCCCAAGGGTTTTCACCAAATTGATGGCGGTGGTGGCAGCTAGTCTCAGGAGAGGTAGGATTCAAGTCTACTGCTACCTAGACGATTGGCTGATCAGATCAAGGCATGTTCAACTGAACAATCCCAGGAACATCTCTGCGTAACATGCCACTCTCTCCACAGACTGGGCTTCTCCCTCAATTACAAGAAGTCCCACATGATAGCATTTCAAAGACTCTAATGTATTGGAGCAGTCCTGGGTGCTTCCTCAGGGAAAGCCTCGCCACCCGAGGTGAGAGCTCAACAGTCTGCAGATGGTCATCAAATTCCAGAATATCCAGCATCTTCCAGCCTTTGATTTCTTGAGGTTGCTCGGTCTCATGGCATCCTGCATTTTTCTAATGCCAGAGGCACGCCTCAGAATGAGATCCCTCCAATGGGCTCTCGGGACTCAATAGTCCCAATTCTCAGGCAGAATGTCAGACAACCTGAAGGTTCCGAGCAGAGTCTCTCAGGACCTTCTGTGGTGGGTTTGCAAGGACAACATTCTCAGAGGAGAATCTTTTTGGCAGCCATGGCTGGGGATAACTGTAGTGACAGACGCTTCACTCACTGAGTGGGGAGCCAACGAGCTGACAATCAGCGGACGTTGGTCTCCATCGGATCCAAACTACACATCAACATTTTGGAGCTCAGGGCAATCGGACTAGCGCTGAAGGCATTCCTGCCCTCTGTACGATGAAAGACCGTCCTGATAATGACGGACAACAAAGTGGCCATGTACTTCCTCAACAAGAGAGGTGGTGTAGGGTCACTACCATTGTGCATAGAAGCAATGCAGCTCTGGTTCTGGGCAATTGAAGAAGGAATCTCTCTATCAGCAGTTCACCTAGCTGGAGAGGAGAACACTCCGGCGGACTCTCTGAGCAGGCAGAGCAGTGTCCGAGTGTGAACTAGCTCAGGAAGACCTTCAAGAGCTCCTCACCCTTTGGGGAACCCCTGAAGTCGATCTGTTCGCGACCAATGTCAACCGGAAGTGCGAAATGTTCTGCTCCAGGGAATTTCCCCAAAGAGGAGCTCTAGGGACACGTTCGTAGTGGACTGGGAATTTCCACTCCTGTACACGTTTCCACCGGTCATTCCTCGTATGATCAGGAGGTTGAGAAAGTTCGGGAAACCCATGACCCTAATTGTCCCAGATTGGGCAAGGACGACGTGGTACCCGGACCTTCTGGACATTGCCATCCGCCCTCCAATAAGTCTTCCCCAAAGAGGACCTTCTCTCGTGAGAGAATCGAGTTCTCCATCCAGAGGTCAAGACTCTCAACCTTCCTGCATGGTTTCTGAGAGGTTGAGATACAAGGATTGGGACCTCCCTGATGACTTAATGGAGATCTTGCTTTTGGCCAGAAGGCCAACAACAAAATCTGTGTACCGCTGCCGTTGGAACAAGTTTAGCAGCTGGTGCAGGGATAAGAATGTGGATCCCTTTCTATGTGACACACCTATGGTGCTTTCTTTTTTGTTACATTTGCCCGAATCTGGGGCTCCAGATTAGAACAATTGAAGGTTACCTTCAGAGGAGGATTCACATTTTAAAATCCTTCTGATTTATTTATTTGGATTTGTATAGCGCACATCTGCCCGGGGGCATCGTGGCGCTGAAAGCAGTCTTACTTGGTTTAAAGAAGAGACAATAGAGAGCATATTTGCTTACACTTGTGCTTATTTACATTTCCTTTCAGTTGTGACATACAATAGGACAGATGGGGGGGAGTGGAGAGGGTTAGTTGAACAACGTGGTTTTGAGTAGTATGCCGAAAGCATGGTATGACTTTTCATTCCTTAGTGTGGTGGGGAGTGCCAGTTCCAGTTTTTGGGTGCTAAGTGTTGAAAGCTGGGCCCTCCGGCTTTACTTCTTTTGAATGTGGGTACATTCCCCCCCCCCGCTTCACTGCCAGTCCACTCCACAAGCCCTGTTCACTTCTTAGGAGCGGCCTCAGAGTAGTGCTCAATCCTGCTTTCGCAGCGGCTTCTCCTCTGTACTTTCGCTGTACGACTACCTTCCCCCTCTTTGTGGTGCTTTTGTCAGGGGTTCAGGGGCACCCCGATGTAGCGCTTTCCTTGGGTCCCTCTTGTGGCCCTGTGGTGATATCCTGTCCAGTGTCACTGGCCGCACCTTGGGTTCTTGGCACCTGCTGTTGCGTTAGGGGCTGGTTCCTTCCTTTGTCCTTCTCTTTGCTTCCTCCTGCGACGCTACCCCGGCTCCCCACCTTATGCCTACCTCAAGCGTCCAGTGGGACAGGCTCTTTGCCTAAATGCAGCCGCTTTCCGCAGTGCTTTCCAGCGCCTTCCACCTGTTGCCTTTGACGCTTTGTTATTGTCAGGCCCTGGCTTGGTGTCTCTTTATTGCCAACTGTTTGTCTTTTCTCAGCTCCCATGCAGCACTACTTTCACTTTCTCACTATATCTTCCAGGCCTTAGTGTGGCTGTCTGCCTCCAACTTCCTCCCTGCCCAGGTATTGGCCTCTGCAGCCTGTGCCGGTAGGGTCTGTGTGATGCTGCCAGCCCTGCTCCCTTCCCGGGCTTCCTCTTTCTTGGCCACCTCGTACTTGGTATGAACCAGGTCCTCCTGCTCCATTGTCCTGCACTGTTTATCCTGGCCTGTGCCTTGGGCCTTCAGCGACCACCAGCATCCAGAGAGGAGCGGGCCGAGTTCTGTTTCCTCAGCTCCCCTCTCCACCTGTGCGCTCTCCCTGGAACACCAGGTTTCCGTCCCCAGCGGGGTCCCCACAGCTAGCTGCTGCACTACCAGTCACTGCCGCCACCGGGACAATCTTTGCTGTCTTTGTGCTGCACACTACTAGTGCTGCACGTCTTTGTGTGTGCTCCACGTTCACAGCAGCAGGGCTGTGTTCCTCTATGCTTGCCACCTCTTCGCCCACTCCTCCAGACTTGTTCGTCGCACCCCGGGGCGTACAGTCACTTTGCTGCACCACTCCCGCTGCAGCACTGGTCCTGGCTCCCTCGACAGGCTCCCGCACTAAATCTTCTTTTCGTTCCTGGTTGCCACGGCCAACACTGCGTCACCACTCCTCCTGTGCCTATGGGCGCCGAGAGTCTTGAGCGGGTATCTCTGCTCCGACTCCAACTATGCAGCAGATGCCATTTTCTGCCGTGGGCTCTGCTGCTCCTCTGTCTCACTTTCTCAGCACTCCAGGCTTCCTGCGCCTTCTGCTGTCTCACCTGCACACGCTGTTGGTTGGGGCATGTTGCTCTGTACTTTTCTGCTCATTTGCAACGTAGGGCTGATCTTTATTTACATATCTGGCAGGAGCTGAGAGGACTCATGTCTTTACAGCATGGAGCAGGCCATGCCCTCCACCCGCCTCCAACCCGGTGGTCTTTTCCACTAGTGTTGATTTTGTAGATTTGTGTGTCTGCGTAGTTGTAGCAAGTGAGACCGTCTTTTGATGAGATGGGTCATGTAGATGTTGAAGAGCAGTGGTGAGAGTGATGAGCCTTGTTGAATTCCACAGGTTGTTCAGTGAGGTGCTGAGTTCAAGGGGTTTAGCCACGTTGTTTCCGTTTGTTCTTTCTGCTAAGAAGTATTTTAGTAATGCCGGGTTACCGATTCCTAGTTCTTCTAGTCTTTTGATGAGGGTTTTGTCGTGGACTGTCAAGACTAATGATCAGTAGTATTAGATCATCCCATATAGATGGTAATGCTGTTTCTGTTCCTCTCATGGGTCTGTAGCCGACTTTTGCCTGGTCTAGTAACTGATTTGTTTCCTACATGTTCCAGGATTTGTTCGTAAACGTAGCTTTCTATGAGTTTTGACTGGTACGGGATGTTTGTAATTGGTCAATAGTTGGTAGGGCGCGTTTCCTGATGGTTCTTTGAGGAGTGGTTTGAATTATACTGATTTGAAGGCTTGTGGTACATTTCATATTGCTAGTGAACGGTTGAAGATGTTTCAGAAGTATTATGCATCTGATTTTTGGGTGAGGTTAGTGTTACACATGTCTGGTGTGCAAGGATCTGCTGGCTAGCCAGCTCTGATGATTTTGTTCACTATGCTGGTGAGTTTTCCTGATGAAATTGGTGATAAATTGTTCGGTCTCATAGTTGGTTGCAGCATTGGCTTGTTAGGGCAGTTGGTGTTTTTGGGCATGCTCTCGATCACTTGCTCGATATTTGTTTTAGTTGTTGTTGAAGTAGTCTCTTGAAGTTCTGTGGTAAAATATAATGGATCTATACCAACAAATACCCTATGTACTCTCATGGAGCCAAATTCAGGACTGTGAAAAATAGATAGAACCAGAAAATCTTACCTTTTTTGTATGGCACTTATATTTAATTAAACTAATGAACCAAATAAGAGTAAGGAGAAAGCACAAACGGGTCCTCTTCTGAAGTCTCCCAATTCCTGTGCGTTCACCTCACAAATGCCACAGACAACCACCCTAATAGTGCATTGTTCTTAGTAGGCACTCTGCAATGATCCCTGTCATTCCTCACATGATCAGGAGGTTGTGAAAGTTCGGGAAATCAATTATCCTAATGGCCCCAGATTGGGCCGGGAGTTCATGGTACCCGGACTGTCTGGACATGTCCATCTGCCTCCAATATGTCTTCCACTAAGAGAGAACCTTCTCTCGCGAGAGGAGGGTCGGGTTCTCCATCCCAGAGGCCAAGACACTCTGCCTTCATGCATGGTTTCTGAGAGGCTGATGTACAAGGATTGGGACCTCCCAGATGACATAATGGAGATTTTGCTTTTGGCCAAAAGGCCAGCAACAAAGTCTTTGTACCGCTGCTGTTGGAATCATTTCTGTAGCTGGTGCAGGGATAAGAATGTGGACCTTTTTCTATGCAAGACACCACAGGTGTTTTCTTTTCTGCTGTACTTGGCCAATCTGGGGATCCAGGTTGTTGCCATTTAAAGGTTATTTGCCAGCGCTTTCCATCTTCAAGCACTCGTCTGAGGAAACGTCATATTTTATAATACCTTTGGTGATAGCATTTCTAAAGGGACTCACTATTGTGTTTCCTCCATCTCTTTTTCAGGTTCCGGTTTGGGACCTTAATCTGGTTCTAAAGTTTCTCATGTGTGCACCATTTGAACCACTGTATTCATGTCCCTTAAGACTAACATTCAAAACCATCCCGTTAGTAGCATTGACATGAGCCCGTAACATGAGGGAGTTGCAGGCACTATCTTCTAAACCACCTGTTACGGTCTTCCATAAGGGCAAGGTTGTCCTTAAGGTCAAACCTTCATTCCTACCTAAGGTCATATCAGATTTTCCTTTGGCACAAAAGATAGTATTACCTACTTTTCACCCTCCGCCTCATCCTGGCAAGGAAGAGGAGAGACTACACAGACTTGACCCATGGGAGGCCTCTGAGTTTCTACGTTTCAAGGATGTCAGTTTTGTCTGGTTGGCCAACTGTTTATAGGATACACTGGTCATAGGTTGGGTCAGTTTGTAACCAAACAAACCTTGTCCAGATGGATTATTTTAGCTATTACTGAATGCTATAGGCTGGCCGGGAAAGATTCCCAAAGAATGAGTGAGCCCATTCAACTAGGGGCGTGGCTACTTCTGCTCTGCAAAGAGGTGTTCCAATAACAAATATTTGTGAGGCAGCCACTTGGTCTACCAGTCACACTTTTACAAAGCATTACTGCCTTGATTCCACCTTAAGTCAGGATGAAAGCTTTGGGAAAGCAGTTCTTTGTGAGTCTATCAAAGATGAATACGTGGGAGGACACAATCCATTCGAAGAACAAGTTCCTTTCTACTGGTAACGTTCTTTCGACTGGATGGTCCTCCCACGTATTCCTCATCTCCCCTCCCAACCTACCCCTCAGTAGAATTTCCATGTTATTGCAGCTTACGCTCCTTCAGAGTCCAGTACGGTCTAATCCGTTTTAATGCGGTTAGTTCTACTGTAAGAATGACACAAAGAAAACATGTACTGAAGCCAACCTTCGATGACATCCTCGAGACGGAGGCCCACGAGGGACATTGAGTCAACCACATCGGCGCACAGTGCCCTCTGCTGAAACACTTTGCTGACACTGGATATTGGAGATATCAAAAGATGAGGAATACGTGAGAGGAACATCCAATCAAAAGAACGTTGTCAGGGCTAAGTAGCGTCTTGTTCTTCTTGGCCAACTTGGGAATCACCTGTCGCTGCTATTCCTTTTCTAGCTTCTTTGGGATGTCCCAGTATTTCTGGGGACGACTCCTTCCAGGGCACCTGCCACAAAATGTTCTTCCCAGAGCAAAATAGCAGAGTAGTGAGGACGAATCAGGTGGCGCAACCCAGGGCACAGCTAACCTCCCCACTTCAGCGCGACCTCCAGATCGCTGTACTCAGGTCAGCCATCTTGGGGCCTCCCCTTTGAGAGGCCTGTGTTCTCCTTTGCTCGCTTATTCATATTGGCCTCTTTTGGTGATTTCGGTATATCGCCATTCAATGCCTTGTAACATTTTTCTTACATGAGAGATCTCGGCCAAATTTGCCCCCTTTTTTTCCTCACATGTAGGCGTTCGTAACAGCACCCAGGAATCGTAGTTTGCTGTAGAGGAGTGAGAGAAAATAACCAAAAGGAGACCCTTTGTCATTTTTTCAAAAAATGACAATAAAATGATGTACAAAGAAGCCTGTGCTTTTTTTCCCTGTAAGAGCTAGGGGCAAATGGTTTGCTGTGCTGAATTCCCCATTTTCCTGGCTTTCAAGAACAGGTTGAGTGGAAACCAAACAAATAGATTTTGATATGGTTATCAACCGTTTGTGAGAGGTAGGCGATTTTGTCCTTTTTTACCAATAGGACATGTGTGTGTGGACGGAATGGAAGAAAAGGATAGGAAAGCTGAATGGGAGGACGGAAAGGCACACATTTCTGAAAAGTAGACAAAATTCCAAGTTTAGGACGGGGTGATTTGCGCAGGTCAGGCAACAACTATGTAGTGAAAAATTCCATAGTTTCGGGAAAATGACCGAATAAAAGGTATGTGGTGGACATGGTTGGCCTGGTACAGCAATGGCTTTTTTGAATTTTGAGAAAAACAATGCTCCACTACATTCCCCCGACTCTTGCAGTTAGGAAATCACACATTTTTTGTAATGATTCACAAAACAAGCAATACCAAAAGCCAAAAACAGAGCTATGGTACACAGGAGTTTTATGCTTACGGCCTAAACAGATATACTTGGCATAAGTAAATGAGGAAAACAAATGCAGTGAGGAATGGCAAGCATCCATTTTTTGAAAGAGCACAGGCAGACCTTTGGAAGGGTAGGTGACTTGTGCAGGTTACAAAAGTGTATAGTGCCTAAAGCAGCGACTAAATATAGGTCACATTTGGGAAATGAAAGGGTTGTGTGACAAAGGGCAGCAGAAAATGGGTCGAAACGGTATGAAAACCATGCAAACAAAACAAATGCACCTTCCCACATGTGTCCCGACGAAAACGGTATGTCATGTGTGGGTGCACCTTACCGGGGTGCAAAGAGAAAAGCCTAAAACACGGGTAACCCCAAGTCTTTTCACACAACACATTTTCAGGAATTTCGCTCATGTGCACACCATACAGATTTGGGCCTAGGGTTTCCAAGCCACCAAGGAAAAGTGGGAACCCTATGCACTTCTGAAAAGAGGACACCCGTGGGAATCGGAAGTCTGACTCGCGCAAATGGGAGACGGGTGCCCAAGGCCAGGTATGTGATCCCCAACCAGCCTGGTATTGTGGCTGGCCTTCGTTACAGCTTCTCCCTCCGGGAAAGGACAGGGAATGTCCCGGGCATCCTGGGAACCACCGCTGGGCTTGGGAACGTTCAACCCACACTGGGAGTCAGCCGCCCAAGGCCAGGGATATGACCCCCTGCAACGCTGGAGCTCTGACTGGGTTGCATTACAGCTTCTCCTCTCTGGGAAATGACGGGGATCCTGCCGGAGCTCCCCGCAACTGTTGCTGGGCTTGGGGAAAGTGATACCACATGGGAGACAGCCGCCCAATGCCAGGGTCATCAGCCCCGACCATCCTGGAGCATGGGCTGGGCTGCGATACAGAATTTCCCTTGGGGGCAGGAAGGGGACCCTGTCGGGGCTCCCTGGAGCTGCCGCTGTGCTTGGGGACAGTACACCCACATGGTAAACTGATGTGCAAGGCCAGGGACATCACCTCCAACCGTCCTGGAGTTCTTGCTGGCCTGTGTTACAGCTTCTCCCCACCCTGTAGTCCCGGCATACCTCCCCGAAGGGAAAAGCTGTAATGCAGCCCAGCCAGAACTCCTGGGGGAACACATCTGCCCCCAGGAGGGCCCAAACCTGCAGCGCCATGCTTTGGGGGGCCTTTCTGGTGGCTCGCTCCCCCCACCCCAAGTGGATGGGGGGGCATCTCATGTAGCCCTCCCTGGCGGCAGATGCCCCATCCTAGGGGAAGAAATCTGCCCCAGGGTGGGCTACATGAAGTGCCCCGCTCCACTTGGGGTGGAGGGAGAGGGCCACCCCTCTTTTACTGTTAAAATATACCTGGTGGTCTAGTGTGCCCCCCCAAACACCCTTCTTTTTAATTTTCTTTTTTTTGCCCCCCCCCCCCCGGGGGCAACCATCTGCCCCCAGGTGGGGTAATACCAGCTGCCCCATGCTTTGACCTGCGCCAATATTTCTGGAGGCCCACTCCCCCTCACCCCAAGTGGGGGGGGGGGCATCTCATGTAGCCCTCCCTGGAGTCAGATAGGGGCAGAAATCTGCCCCCATGGAGGGCTACATGAGGTGCCACCATCCACTTGGGGTGGGTGGGGGAGAGGGCCACCCCCCTTTCATGGGGAAAGAAAAACCTGGTCGCTAGTGGCCCCCCACCCAAATCTTCTCTTTTTCTTTAATGTATGATGTGCCCCCTTCCCTGGGGCCAGATGATCACCCATCTGCCCCCAGGGTTCTCAATACATGTGCCCCATGCTTTGGGGGCCGGGGGGGAAAAGGGCTGCTTATATAGTAAGCAGCCCGCTCCCCTCCCCCCCCACATCACAAACAGATCCCTGGTGGTCCAGTGGCATTGCTGGCCGCGGATCGAGCGATCTGCGCCCAATCCGTGACCAGCAATGCTTTCAAAAAAGGTGTTGGAAAGGGGAAGAGTCTACCCTTTCCAATGATCCCTCCCTCGATCTCCGGCTTGCATTACAGCCGGAGATTGAGGGAGAGGGGTTCTTACCTTCTCTATTCACTGCGACTGCCGCTGTGAATTTACTTTGTTTCATGTCCGTGTGCATTACGCACACCGATGTGAAACTGAAGGTAATCCAACCCCCGGGCCATGAAGAGGGACCTCCCCATCACATAGCCTAAGGGTTGGATTACAGTTTTGAGCGATCCCTGCTTTTCAGGGATCGCGGAGTGCAACCCAGAGGGAATTCCAAGGACTAGATACCTCGTCCTTGGGACTAAAGTGGTTCATTGATTCACACCAACAGGAAAATGAGTGGCGCCTCCCTCTATTAAGCACCTACCCACATCTTGGCTATAACAGCAAAGTAAATGAATAGAGTGAAAAAATAAGTGGAGATTTTCAAATGAACAGATCTCTATTACAGCATGTAACTATCGGATGTGTAATGTACATTTTTTTGTCCTTTTTAATTGCTGATTACTTTGTTATTCTGGCAGCCTGCTCTTCTTCATCCCAACTGTTTGGGTTAGCTTGCACCAGAGGAAGAACAATAAAACTGATTGGCTGTGTGCCATGTCCCTCCAGGTTGTGGCCACTATCTAATAAATCAGTCAGCAAACCCCCAGTTGTAGGCATGTTGGTAAGACTTTGCAGGTGTCCAGGCCATTTATTTAAGAATGTTCTTTTTTGATGCATCACATTTTTCCTTGTGTGGGGTGGTGTTTTTATTGTACATTTCACTTTTTGAGTAACCATTTAAAATTATTGTAAAATGTAAATTAGATTAGTCAAGTTTTTTTTTTTTTTTTTTTTTTAAAACAGGAAAGTATATTTAAATGTCACCCGTGTGGTCAGGCATGCCATGCAAGCCAGTGGCCGTTTTGCCTGGCAGGGTATTAAAAAAAATATATATATATATCTTTTTTGTAACTTTCAATTACGCAAGTGTTGTTGGAATGTGGCTCTGGCCACTGACCTCCCAGAAGCACCAGAGTGAACTGAAAGTAGATCTGAAGTTGCAAAAAACAAGGTATAATGAAGGAGCATTATCTGTTAAGCAGAGCTCAGCCTGCTTGTTTTGTTTTTAAGAATTTGCTGCCTCCAATTAGTTTTTTACATTTTTTAATGAAGAGCTTGTCTCTCTTAAAATATATACTGTAGACTTGCTTTGTGAGCTGAACTTTGGGACTCCATTGGCAGGTGCACTCGCCACAGGAGTATGAAGGGAGGACTGGTGGGGCTATGAGAGAGCCTGATGGAGGTGGGGGCCAAGTGAGAAAAGGACCTTGAATGCCAGAAGGGCCCAGATCAGGGCAGCGGCGCATCAGGGGAGACTACGCAAACCCAGTGCCTCAATTCAGGATAGAGATGCCAACAAACTCACTCCACTAACAATTTCCCCCTCTGCATACACACCTCAAACTCCAAACCAAACACAACCGAAAAACCTACAGCACAACAAACCGCACAAACTTCACTGCATTGCAACAACAAAACAAAAAAAACCAAAAAACACAAAGACTCGAACAACAGTACACAACGACTACCGGCCGCAAACTCTGCAGGCCCAGCCCACGGACCCACCGGGCTGAGGCCGCCAACAGCACATCACTGCTCTCTTGCACTTTTCCTGCTTCCTCCCACGAACTCAACCTCTCCTCCTCTTTCAGAGCCGCCAGGGGACCACTCTGGTGGTGATAGTGCACGTTACAAATCTCCTTTAACATTAACCCCATTGTGTATTTTGTATTCGATCAATTTTTAAAGAAAGCACTGTGCCTTCTGAGTGCTCCAAGTTTTTCTCTTTTAAATTTCTTTGTCCATAGCTTTGAAGGAAAAACATTGGGGATTTGAATTAAGTTGGGTAATTAACACGTATTGTAACAGCGCTAAGAAGGGGTAGGAGCCTGGCAGTATTTAAAAGCTTTTTAGTCTAAAAGTAAATGCTGCTATTTATATTGAAACTGCAGTAGTGTAAATATTGAATATGAATATTTGTGGAAAAGTACCAGTGGCCATTTCTTGTGGTTGATGACTATGGATGCATCCAGACGGAAATGTCAAACAAAAATACCATGAAAGACAGGAGTCTTAATTCATAAGTTTAAAAAAAAATCACCACAGGTTTAGCAGGATGTCAGAAAAGATATGTTGTAATACATAAACATTTGTCAAGTTATATTTAATTTTTCAAACTCACTCCTGAGCAGTGTTCTGTGAAACGGGTGTACTTCTCCTATAAGGCAACTGGTCATCCCCCATGAAGCAGTGTGATTGACCCAGAATCCTGTTCTGTTTTCTGTTCCCATCACAGAGCCATCTTGAGCTCATTATTTAACATAACCATTTTGTTTATTTTTTTTTTATTCTTTTGCACTGAAATGTTGATTGATCTCTGAGGACAGTCCTTCTACCCCCAAACCCCTTACAGTTGAGCAGCTTTTGTTTCTGCTTGGAGTCTGGTGGCTCTCCTGTACAAAAATTGCTAAATGTGCTTGTTATATTGGTCTTAACCCGCAGTCTTTGTTGCTTCTGACAATCATAGCTTTGACTGAAGATAGTGCAGGGCATGCATTACATAATTCTTGAGAGAAGCAAGGATGTTGCTATTAGAAATTAGCAGTTTGGCTCAGGGTAGGCTCTTGACCTGCAAGTGGCTCTGGTACACCTCTTGAATGATCTGACAAGGGAAGGCTTAGACCAGGGACCACCTTAAAGAGATACTTCATCTCTACATTCTGAATGTGCTACATCCTCCTCATAACTCCGTTTAACTCCATCTGGTGGTGTTTGAGGTTGACATTCCTTGATGAGGTCATGCTAGACATACACATTGTTCAGTGTTAAGACGCAACAGCTCTTTTCTATGCCGGCTATTTTTGATGCATTGTCATTCTGGCAAGACTGCTCTTGCCTATGGATCAAGCAGGTCGATGTCAAGAGTTAGCTTACCAGGGTGCAACAGTTATTTCCTTTTTCCTAATGTGGCGTCCTGTGCATTTCCTAGTCAGAACCTAGTGGTATCTTGCTGTGACACCCGATTGTGTGAGTGATATGCCAATGGCACTTCCCAAGAAAAGCAACCCATGGAAACCAGAGAAACCACTGCAGCCCAGAGGGTATTATCGCATATCTCTAACAATAATTTGGCATTTATATAGCGCTACGAACCCTCAGGTATCTGAGCGGTGCTTATTATTACCCACGGTGTGTGGTGCTCATTTATCGACCTCGGAAGGATGAAAGGCTGAGTTTGGCCCCGCCGGGATTTGAACCTGCGTTAGCAGGCTCTGCACGATGTCAAAGCGAGTGCTCTACTCACTGTGCCACTTGACCGGCTTGCTACTGCCTTAACTCCTCTGAAGACGAGACTGCAGATATTCAACCTCTTGCACCCTGCCCCCAAATGAGGAGCTTGGACTGTTGAGTCAATCTCTTCCAGATTATTTTGGTAGTTTAACTTTGAAAGCAGCATCAGCATTAAAAATCACTGCAGTGGCTCAGCCCACCAAAACCAATGGGACTTTTGTTACTGTAAGGCTACAGTCGCTGGTGTTCTCGAAGTGATATTGCACATATTTTTTACACCTGCAATTACTTCACATCCATAGAAAAGAGCAGTTCTTTTTGAGAGATTACCCACTAGCGCGGACCCTGTGGTAACTCGCGTAGAAAGGAAAATACTTGTTTTGCCCTGTGTAAGGGTGCAGAAGGAGGAGACAAACACGGGTGGCATGAGGATTGCTATAGACTTTTATTTATTCAGGAAAATAAAGAGAAACCTAACTTTCCCTGCCTCAACTAAAACACAAAGGGTTCTGTCAGAATGTGCCTGTAAATCAATAGTCCACTGTCAAAAACATGATTTCTGTCCCTTAAACATAAAACTAAACTAGAGATAAAGTAGACTACCTTGGTCCAGAATTACTCCCTTCTGGACTGGGGATAAAAGTTCACTTCCAATTCTTCGATTTTCTTGGGGAAATGGCTCTTCCCTGGGTCAAAATAGTCCTCCAACATAAAGGCAAAGTTCAAGCACTTTTCTCTGGCAGACATACTTCCTATCATCTAACACTTGGTATCTGAAAGTCTTTATAACTTTGGTTACCAGGAGAATCCTGGTATCTTGATTTAAGAGTTCAACACAACCAGGGGGGAATTACTCCGTTCCCCTGGTCTCTTTACATTTGGTTGCAGAGTTCAACACCACTAGGGATACTGACTTCCTTTTCCCTGGTGAGCAAATAATTGTGTGTTCTTTCCAGTTGGCCAAGAGAATGCCTCCCTTCTCCTGGCTTGGTATGTCATTTGGCTTGGGGGAATTACTTCCTTCTCCAGTCTTCTTGGCCCTGTCTTCATTTTAGGGCCTCCAGGGGGAAATGACTCCCTTCCACTGGTCCATGTATCGCATAACTTCAAACGAACATTTCTCAAATGTTAGAAGGGTCCAAGTTAGGGGAGCTTTGCTAAAGTCCACTTGAGGTAAGACTTCATAAAGCTATCTCTTCGCTATACGTGTCCCCAACTCTTAGTAGTAATCTGTACTACTCAAGCAACCTTGGCAGATTTCTTCGGTCTCCTTGGTCAGTGTGAGTTTTTAGCACCTTTTTCTCAGCACCAACAAGGACAGTATTTGTCCGGTGGATCTTCTTCGATTCTGGAGTCCTGCACTCTGGTGAGGGGACTCTGAGTTGGATCGTGTCTCTGAAGATTCACCTGGAGCTCAGCAAAGACTTGGATGGATTTGGCCTCTCAAAGACGTTGCACTGCAAATGAGTCTCCTGGTATTGGCAGTTTGCAGGTCTGGAAAGGCTCAGCATCTCGAGAGATGGCTCAAATTGCAGTTCGTCTCCGGGCCGGTTGTTCCCACCAGCCAAAGGGAAGTAATCATCCTCTTCGTAGCTCCTCATTCGAGTGGAAAATGGGGTCAGGACAGCAGTGGGCACTTCAGTGATGCAAAGGTTCTTCAGGCGTCTCTGGTTGCCTTCTACTTCGGTTACTTCAGTTTCCAGTGGTCAACTTGCCTTTCACCTCCGGAACTTCACCTTCTATTCAGTTTCACCACACACTGCTCTGCAATCTCTATCTTCAGTTTACAGAAGGGGGTGGGTGACTGTCCAAGCAGTGAAAAACTCCTCCCCCTCTTCCTGCCTGCCCAGACACACCAGATCCTATCCAGGGACACCGAAGGGTTCCTGCCAAAGGCAAATCACACACAAAGACCTCCCCCTCACAGAATGGTAGAAGGGCTAACAAAGAACAGCCACAATAGGAATGGCAAAAAAAGAAAGGAGCCACCATGTAAGAACATGGGTGACCCTATTGTGCACAACTGGGACTGTGAATATAGTCTGCGTTAAAAAATAGCACAATAGTTAGAATGTCCACTGCCATCAGCCATAACTATAGGGTTGTCTATGTGACTAAAAAAGTCACAGGAGCAGAGAGAAGGGGGTTACTAGGTATCTCTTAGCACGCCACATAAGGTGGTGTGTGCTAATCTCTATTGTATAAAGGTTTAGGAGGGATGCAAAGTATCCCTCTATCCTTACTAACTGCAGTTAGTAAGGATAAAGAGTCTCAAAGGAGAAACCAAAGGGTTCCCAGCAACACTGCCCCCAAGGAGCTGTGTGGTGCAAAAGTTAAACACAGATGTCTTTAAAGAGATATGGAGGAAATCAGACTCCATAGTAAAGGTAATACACAGAGAACAAAGTTCCAAAAGTCAGAGCAAATAAGAAGTAATTAGTGGAAAAAGGCTCCATCATTCAGGATGGAAAGAAAAAGGTCCAGAATTCCAGCAAGAAGTGCTGGGGGTCTCACTAGGAGAGCGGATGAAGCATAAAAATGATAAATCTCCCTAACCGTCCTCAACCTCCGCTTCTCTACTTTGGTTGGACTAACTTGGTATCCCTCTCTACCAAGTACTGCAACGAAGATAATGACTCTTGTTACTTTCTGACTTCGGGTCTCAGACCTTGGTTTCTTGCTCTCCGGTTTGGCCCACTTGGTTCCCTCTCCTGCCAAGTATGACCAGGAGGTAGATGCCTCACTTCTTGAGTTTGGTCTCTGATCCCTCTCGATTATTCGATAGTTTTTGTTATGCCACTGGGCCAAGCGTTCCTCGGGTGCAAGACCCTCTCGCCGCCTGCCTCGCCTCCCTACTGGGCATCTCGAACTTCCCTGTACCTGCCACCGGGATTGGGTAGCACTCTGGTTCTTCCTTGGTTCGGGCACCTCGATGGCAGCACTTGAGTTCCTTCTTCCTCTGTCTAACAGCTGTTTGAGTCTTTGCTCGGCTTCTCTGCTTTGCGGTCTCAACGCTGTCACCAGACCTCCCTGTCCACCTGGTCACGGTTGTGCCACTGCCCAGTTTGTCAGGACTGGCTGGGAGGTCGCTTCTCACTCCACCTCATCTGAACTTCCATAGCTGCTCGCCTGCGTCCGAACGCTCTGCCTATTTCTTCTCTGGGCACGATACGAAACTCCCAGGTTCGTTGCTTGCTCAAGACAAGTAATCCTTCTTTTTGCCTTCTATGGCATAGGCTCCACCCTGGCGCAACATCCACACCTGTAGCTGTCATGTCAGTCCTTATTCCTCCTACGCACCACCTCGTCCCAGTATTTGGGTCAGGCAAACCCTCAGGGTTCTCAAAGATCTCCTTCGTCCCAGTACATTTGGTTTTGTCAATCTTGCGTATGTTACAGCAGTACATGGGCCTACTGTCAGTACAAGAGTTTGTGATGAGAGTGGGGCTTTAGTGAAGGTGTGTAAAGGACAGGGGTGGAAAATTAGGTTTGAAGTCGCTCGTCGAGTTCTCATATGTAATCTTTTTTTCTTCCAGCTCTTACTAGTCTGAGCACTGGGGACAGAAGTGGATTCCTGAATCATTATAGATGTTTTAGATGGTATACTGTGCATAGGGGAGATGGGGAGTGTCGGGGGAGGGAGGGAGAGAAGGGGTGATGACCCAGAATGTGCATCCCTATCGCCAAGAAGTGAATCTTCCCCTGACACCTCCTTCCGGGTTACACCACCCGCAGGGGATTATTGGCTAGTGGCCACACCACCCTGGCCTTGCAGGAGAGGGTTACCCCCTGGGGAGAAACGTCATTCATAGACTAGTCGCACCTGATTAACAGGATTATGTATCTAGAATAACCAATCTAAGAAACCTATTTCGTTCTCTAAGTCAGGAAAGCAAGCATTAACTTGTCTGTTACTAACAGTAGGCAAGTCTTTTTTAACCATATATCTGTGATGGCTGATTAAGGCATTTTAGGACATTGGTCATGTCATCCACAGGACGGTCTCCTACTTCTACATAGTTGACCGTCCTGGGGAGAACATGACCGATCCTTCCAGTAGGAACTTTAGACTGCATTGCCATTATCGGATTACTTACTTTACTGAGCTTAAGCAGACAAGCAGCCAAGGATGAAGACTTGACTTTCCTCATAATAGAGCCAATCACATCTGCAATACCAAAAGCATGGTGCAGAGGCAGTTTGACAACCCCAACATCAGAAGGAATCCATCCAGCGCACAATAACAATCACATTTCTCTTCCACTGTTCAATGCCTATTTAGAAGGGTAGAGCGCATTATAAGCACAGAACGTTGAGGTTTGGCATCATGCGACAGTTAATACTTTCAGTAGCGGCCCCGTTGAGTATTCCTGTTACCATTTAAGATTCAGTAACCCTGACTATTGTTCTTAAACGAGAGAGCTATGAAATCTGCTTGGATAAAAGTGTTAAAAAAAAAAAGCTGGTAAGGTTCACCCGGTACTTTGTCATTCAGAGGAAGCTGACATTTTGAGTCAGGATGCCATGTTCCAATTGGACATTTTTACACACCAGCATGATACAACTCGGACCCATCATTATGCCCTTTTAAATGTTTCCATCTACAGATGTGGAGAAAATCAATTTCCATCCAGAGAAAAAGGCCGAAATTTATGACAAGAAGAAGCCAAGTTTCCTTTCTTTTTATTTTTTTTTATTTTTATTTGTCAATCAAAAAAAAGATTTTTACAAAGGAACAAAGACGCAGTAGAAAAACTCGAATGAAGTAGAGCAAAGAGGGAAAAAAGAGAAGAAAGTAAAAGTAGCAAAAAGAAATATCCGAAACAAAAAAAAACTGGAATCTTCACAGAACTGTTCACAGATCAGCCCGAACTAGACAGTCTTGTACTTGAAGAACTAGGCATAAATGTCATAATATGCTGCAGGATTTTAAATAGTGTCGTTTGCCAGGAGGCTCTGTCTCCTCCTATCATATTAAACCTCCATGATTCTTCACTCAAAGGATTAATGTGGAAGTGGTTTAAGTAATGACTTCTTATCGTGCAAGTTCCTGGACAAGACGGGAGCGGATGGTCTCTTTCATTTTCATTACTGCAAAGCCGGCAGTCGCTGGTAGGAGAAAAGCCTCTAATTGCCAGGATTTCGTTGGTTTCCAACAAGTTCACTCTGGCTCTCAGGAGAAAATTTCGTGCCTGTCTGCCGCGGAATTTCGCAATAAAGCTTTGTAATTTATTCTGTTTTTTTGTATCCGGAAGGAAGTTGTGTCGTGAGCTTGTTAGATGCGGCTACCTCTTAGGTCAGAGACCAATCCAGATCTTTGTTTCTTTAGTTCTTGATCAAGTCGTCCTCTTCACATGCAATAGCATTCAGTAGGGCTTTATTATCGTTTCTCCAGGATTTGAGCATCTTATAGCATTTCACTTCCTATAAGAGCGTATATTGACTGACAGTTTGGTAGCAGGCATTTCCTGTATAGCAACAGTAAATTACAATTTAAAGTGCCTTGCAGTGAGAGGAGACTTGGCTCTCATTGAATCAATGCCACCGGCGTAGAATTAGGAAGACCCAAGACTGTCCTCCAAAAATATGCTTCCAGCCTCGGCCGGATTGTTTTTGGAATTGATAGCATGGCCTCTGCCCCATAGGTGATGGAAGGTACGACTTTAATTTTATAGACGTTTAGCACCAGAATAGTGGAGAGTTGGACAAATTCCAGGTCAATCGCCTTACCTTGGATAGCCAATTTTCTTATCTTGCTTTGAAGAGCATTTTGCACCGTAGTTTCTTGTTTTGAACTGTCCAGCTTTACACCAAGATATTTAAAGTCATTGACTTTTTCTATCTCGGAATCTTGGCGGCACCATTTCAATTTCTCTATTCTCTTGGATGATTTCTCAAATATTGTCACTTTGGTTTCTCTTTTAAACAATCCCAGCTCACTGGACCCTAAAACTATTTCTGACAGAGGTTCTGTTAACAGGTGAACAAAGGCAGATTTACTTGGTAGTCGAATGTTAGAAAAGCGCAAATGGGCGTTGAACGAAAGCATCAACGTTCTTTTTGTACTGTGGGGGAAGGGTTCCAAAAATAGATGTGTGTGCGCTTTGACACACTTTGTCTGAGAATAGTAATTACTGTGGACTTGAGTGGTTTGGAAGATTTATTTGTGCCTTTTTGGAAGGATTCCCTTTTGCTAGTGAGGCATGGAGAAACTACTTTGCCAGAATAGTCCTGGTGACACAGCGTGGGTTCAATGAGCCAAGTTTTCAGATATTCTTCACTTATCAGAGCATCCACAACAAAAACTAGCGCTCAGAATATACTTAACATCCAGACTACATCTAGTAATTGAGCGGAAAATCTTGGCTTTTGAGTTCGTATAGTATGGACATCTAAGGCTACCAACTGATGATCACTCAACAAGAGGTATAGTGGTTGTTGGCTTTTAGAGGTTTAGAGGAATCGTCCCTGTGCAGAAATACTTAAGGTGGAGACTTGTACATCAATTCATTCCTTTACCAAGTATTATTTTTTTGACACACATGAGCAAGTGTGGCAATTCACACTTAAAAATGTATGTTTGGATAGTTCTCGGATGTTAGATGTACATACTCTCCTTTTCTCCATTTTGGAAATAGTCCTGCTAGCTTTTCCTAAAGGTTATGTACTATGTAATGGAATATTGTCATCATACTCTTAAGTCCCATCCCCTTTCCTCCATGCTGCGTGGACGTCCCTTCCAAGGGACGGCAGACTGAACCTTTTTCACCAGAAAAAACCTTCCCCTTCAAACTCAGAGGCGTGCATGGGTGCGACCCTGGGAGCATGCACTGCCCTGACTGTGCCGCCACACCTCAGTCCCCTTTTCTAAATCGACGGGAACAGGCCAAATTCACCAGCGCTCCTGGGTTTGGCTTCGGCCATGTAATTCCACTCACAGATATTTATGCACACAGATATGGTCCCTGTTCAGCCTCAGCAGCGTGCTCCGGCCCCCCAACCGATTGTGCAGGGGGTTCCGTACCAGCCGCCGGCTCTGGTCTCTGCACCTCAGCTCGCTTCTCCGAGCACCACCCCCAATCTGGTGCCATACCAACCGGACCCTCAGGTGGACACGGATGAGGACCCTGACACGCCTTCTTCAGCCAAGGGTTTCCACGAATGTCTTGCAGGGCTGGTAGAGTACTTGGGCCTTCCTCAACCTGAGGTCGAGCAACCTGCAGAGGGGGTCCTCGCAGAAGTCCTCACGCTACGTCCCGTTGCTAGAACGGGGACCCTGATGCAGGACGACGTAGTTGCCTTGGCCAAGAAGGGTTGGCTCAAGCCTCACTCAGCCCAGCCGGTAAATAAACACCTCGACGCCAAGTAATGGCAGCTGAAGGGGATACACTCTTGCTATTGGCCCATCCTCCGCCATACTCCTCGATGATCCCTGCAGCATCACTGTACTCCAAGCCTCAGTCATCCTCAGCCGCCTCCTGCGGTGCAGCTAGGCAAGGAGGGAGAAGATCTTGGAGGCGTACGGGAAGAAGCTGTATTCCAACGCGTTCTTGCACCTTCGTCAAGCCAATGCGGATGCCATGCTGGCAGCTGTTCACCTGCGGCTCTGGCGGGAAATTGCGGATTTCCTCCCTGAGCTTCCGGCACAGAGCCAATCACGGTTAAAAGCGGGATTAGCAGAGGCCAAGATTGTGGTGCAGGACATCATGGAGTCCTCCGTGGCCCACATTGACACCTCTGGCCGTGCCTTCTGTATTGCCACGGACATGAGAATAACGGCCTGGCTCCGTGCTACGAAATTCAACCCGGATGTACAAGAACCCATATTAGATCTTCCCTTCGAAGGGGGTGACCTCTTCCACTCCACAATGGACGAGGAGCTGGATAAAAAGAAAAACGGCTCTCAAACTGCCAGGTCTTTATCCATCCTTACACAGACCACGCCCAAACCGTACACCGAGTCACAGCAGCGCTCTGAGAAGGGGCGTACGTACGGAGGGTTCCGCAGCTTCCAAAAGTGGAGGTCCAAGCAGCCTGACCATTCGCCGTCCCAACATCGGCGCAAACAACCAAAATGGTGGGGGGGCTTTTTCCAGTCCCCCTCCTCTGCAACAGTCTCAGAGGGAACGAAGGCATGACGCGCCCCTCCGGGTCCATGTTACTCCAGTTGGGTGCAGGCTTGCTCTCCATGCACATTTATGGCGCCAGAATTTTGTGGGCCGCTGGATCCTCTGTAGTATCCATGGGGTACTTCCTCCCTTTACCAGCCCCTCCTCCCTCTTCCCCAGGTTGGGACAGCAACTCTTTTGGCAGAGATCCGGTCGCTCGTCGATAGCCAGGCGGTGGAGGAAGTCCCTGGGTCCCAGCGAGGCTTGGGCTTTTATTCCAGGATTTGCTTCATTTAGAAAGAACCAGGCGGGCCTGAGAGTTGTGCTGGACCTTTCCACCCGCAACCTCTCCCTACCTCTACAAAAATTGAAGATGGTTTTGCCAGCTTTAATAGCAGACACATTGTGCAAGGGAGACTGGATGTGTTCCCTGGATCTGAAGGACGCGTACTTACATGTCCCGATCTGGCAGCCTCATCGTTCGTTTCTACGATTCAGGATCTTCCTTCGGAAGACAAGATCACAGCCATCAGCCATCAAGAGAGCCACTACTCACTTCCTCAGCAGAGAAGTGACCTCTGCCTGGTGGTACCAACACCTACTGGGTCTCATGGCAGCGATCCTACTGGCTGTCCCCCACACGAGTCTCAGGATGAGGAAGATACAGCTGCACTTCGCAGCATCATGGAACCAGGAACGGGGCTCTCGGGCGGAGATGATCAACGTTCCTCCTTTTTTTTTTTTTTCACCTCGCATGGTGGTCCGGGGGGGGGGGGGGGAAGAGACACACACAGAGAGAGAGACACACCGAGACTCCATGGCCCCTGGACCCAGCAGAAGTAGCACATCAATTGGCTGGAACTAAAAGCCATCTGGCTAGCTCTCATAGCCTTCCTTCTGCTGATCGAAGGCAGGGTTGTCCTCATACAGACATACAACTCGACCAGCATGTACTATTTAAACAAGCAGGGAGGTACCAGATCCCCTCCACGGTGCAGACCGGCACTCAGCATGTGGGAATGGGCCCCGGAAAACATCTAGCTCAGGGCAGTCCACCTGCCGGGGGAATCCAACCTGGAAGCGGACAGGCTCCGCAGGTTGGGAGCAGACAATTTATGAGTGGCAATTAAACGACCTTGTGCTGCAGGAGATCTTTAGCAGATGGGGATACCCCTAGGTGAACCTCTTTGCCACCTGGGACCACAAGAAGTGCCAGCAGTTCGCCTCCTGGCAGGGATAGGGCCCCGGCTCCCTGGGCGACGCATTTCAGATTCAATGGAATGGCATGACAGCATACGCCTTCCCGCCAACACCGATGATACAGAGTGATATGCAAGATCAAGGAGTCTAGCCAGCTCAGCGTCATTCTAGTAGTTCTATGGTGGCTGGCAAGGCCATGGTTCTCGGAGCCGCTCAGTCTTGGAGAGGCTCCGATTCATCTTCCGACGGGACCAGCACATCAGCTGGCGCAGCAGGGGGACAGGGTCATCACCCCGCACCACAGAAACTAGCCCTCACAGCGTGGTTTCCGAGCAGGTCATGCTAGGGCACCTCAGCCTTTCCCAGGCTAATCTGGAGATCATGCAGGGCGCAAGGAGCAAGACTACCAGGGCCCAGTATAGGAGTAAGTGGACCAGGTTCTGCCACTGGGCAGACTCGAAGAATATCGACCCGCTGGCATGCGCCTTGGTCAACGTGCTCTCCTTTTCGGAGCACCTCGCCCCATTGGGGCCTACAGGATCTCTGAGGAAGCGGTCTTCTCCTCTTCCAATCTGATTGTCAAGAAGCACTTGACGGGACTCGACAGACTCTACCCGCCCATCAAGAGGCCACACCCGGTATGGGACCTCAACATAGTATTGGGTGCCCTGGTGCACAAACCTTCGAGCCAATGGCGTCTGCGGACATCAGGCTGGTCACCATTAAGGCCTCACCTCAGCTCGCAGAGTTAGCAAAATCCAGACGCTGGTCGCCTCAGAGCCATACACTAGGTTTCACAAGGATAAAGTAATCCTGCGGACACACCAGCATTCCTGCCTAAGGTACTGTCTGCTTTCCATCTAAACAAGGAAATAGTGCTGCCTAACATTTTTGCTGATCCTAAGAACGAGGCACAGAGAGTTCTGAACTGCCTCGATGTCGGGCGTGCACTGAAATTCTACTTGGACAGGACTAGGGGCTTCCGCAAGTATGACGCTCTATTTGTCAACTTTGGAGGTTCAAGACCAGGGTATCGGGCATCCAAGGCCTCCATAGCCCAGTGGATGGTCTCGACCATCAAAGAAGCATACGAGGGACAGCATAAGCCACTGCCGGCCAACATGCATACCCACGCGGTCAGAGCCAAGGCCACTGCCATCACCTGCCAGCGGCATGTCCCCTGGCAGGTCATAAGCAGAGCGGCCACCTGGCCACCCCTTTGGCTTTCTGCAAGCATTACTGTTTGGATGCCGGCTCTAGATCAGATGCGGCTTTCGGACAGGCGGGGCTTAGAAACCTGTTTGCTAAAGGCTAGTCTCCTCTCCACCCTGGGGCTACATTCAGTTGTAATTGCCCATGCAGTATGGAGGAAAGGGGACGGGACGTAATAGTAATTATAAGTTACTCACTGTAGTGACTAACATATTCTTCCTCTTTCCTCCATACGTCCCACCATCCTTCCCCCTAATGAAACTGTTGTCATTAGGCAATATTTATCTATTGTTGACGCGTCTATGGGGACTGAGGTGTGGCGGCCATCAATCAAATACAAGAACATACTTTATATGTATGTATTAAACATAACGTATTGCTTTGTCAAGAACTACTTTACAGAAGGTCATATTGGACCCATGAAGCTCGTCAGTTGAGGCTTTCGCTGCCAGTTTCTCCTCCCCCCCCCCCCACCCCCCCTTCCTGCACCTCTGGCTGACTCGCATCCTGACACTGCCCTCTCTAACCTCGACGTATCTAGCTCTGACACTCTTGATATACTTGCCCCTGATTACATTTAATGGAAAATTCTATATGTAACCTGGGCATTACCTTCTCATCCCTCTTGCTTACCCCTGTTCATAACTAGATGAAGGAATCAAAGCTTAAAATGGGCAAAAAGCTGTGTTGTGTGAAGAGGCCCCTGTAGCAGCCCTATGTACCTGTTGGGTGTTGATAGCCGAAATCCATGTTGCAGCAAACCCCTTGGTTGATTTCCACACCACCCATGAAGGAAAAGACCTAGATAGATTTGATTTTAGAAGCATGAACAATCGTAGCTCTCACCCATTTCCTTATTGTAACGGCTGATGGCCAGGCACCTTTACCAGCCACTCTGATCTGAAAGTAATCAGAAGGCAATCAGACTTCCTGAAAACCAAGAACCTATCTAGATAAATGAGTCCATGAATCACAGCAGAGACTGTTGGCTAGCCAAAGAGGGAATGGGAAAAAAGATGAGCTTATCTGTATGACTTGAAAAGGATGGGGAGAGAACAAGTACTCGAGAGCACTCAATCGCGACTAGTGCCCTCTAGTCCCCAAGCTGCCTGGCAGATGGAATAGACAAAGGAAATGTAATTTTCCAAGAAAGGAAATGGAGGCCATCTTACTTCAAGAGCTCAAATGGAGGATATTGTTGGGACTTGAGCATTTGAGGGATACTCTTGTGAGGGAGACTATCCCTAATGGGTCATCTAGGGAGCTGAGTGGAAAGCTTGCAGCATAGGCCGTAGGCTGGGAAACATCTCCCAATGGACCCTGAAATACCTGGATGGCAGTCTATATTTTCCACAGTAACGAGATTGCTTATCCAAGCAAATATAATGCTCATTCAAAAACCCAAAATGTGTAATGGACCACAATTTAAAAAAATGGCAGAGATGGTTCCTCGCACCAAGAATGGATCTCTTTCCAATGCCTCATGCATGATTTTTACATAGATTGCTGCCACATTTCTGGTCCTACCTTTGTGATTTGTTACTAACCAAATGGCAGAAGCACGCCCAATTGCCCTCCCATGAAAGGAGGAACATTCACAGGTTGAGTATGTATAGTGAGTGTCCATTCTGATTCCCGTTTCATTCTCCTTACCAAATGGAACGAGGGCATCCTGGTCCAGGACAGGAAAGCTTTGATGGCATAAGCCCCCTGCTTACATGGTCTTCCACAGAACTGGCCGAGTCATGCCAAATAGGGGTGAGGAGGTATACAGAGGAGGTCTCTTGGCCAGTGAATTGACATTACATTCACTGCCAAGACTAGATGCTCGTCAACCAGAACAAAACCTTGAGATAATCTCATTGCAGCTTGAGCTAAATTAGACCCATGTTTAGGCTGCTGAAGCACACACATTTTGGTCTGGCCTGGTGGACAGATGTATGGAATACCAACCTAGTATTGTGACAGGGACAACTCTGGGAGCCTTAGACAAACCAGTTCAAGGAAGCAAGGCGAGTGGTCTAGGCCAAGTCTCAAGAGGTGGTGAGTATGCAAGGGGTCCCCAATGAGCACGCACAGTGAAGCAGTCAAGGAACACACTTGGACAAACGGGTATAAAAATACTTCTGATGCTTGTTAATCTGTTTAGAATCACATGCTGTGCGTATGGTCCGATATCCAGTGGTAACCGCAGAGTATTGAATGCTGTCTTTCGGGGTCCGAAAGGGGACGTCGGCATATGCGTGTCTGTAACACTATCCCTATCGTGACATGTGAAGTACCCAAAATCCCTCACGCGCTGAGGTCCCTCAGAGTGTTTTTTCCCGGCCAGATAACTGGTCGCCCTATAGTGGAGCTCTTACTAGAGACATTGTTTATCTTTAGCAAATTGTCGGTTTGTTCCCTGTTAAGTCACTTTGCCCAATAAGAACATCTTCGACGAAGACTACGGGGGAATAGTCTACGGCTGTGGGTTTCGGCGCCTAAGATCCGGCGTCCGGACTTCCACGTGGTCGGGCCCTCTGGCCGGCCTATACAATCAGGAGAGTGGGTTCGGGGTGGCCATATTGTTATGTCTTTACTCCTTTCCACTGTTTTCCCTTTCGGTCTGGTCATCCTTCCCTTTTGCTATGGAAAGGACTCCCTTTAGATTCTGCCCTGTGTGTAGGGTCAGATATCCATGGAAGGACGAGCACAGGACGTGCAACGCCTGTCTCCCCCTAGAGCACGACGAAAATCGGTGTTCGGCGTGCAAACTCCTTAAGCCTAAAACCCTTAAGGATCGCCGTGTAAAGCGGTGGGCTGCGTACGGCATGTCACGCGTGGAGCCTCCCTCGCCTACCGCGACACCAGCCAAAAGTGACGGGGGTACTTCGGATGACCAAACGTCCAATGCGTATGTTATAGACCTTGAGGTGGACACTTCTAGGTCTGCCACACCCATCCACGACCCTTCCAGGCTCGACTTTGGTCTTGTTACAGGGACCACACCCGGCGACAGGGGCGTACAATCGCATCGCACTAAACACACAACCCCTACGCCGTCTTCGACACCCTCGTCGAAGAAGGCGAAAGCGCCAACGGGCCCGCTGAAAGTTTCGGCGGTTCCCTCGGTTCGTTCAGATCCAAAGCCTTCCCCGCATCCGCAGCAGCGTGTGACGACTGGGCAAACGAAACATAATAAGGGCGCTACTCCCCAAATGACACGCGCCGAAGTTTCGGGACCAGAAACTTCGACGATTTCCAAGGCCTCTATAGGCCCGAAAACTACGAATGGGCCTCTAAACGGAAAACCGTCCGCTGTGCCTTCTGGTGCCGCGGACGGGATTTCTACTACCGACTCATCATCGGAGGCTTTGTCTCACGACGATTCGGTGACTATCCGAAATAGCATCGGTTGGATAGCAGCGGCGGTGGGCCTAATGCCGGTTCTGCCAAGAGTTGTGGGCCAATCCGCAGAAAAGTTTTCAATGGATTTGGGCCGCGATTCCGAGAATACCTTCGAGGATAGCCAAGAGCCCCTCTCAAGCACCCTGAGAAGCTCCTCTCAACGCCATAGGGCAGAGAGCGTTGTTTCTCCTCACCTAGGTACATTTGGGTCCTCTAAATGAACTACGGAGAAATTTGAGGGGTGTATGGATCGGCTGGAGCACTTTATTAGGGCTTCTGATCAGCCTCTGCCGAAAAAGGCTCGGGTAGACCCTAACCTTCAAACACAAGATGTTCAGCCTCAGGTTTTCCATCAGGAAGACTAGGTCCAGATGGACACATATGGAGACATCTATACTGAAGAAGAAGAGTCCTCTTTTCTTGAAAATTATGAAGATCAACAAGCAATGGACAACTGGGAGGAAACCCAGCAAGAAGGACAGGATCCTTGGTCGCATCAAGATCAGGACTCTGATATTTTGTGCGTCGATTCTCCTTCATCCACCCCAGCTCGCCAGGCTTCACCTGTGGATGACCAAATGGCTTTCAACTCCATGTTGAAAAAAGCAGCAGAATTCTTCAAAATCGCCACTCTAGAGGCTTTGCCTGAGCAGGATTTTGTGGAGGACATTAAAGAAAAACCTCCGGCAAGTCAATCCATTCCCTTCCTTAACTCTGTTAAGAGACGAATAGCTCCATCTTTAGTCACACCTGCCCAGACGAGGGCCATGAACCCGAGTCAGTTATTTCGGCCCTCTCCTACCGACCCTTTGTATATTAAAGGACACGCTATCCCGGACTCACTGGTAGTGACCAACACTCGTAAGAGGGCAGGGGTTCCCCTTGCCACGGGGGAGTCACCTCCGGACAAGGAGTCCAAGAAATTGTATGCCTTAGGCAAACGTGTCATGTCAGCAGCTGCTTATACCATTCAGGTTGCTAACACCACGCTATTAGCAAGCTATGCTGATGCCCAATGGAACTTGCTCCAAGAAGGCCTCCAAGAGGTTCCTGAGCCAGCCAGAACAAAGCTTCTCGCCATTGTTTCGGAGGGAAAACTTGTTAATCAGAATGTGGTAAAGAGCACCCTGGACACTGCAGAGACAGCAGGCCGGTCTCTCGCACAAGGTACTCTTCTTAAAAGACACACGTGGCTGCGCACGTCGGGCTTCAGGCCTCAGACCCAGGCCTCTCTTATTAACAAACCCATCGAAGAGGCAAACCTCTTCGGGAAACCCGTAGATGAAGCGTTGGAGACTGCCAAGAAGGAGCCCGCGACTATTAAGTCTTTGCACCAGATTTCACAGAAACCCTCCTCCCAGAGGGGCAATAATTCTCGGCGGTCCTTTCGAGGACAAGCCCGTGCCGGTCAGAATAACTACGGCACGGGTAACTTCAACACAAATCAATCCTCCGGAAGCCCTACCTACTACCCCCCAAGAGGTCAGAAGCGCAGCAAAGGTAGAGGCAGAGGCCCCAATCGCAGAGGAGCCTCAGCCTCGGGTCAGAAATGACCACAAAGTCCAGGTCCCCTTCTATGTCTCCCCGGTCGGGGGGGCGATTAGCATCTTTCCTCAAGGCATGGGAGGAGATAGCGTCAGACCAGTGGGTCTTAAAGACGGTCGCCCACGGTTATTGTGTGGAATTCGCCCGACCTCCACAGTTCAGACCGCCGCGATCACGACGCCTTTCACCTGTCCATCTGCAAATCCTGATCCAAGAGGTGGAAGCTCTGCTGGGAAAGGACACTTTAGAAGCTGTCCCGATTCTTCAGGTAAACAAGGGTATCTATTCAGTGCACTTCCTTGTACCAAAAATGGATCTCGCCATGCGTCCTGTTCTAGACCTACGCCCAGCGAACAAGTTCATAAAACCCCAGAAGTTTCGCATGGTAACACTACAGGAGGTGATTCCATTGCTGAAATGGGGGGACTTCATGGCAACATTGGACATGAAAGATGCACACTTTCATGTTTCAATGTTGCCAGCGCACAGAAAATACCTAAGGTTCATGGTTCAGGACAAACAATAACGGTTCAAAGTACTCCCCTTCGGCATCACCTCAGTGCCAAGGGTGTTTACCAAGGTCCTGGCAGTGGCAGCAGCACACCTGCGCAGACTATCAGTCCCAGTTTACCCTTACCTCGATGACTGGCTCATCACGGGGGACTCGTTCGACGCTTGTTTTTCAAACACCCAAAAAACAGGAGATCTCCTCTTCAGCCTGGGGTTTTCAGTCAACGAAAAGAAATCCAGCTTAGTCCCCAGCTAAGTAAAACAGTTTCTGGGAACGCTAATTCGGACGGAAGACGGCCTTGTCTTCCCCTCCAGCAAGAGGGTTCAGAACATGCTCTCTCAGGTTCCTCAATATGTAGCCAGTCGGGAGGCGACGGTACGCAAAGACATGCGATTGCTAGGGATGATGGCGTCATGCATATACTTGGTTCCCCACGCACGGCTGCGCATGCGTCCCATTCAAGGGTGGCTCACCAGCCAGTGGTGTCAGGCCAGCGGACAATGGGAAGATCTGCTAGTTGTCTCGCCAGCCCTCGTTCTCTCTCTGCAGTGGTGGTCAAGAGAAAACCTCTTGAAGGGGAAAACCTTCACCACCCCTGCAGTGGAAGCCACTCTTACGACAGACCCAGCTCTCACTGGGTTGGGGGCTCACCTGCTACAGCAGACGGCACACGGAGTGTGGTCCCCTCAGGTAGCGTCCAATCACATAAACTTATTGGAGCTACTGGCGGTATTCAAAGCATTGAAAGCCTTTCAGAGACAACTGCAAGGGAAGACAGTGCTGATCCTAACCGACAGCACTACAGCAATGTATTACTTGAAAAAACAGGGGGGCACTCACTCTCCAGGGCTCTCCAAGCTGTCCCAGAACATTTGGATATGGGCTCTCAAACACAAGATGTTTTTGTTGTCCCAACATGTTCCAGGGGAACTCAATCTTCTGGCAGACGTACTCAGCAGAGATTTTCCTCTGCCAGAAGAATACGAATGGCAGCTGCACGAAGACATTGTGTCCAACGTCTTTGCAGAATGGGGTTTCCCAGAGATCAACCTCTTCGCTACTCGGGAGAACGCCCAATGCCAAGACTACGCCTCCAGGTACCCCCAGAACTGATCCAAGGGGAACAGTCTCTGGATAACTTGGTCGGGGAAATTTGTCTACGCTCCCCCCCACCCCTCCCAACTCCCCTTCTCAACAAGATGGTGCACAAGATGCACCAGGAAGCAGTTACCATGATACTGGTGGCCCCCATGTGGGTCCGCCAACCCTGGTTCGCTCACCTGATGGAGATGTCCCTCTCCCCACCAGTCAAACTGCCCTGCCCGTACACCATGTTGTCTCGGGACAGAGGAGCGACCCTCCACCCATGCCCACAAACTCTGAATTTAGCAGCCTGGCTCCTGAGATCATAGAGTTTGGACATCTGCAACTCCCTCAAAGATGCATGGACATACTTGGGGAAGCGAGAAAGCCTAATATTCGTTATTGCTATGCCAGCAAATGGAAACGGTTTGTAATCTGGTGCTATTCCAAGGGCATCAATCCCATCGATTGCTCACCCTCACACATTGTGTTGTATCTAACCCATCTGTTGGACACTGGGTTAGTCTTCAATTCCCTGAAGGTTCATCTGGCTGCGTTGTCAGCCTACACCACATCACAGCAAAAAGTATTGTGGTGGAAGATACCAGTAATTGAAGCCTTTATGGAAGGGGTTAAGAGGATTTATCCTCCCATCTCTCATCCAACCCCTGGGTGGGATCCGAATGTGGTTTTGACCAGGCTCATGGGACCTCCCTTAGTGCCTATGCATAAAGCAAGTCTGAAAGACCTGACTTCTAAGACAGCCTTCCTAGTGGCTATCACTTCTATCAGAAGGGTTAGCTAACTACAGGCTCTTTCTGTTTTAGACCCTTTTGTTACAGTCCACAGAGATAAGGTAATTGTGCGCACACATCCCAGGTTTGCGCTGAAATTTATTTCAAAGTTCCATGTGAACCAGTCTATCGAACTACCCACGTTCTTCCAGAAACATACTAACATGGCCGAAAGAAGCCTTCACACACTAGACGTGTGCAGGGCAGTTTTGTTTTACATGGAAAGAACTAAACCACTGAGGAAGACTAAACAGTTTTGTTTCAGTGGCAGCTGGTTGAGAAGGGGATCCTGTCTCTAAATCAGCAATCTCAAGGTGGATTGTCAAATGCATCACACTATGTTACACTCTTGCAAAGAGAGAACTGCCCTTCAAGCCTAGAGCACACTCTACTCGAGGCACTGGGGCATCCATAGCATTCATTGCAAATGTTCCCCTAGAGTCCATTTGCAAAGCGGCAACCTGGAGTTCTGTACACACTTTTACAAAACACTATTGCCTAGACACTCAGTCTAGGTTGGATTCTCAGGTGGGACAAGCAGTACTAAGACATCTTTTCTCTACTGTTCCTTCTCACTACCCACCTCCAACTCCGGGTACGACTTGCTAGTCTATGCATAGCATGTGATTCTAAGCAGATTAACAAGCATCAGAAGACATGCATTACTTACTGTTAAAGCATTTCTGATGATTGTATCTGCTTAGATTCACATGCGCCCTCCCCGACTCCCCGCTCGGGGTGGCAGGAACATAGGCTTCTTACCATTTTCTCTCATGTACTCCCTCACTATAGCCTTGGGCTCCCTCATGACAGAAAAAATACAATCGGAGGGACCTCGGCGTGTGAGGGATTTTGGGTACTACACACGTCACGATAGGGATAGTGTTACAGACACGCCTATGTTGACGTCTCCTTTTGGTCCCCGAAAGACCAGATGCAATACTCTGACATTACCACTGGATGTCGGACCATATGCACAGCATGTGAATCTAAGCAGATACAATCATCATAAATGCTTTTACGGTAAGTAATGCATGTCTTCTTTACCTATGGCCAAATAAGACAGTGAAAAATTACTACTAACAGGTAATACCACACAACACTAAAAATATGATACATAAACACAATGAGAGCAAAATTCATATTAAACACCTGAAAAGGAAAGTACAGATTACTATTGGCACTACTAGTCCACAGAGATTCATTCCTAACTTCAGAGGTCCATCCCTGAAATGTATGGGGCCTTTTGCCCAAATGTTCAGTAAAGTTCTATACAGTTTTGTGAAACCGGAAAAAATGAAGGTAGGGTCTCTGGGGTCCAGTGAACCGTTCCAATGGTTGGGGGGACAAGTAAATCTGACTAACAAACGTGTTCCCAACTCTCGGAGTGCTTATGTGAACAAACAATGGCAAAGCCAAAGTAATACAAAAGTTTCTAAAAGTTACCAAATCTTTTAAAAGGGAGTTAGTGGTTCAGGTATGTATCTCTACAACTCGGCCCCTGTACTCTCATTCTTCATAGGACTTGCCAGGTCGATTGAAGTTTATCCAATGTCTTTTTCCCCGCCGTCAGCCTCAACCCTTAATCCCCAGGGGTTGCAGGTTTGAGCAGTTCTCCAGTTCTAGACTAATGCTGGTGCAAGGTCTTCCAGCGTAGAAAGGCAAAACAACTCTATGCAGGGCCCCTCTCAGGACAGGACTGGGTACAGGTAAGCAGTTTTGGATGACAGCCACCGATGCACGGCGACACAAAGAGTTTCACTTGCTATGGTCAGACCTATCTCGGGTGCCTTTGATGGTAGGACCACGAAATTTCTCAGAAGTAATTATTATTGCACAAGCTGAAGATCCTCCCCAAGTTCCAGGCCTCGACTCAAACAGCAACATCTGCAGTACAGTAGCCCAAACTCTGAGCTGGTCAGCCACTGGGCAGTCATGGGGCACTTCCGAAGGCTATCCTTCGTAGGACTCAGAGCTGGCATCGAGAATGGATGTTCCCTCCACTCCAAGGGTCGCAGCTCCCTCGCAGGACTGCTGAAGATCACCTCCAAGACAGGGCTCTCCCAGGACAGCAGCAGAAGTTGGTCGCCAGGCCTTCTTCCAACAGGTCTCTGGTCTCTCAGTGGGTCTTGCAGCTGGACAGGAGTTTTGGCTCCTGCAGTTTCTTCCAGGAGCTCTCTAGAGTGGATGCAGGTGTCCTCTTGTTATCCTAAAAGCCAGGTAAGAGGTGAAACTTCCACTAACCAATGACAGATCTGGCCCACACACACATCCCATCAGTGAGGCAATCAGGACCACTGGCGGCAAAACTCTTGCACACCACTCACACACTGGCACCTGTTAGTGGATTGGGACCAGACAGTCTCGGCCTACTTCCTGGCAACAAACAAACACAGCCCTCCAGTATCCTTTATCTTTATCAGGCATTGGAAGTCCATAAAAGGATTTGCCTGGCCTCAAAGGCCAGGAAAAAGGCTATAGAAGACAAGATTGCCAAAGGACAAGCAAAAAACATTGTGGCATGGCCATGTTTGACCACCAGCCACAGTTAATAGCCAAACGCGGTAAGGCTAAAATTAAATGTACCAAAAAATGGTAAAAAGTCACTGCTGCCCTAATTCCTCCCCTGATGGCGGCACGCCCACGATGCTTTTAACATTAATGTTAAAGGAGATCTGTACCGTGCACTATCCCTGGTGCTCTGGCGGATCTGGAAGAAAAGGGGGGTGGGTTAGGGTGTGTTAGTAGGACAAGTTTGGAGAGGAGCTGTGATGTACTTTTGGCAGCTTCAGTTCGGTTAACAAAGTTCGCTGAGCTTTTTGGTGTGGTATATGGTCTGAGTCTGTCATTTGTATTTTATTTGTATTTTATTGAATTTATATAGCCCTTTACTCCCAAGTGCTTTACATAAGAGCAAGTGAACATAAAGCAAGCATAAGATGACAATTGAACCACAACCAGATAACAGCATAAAGAACAACTTAGTTTTGTAGCGGTGAGGAGGGTGTGGGAGGGGGGAGGTGAGCAAGGGAGTGGTAGGTGTTAGAGGAGGTAAGGACGGGGGAAATAGCAAGAATGTGAGGGAAGAAGAGCGGAGAAGGTGAGACGAGTCAAGCCGGGGCAAGGGAGGAAGGGAATCAGAGGGATGGAGAGGGTAAGGAAGAGGAGTAAGAGGTAAGGGGGAAGGGAGGAGGTAGGGAGGTGAGTGGAAGAGGTAAGA
The DNA here is from genome assembly GCF_040938575.1 of Ambystoma mexicanum. NCBI lineage: Eukaryota > Metazoa > Chordata > Amphibia > Caudata > Ambystomatidae > Ambystoma > Ambystoma mexicanum. The sequence goes on along the minus strand of NC_090924.1, from coordinate 249,912,339 downwards.
TTTTAGAGAAGAGGGAAAGGAAGGGTAGGAGGGAGAAGAGCATATGTGAAGGGGGAGGCGGTTCCAGTGGAAAGGAGCAAGGAGTTGGAAGGAGCGAAAGCGGGAGGGGGCACAGGGTGGAGGAGGAGGAGGAGAAGAGAGTAGGAAAAGATTAGCAGAGCGAACAGGGCGAGAAGGGGTGTAGAAGGAAAGAAGGGAGGAGAGGTAAGGTGGAGCAAGATCATAGAGGGATTTGAAGACGAGACTGAGGAATTCGAACTTGAGTTGCGAGTGGAAAGAGAGCCAACCTAGAGAGGTGAGGGAGGAGGAGATGGAATTACGATGTGAGAGAAGGCATAGGGAGCGGATGGCAGAGTGGTAGATGAATTTAAGAGGGATGAAAGGAGGGGAGTCCGAAGAGAAGGGAGGAACAGTAGAAGTGTGCTGTTGTGTGTGCTGTTGTCATGTGCTCTTGTGCGAGGGTCTGTGTGGTGGGTTTGGTGTGGTGAAGTGCGTGCGAGTTGCTGTGGTTTTAAGAGGTGTGGTTGTGTTTAGTTGGGGCGTGAGAGGTGTCTGAAGACGGGTGAGATTTTAGATAGGCTTGGTTAGTAGCATTGGTGTCCCGAGAAATGCACACCCCTATTGTGTGTTTTACGGGGTTTAGACAAGGTTGACTCCCTTTCAGTGATCTAGTTTCAGCATAAGGCTATCTCTCATCTTTCTGTCATTATGCTAAGTTAGTTTTCGCTCTGCATTTACATTTTTCTTTTTTTTTTTTGCTTTTGTATTTTTTTTGTTCCGGTTAGCCCCTATATCCCAGTCTGTTGGTTGGTGCAAACTGGACCTCTCAGATCAATCTACTTGCGACCTACGCCCGTACCCAACGCCCTGTCTGAGTGGGAATGGTTGGTAGTTGTGCCTGTTTGTTAGGCTTGTTTGCTTTTGTTCTGTCCTGATAGGGTTGTCGCTTGTGGTCGGTTTTACCCAGCATTGTCTCTCTTGTTCTTGTGGGAGTTTCACCTAAGTCGGTTCTAGGTGTTGTCTGTGCCGTTATGGATTCTGTCAGCCTGTTCTTTTGAATTTCCTGTTTGTTTGAATGTTTGAAACCTCCACGACTCTGCTCCTGAAAACACACAAAGATCCCCGCCTGTTCGACTCAGATTATATCTTTTCCCTCTTCCAGCTAGATGCCAAATTGTGCTACCAAGATCCTTGCTATGCGGCTTATGTCGGCCTTGCCAACTGTGGTCCTCTCGGACCAAACCGGCTTTATCACTTCCTTTTCTTCCCTTGATGCAGCTCCTTGCAACTCCATAATCTGTTTCTGGCAGTGCATTGTACCCTTCCTTCAGTACCATGCTCCTGGCACACTCTCAAGCGTTTGATTATGTGTCCATCTCTAATAGCTATCCATAATATGCTGCCCATTTTGCTTTAAAGTCGGCTTCTTCGTTTCCCCTCTAGTGTGTGCTTGGCACTTCACTATTGCTACACGTGCTGGATAATCAATTACTTCGATCAGTTTGCCCAATAGAAGTGCATGCTGTACTGGTGTCCCATCTGCCCTTCTGAATCCTTTCCTGGTCCATCGTGCCAGCCTTGAGTGAACAGTTGATGTCACATACACAGAGTCAGAATATACTGTCACTTCCTCGTCTCTGCTCTGTTCCAGTGTTAGTATTTTGGTCACTAGTTTTGCTGCTTTTGCTGAATAATGGGATGGTAATCGCACACTTGCCACTACCTCACTCGTCCCATCTTCCTTCAACCTCACCACTGCCGATTCTTTGTGCCTGAACCCATCTGTCTTTTCAATAGTTGAAGACCCGTCATTATACAACACGTCCCCCCCTCAAGTGCGTCCTCATCCACCTTGCGAGTGTCACTGAATGCCTGTATGTTTTCTGTGCAGTTGTGTGTATAGTCTCCTTCCTGTAGAACATCTGCTAGGAACATTGTGGGGTTGACCACTCTGCACCTCACTATCTTCAGGGATGCATTTGGTAACACTTCGTACCCTGATGCTCTTTGTGTCGTCTGTGTGCTCTTTGGCTTCTGCAGTATTGCAAAGAGGGCATGCTCCACATACAGAGTGGTAGTTCACCCCATGGTAATTGCTGCTGAATACTCCACTGCGAATGCAGCAGCTGCCAAAACTTGTTTGCACTGATAATGCCCTCTCATGACTAGATCAAGCTTCCCACTGTAACAGGCTATGGGTTTGTGTCCCGAGCTTATCTTGTGTGTCATGCTGCTTTCATCACCACACAGTGTGTGAGAACAGGAAACATTTCTTTTTGTAGTCTGGGATCCCCAACACTGGTGCTGTGCATATTTCCCTATTCAGAATGTCAAATGTATCAGTCATTTCTGTGGTCCATGGCAGTGTCTTGTGCTCCTTCTGAGTTTTTTTCAGAGCGCCCAACAGATACCTCGTGTATGTACTGTAGTCAAAGACACATGCTCTGTAGTAGTTGTGCAACCCTAAGAACTGTTACATTACTCTGTGTCGTGGGCATGGCTGTCTTGCGTATTGTCTCTGCCCTTTCTGGGGTAATCTGTCTGCTATTTTGGGAGATTCTGTCCAATGTATAGCACCTCCTCTGACAGTAATATAACTTGGCCTTGTCCACCTTGTATCCTTGGTCAGCTAACACTGTCAACATGTGCACTGAGTCCTTCCTACACTGATCTTCTGTCTTGCTGCAAATCAAAATGCCATCTACGCATTGCAACACTTTGCTCTCCATCTGCATATTGCACAAGTCAATCAGTATTAATGTTAAAGATAGATGGTGACTCGCAGTACCCTTGAGGAAGTCTTGCATGTTTCCACTTACAGTTTATATGCATAAAGGAAGTCAAGTCTTGTGAATCTGGGTGTATTGGTACTGAGAATAATGCATTCTTCAAGTCAATGACCGTGAAGCAGGCAGCTTCCGCCAGAATGCTGCATAGGAGTGTTGCTGGATTTACAGCCAGAGAATACTCTGCTTCTACGATATTGTTAAGAGGCCTTGAATCCTGTATAAAACACCATGATCCCCCCCTTCGCCTTTCTCACTGGGTACACTGCCATGTTACATGGGGACTCTGATAGTACAAGCCCTCATCTTCCTCCTTTGTAAGTGGGTACTGCTTCACTCTTGGTAAAATTGCTCCTGGTTTCAATTTTATCTTAACCCCCCAGCTTCACCTCACTGATGAGGCCCAGCAAGGCTGAAACACGTGTATGGCGTTGCTGTTGGTACTCTTGTTCAGAGAGGAATTGCCATAGCATTTCGGTGCTGGACTGCCCATGTGGGCGGGACAAAGACTGATATGCAAATGGATATTTCCCATCTATGAAAGGTACTGTGAGCAAAAAATGTGTTCTGCAAACTCTCATCTCAGAACAGGTTATCATGCCATGTTCTTTCAGGAGTGGAGCGCCTGCTAGCTTTTTTGAAATAGATAACCCCCCAGCACTCCACATGAGATGGTATGTGCTGGAACCTACAAAGAGACAAGGTAAGTAAAGTAAATTTCACTTCACTATTCTTGGGAACGGTAGTTCACTCAAGAAAATGTATTTCAACCTTGTGAGAAATCTAGAATGATTTCTCTGTGACACTGCACTGAAGGTGCTGTGTGTCACCATACAAAAAGTAGATGCCTATGGAGTTTGTCAGACTCCAAAAACAGTGAAAACACATAATCGAAATCTCGTCAAAACACCTGAGAGAGTGAGAAAAAGGTCTCACTCAAGGGTTAAAATGAAAGTCTTTAAGTCCAGCAAAAGAGCTGGGCGTCACTCAGTTTGAAGAGAATTAGCACAGAAATGAGAATTCTCCCTACCACCCCATGGGCGGTGTGAACTGATGCAGTGGTGGTGGTGGTGGTTGTTGCTGCTGCTGTCCCTGCGGGGTCGGGCTGGTTAGTACTGCCCCTTCCATTGCGTACTTTGTTAATTTCTTCTGTACTAGCGTCACTTCGTCCATCTTCCTGTCCTCAGCCTTTTTCTTGAGCTTCTCCTGCCATAGCCTACAATGGTGAACTATTGTGAGCTGTATTTCTGGCCACCTTTTTGCTTCCATCGCTACCAACTTCTTAATTGTTTCTGAACGGGTTCTGGTAGCCCCTGGCATAGTATATGCTAGAATATTGCTACTGTTGTATCCCACGGTTCTCATGTTTCAAGGCGCCAAAGCTCTTGAATCTACAGAATGTACTGCACAGGTTCTTCGTCTTCCCTCATCTTCCGGACGTAATTGCCCCAATATCTGAGGTGTCTGGGTATTGTCCTTAATGCTCACCATACGGCAGTTCCGCAGTTGGCAAATGCCGATCCATTGTGCGCCCTTTTTTGTGTTGTCACCCCAGGGAACCCTGCCCTCTTCCTTCATCAGCCTTGTCCCCAAGGATCGCCACTAGGAGTCCCTTTACATCTCCTACTGCTAACCTATTTCCTGCTGTCATCTTCACCATTTTGTAAATCCATTTCCCAGCACCTGCGCTTAGTGAGGGCAGTCTACACTTCACATTCTCCTTGTCAGCGTGGTTCCATGGTATATACTGAAGTTGCACCCCTCCCCAATAAGGTAATCTGTGTGAACCCTCCTCCCCATGCATGCTTCTAGTCAGTCTGATTTCTGTCCTCTCTCTCGATGCCTGCGTAAACATCGATCTGTTCTAGTATGGGTACCCGGACACTATCGTCATATTTCCTCGTCAACCTTCCTCTCGAGCAAGCTATGTCTGTCTCCCCCTTCCTTCGTCCTGGGGGGGGTCCTCTAAGCCTGTCCACATATATAGTGTCATTTAGGCTGCGCAAGTCTGTCGCCAGCTGGGCCTGCTCATCTGAGCTGCCCCCTCCTGCTCCTTCTGTGTGCGTCCTGTAATCCCATGTCACCTGCTTGTCTGTCCCTGTCACCGTTGACTGGGATAGATTATGCTCCCCTCTCTCATCCCCACTGTTCCTGTCTTCATTGTCCATCCCTGAGCCCCTGTCACTGCAGAAATCTGCAAAACTCAGTCTCCTAGATGTCAGGTCCGTATTAGGTCTCATTCTGAGGTCAATGTCCCTCAAGTCATATTTACTTGACCACCCGCAACCCACCGACCGGACACTAGGCCTGCTCTGTCTTTGTTGTGCTCCTGCCCCTTGAGCTCATGCTATCTGGTTCTGTTCATCTGTCCTCCTCCAGTCTGTTTCCCCTGTCTTTTGTCTCTTGTGTCTTTACCACCCTTATTGCTCGCTCCTCCTCCCTGCGTGCCCATTTCCTTGCCAGTCTGCCCACCTGTAACTTTCTCTGTTCCCTCTCAACCAACTTGAGTTTGTCCTGCTCTGCTACTTCCCTTGTCTTTTTATCCAGATCCTCCCATTCTGCTCTTTTCCTCTCCTTGAGAGCCCTTCCGATCCTCTTGTTTCCCTCTGCATCTGCTCCTTCTCCTCCTTCCTTTGTTCCCTATCTTCTCTCTCCAACTTCTCTCCTCCTCTCCCTGTACTCTTTCTAGTTACTCCTCTCATTTTCTCTCCCTCCTATCTGTCTCATCCATTATCTCAGCACAGTCTGATGCTTCGCTGCTACCCTTCAGACCTTCCATTGCCTTAGCCGCCCTTTCTGGCTCCTGGTCTTTATTTCCTTCCAGCTTCAGGAGTATCTGTGATTCTATTCACTCCTTCATGGCTATGCTCCCGAGTCCCTCCTTCACGTCCCCTTCTGCGCCTCTCGCTTGTTTCTTGTTCAGTAGCTGGCTGTCCTGTGCCACTCAGCCCCTCTCCTTTGTATATGGTGGTGGCTTATATGTCTGATTTGAATACCCCTCTGCTGCTCTTCACTCCCATATTGGGTTCATCCCTTGTTCATCTGTGTGATCAGATGCTACACTCAGAGGGACATGTGGGGGAGAGGAAGGCGAGGTCACAGACCCTGGTACCGCTTGCTGGTTCAGCATCCACTGTCTCTTCGCTGCATCCCCCGTGGCCTCATGAAACATACCCCACAATTCGAATATGGCCATGCGCTTTGCTAACTTATTCCCCTTATAGGCACCCTGTATGCATGTCCGTAGTGATTGCTACACGTCTTTGGAGAAACTTCTCAAGGTGGCCATGGTTTCGTTAACTTTCCCTATGTGCTTGGAACCATTCTATGTTGTATTTACTTAGCTTTTCCCTGTAAGGTGGAAGTGCCTTACACAGGTGCTGTAGGGGCGTGTCAGCCCTGCACTTCCCCGGATACATTTTCCTTACCTTTACCTGACCTCAAGTCGGGGGTTTCGACAGTCCACTGTTTAGGGAGAAAGGTACAATGTAATAGCAATACTTTTCAGGTTACTACAAGCCGCTCTGTCTCCACAACTTATCATACGTCTCCGCGCAACCGCCCCTTTACAACCATGCCATTGCTGCCTTCTCAGGCACGCGCACAATCTTGCGTATGCGCCTTCCATGCACCACCACTTGTTCACCCTGTCTGCCAATTCCAAGTTTCCAAAACTAGCTCCTCACCTCTGTGTCCTATGTGCAAACCTATAGGTGACGTTACAAATGTACTAACCAAGGTAGTGCTGAAAAATCAAATGCAGCGCGTACCCTTTTATAGCGTGTTATTCCCAAAACACACACAACCCCACAGCGGTCTTCCCGCCTCCAGGCAGAGTATACCAATATTCTCATGTGATAGAACTGTACCCGGTGCGTCGCCTAGCGTGCAAAACGTCTCACTCTAGAGACTTAACCATTCAACTCCCCTTCCACAATCTAGGCCAGCTTCCCTTGCTAACCCTTATGGGAATACGGTCATCTAAGACCTGAGCTAAAACACCCAACCCACAGGAAATCCACTATTTACATAACTTCTGTCATCCGTGCCCTTGAGTCAATAGTCCAAGCTATTCACCAGAACTGTTTACCTCTAAACTGGAATGTGCCTTAAACATAGAAAAGGGACAGCTACCTCCGCTCCTTTCCCTACTCACTTTGACACTGCTAAACAATGCTTTGACAATGCTCGATGACACTAAACAATACTCGACAATATTCAATACCCTCTCTCACACCCACAGTTGCTGTTCGACTGGGTTAATACTTGTACTCCATGGTCTGTTGGCGCTGTTCGGCTGCTGTGTCCCCCAGAAGGTGCTTTCTTCCCTTCCCTTCCTGTTCTGCCTGGACTCCTCGCTGACTTCGATGATTTCAAGGCTGGCTCCTGACTGTTTTTCCACAGGTACGTGTCCCCGTCGTCTTGAAAAACGCGAGGGTCCTGCTGCCTCACAGTTTCCACGGCAGGGGAGACGACTTTGTGCCGGGCTGACACAGCGAACCATCAACTCTGCTACCAACTTGTTGGGACAGACTCCCAGGTATGCCAGAGCGATGCTGGAAGTCTGTGGACTTGGAGAACCCAACTCCCTCCTCAGTATACACAGAGGACTCGGTCAACGGCAAGTTCAAACTGCGGTTTATTACAGACAACACCAACAGGGATCTCTACAAGAATGCTGGTGGATTCCAGTAGGTCTTGGCTTCTCCTGGCTCGTAGGCCAGTTTTAGTATAAAATGTTGTCACTACTCCATTATTACTTGGGCCACTCTCAAAAAACCTTACGATGAGTGGGATTTGCCGTCAGGAGTCTGGTCACCTATGTGTGTTATTTTATTGGCTCTTGCATGTCCGGTGGCTGTCTAGTCCCATCCCCAGTTTACTAACTAATACATTGTTGGAGAGTAGTGGGCCTACCATTGGTTCTCGCCCCTTGCTTCCCACCCCTAGAGTGTTAAACTGTGATTGGCTAGAGCTGACGTCCCCAGGCCTGGGACCAGAAATGGTTCTCAGCCCACTGTGCACTTTTTCAAGGTGATGTGAACGATTGTCTGTATTGTAACTTGTGTACACCACCTTTGCCTATTAGACGATATCCCTCTCCTTGCAACACTTCTTACACACTTGGTGCAGCCTGCGTCTTGCTGCCTGTGGTCTGCTCCCCTTTCTCACTACCGATCACTGTCCATTGTCTGCTTCAACTACATCACTTGTCTAGAGAGCACGAAATCGAGCTCTGCAGCTCCTAATTATGAGAATGTATTCAATTTCTCTGCAGCTGGTCCCTTTGTCTGAGGATTAAATTGTCTTCAGATCTCTCGTCATTGGCTGTGTGCCTCGCCTCACACATCTTGCTCTGTCCAGCCTGAATCGGCTCATCTCATCTCCTGCTCAATGATTTGAGGGCTGCTGCAATTTTCCTGAACCTTATATAATGCGGTTTCTACTTTGTCCATGTTATACTACATTCCTTATGGGTACTCCTAAGTCCCGACTGAACCTTTTTCACCAGAAAAAAATCTTCTTCCCCTTTAAATTTAGAGACGCGCAGGGGCACAGCTCTGGGAGCATGCCCTCCCCTGACTCCGGCGCCACTCGGTCCTCTTTTCTGCATTGACGGGAACGGACCGCTTTCACCAGTGCTCCTGGGTTTGGCTTCGGCCTTGTAATTCCATGTGCTCTACCCCGGATACTGTCTTATCTTTTGTAGTCTGTCTTTCATCTTTTGTCTTCTGTCTTTTGGTCCTTATCAGGTACTTTGGCGCCTGTCGACGTCATCGGGATTCAGCAGGTGTCCAGCCAGTGAAGGGCTCTTCCCTACATCCGACCCCCACGCTTTTTGCCTCCACTGCCTTGGCCCTGAACACGGCTGGGAGGGTTGTAGCACGTGTGATACCCTTACAGCGCACGCTCTGAACAACGGGTTAGCTCGGTGGCGGGAGCTCTTTGAGAGGTTGCTTACAGAGCACTTGAAGAACTTCGTCAGACACAAGTCAAGGCCCAAGGTAGAGCGACTTTTTTTTCTACTGAACCCTGCAAAGGCGACTGCTTTCACAGGAAACGCCTGAGCGGGAGGGACCGTTCAGGCTCTCACACCAGCACAGGTACCAAGGCTGATTCAGCTACCGGCCGCCAGGCAGAGTGGTCGCCAGATCATTGCGGAGACGGTGCTGAGGTAACGCATGGTTCTTTTACTGGGTGTGCACCCGAGGGGCTGCGCCCTACTACCGGACAAATGAATGAGGGGGTGCCTGTACACAGCACTACCGGCAACACAGCCGAGAGTACTACGCCTACCATGCCCCGTCCTGTGGTGCAGGGTTGGCTTCAAGCTCACCCGCCAAAAGTTGAGGACGACATGCCCAGCGGGAAAGCACCATGACGCAGGCACGTAGCATGCAGCCTGACAAAAGGGCAGCTCGTCGGACACCGTCCCCGTTTGGAGATCCGGTAGGAGAACGATTGTCCTGGTGGGACTGGGCTTCACCAGGTACGTGGCCTACATCTTATCCTTCAGCTTTGAAGGGCAGATACACCCTGCAGCCAGCTAGGCAGAGTACGCACAGGCCCCAGCAGCCTCCTGCTGCTCTCAGTACCACCTACCAGCCTGCAAGGGCAGTTTTCTTTTTTTTTTTTTTAAGAAGTCCCTCACGCTTATGATGTCCCCTCAGATGGGTGCCATCCTTCGGGATGTGATCAGGGACACCTCCACCTCAAGAGCCTATATTAATTCCTCCTATGGCTTCAGCACCTCAGGCCCCCACGCAGCCCCAGCTGCCCATGCCGGGTCCTTCGATTCTGGCTTCCCTGCCTCCTACAGTTGAGGTGGTTCCACACCAGCCTCCACAACTAGCTCTGGCCTCCACACCTCAGCCTTCGGCACCCAGCACTCCTCCACTTGCTCCGGACCAGCTGGACACCCTGGTTGACACTTATGAGGAGGAAGACCCCGACACAACATCTTCAGCCAAGGCCTTCCATGAGCGGCTCACAGGTTTGGCCAAGTAGTTGGGGCTTACACAACCGGAGATTGAACCGGCGGTGTGAGGTCTTGGCCGAGGTCCTCGCTCTATGCCTGCGGCTAGAACAGGGATCCTGATGCAGAAAGACGTGGTCGCGTTGACCAAAAAGGGATGGTTTAAACACCATTCCCCCAGCCTACCAATCAGCACCTCAACGCCAAGTACAGGCAATTAGAGGGGTATCAACTCTTGCTGTCGGCACACGCTCAATCCCTAGTCTGACTGCCGAGGCCTCACTCTACTCAAAGCCCCTGTCGCCTCGGCTAACTTGTCTTCGGCGCTTCTAGGCAAGAAGGAGATCTTGGAGGCTTACGGAAAGGTTTATTCCAAAGCCTCACTGCACCTGAGTCAGTCTAACACAGACGCCATGCACGCAGCCATTAATTAGAGGCTTTGGCGGGAAATATCCGACTTGCTTCCAGAGCCTACGGTGCAGCGTCGGGCACGTTTCAAGGCGGGGCTGCCAGAAGCTAAGATGGTGGCCCAGGACATCATGGAATCCACTGTTGCGCATGTAGACACCTCAGACAATGCCATCAGCATTGCCGCGGTCATGAGAAGGACGGCCTGGCTACGGGCAAGCAACTTCAGCCTGGACGTCCAGGAATGCATATTGGACCGGCCATTTGAAGGTGGCAACCTTTTTCACTCCACCACTGATGAGGAGCTTGATGAGAACAGTTCCCAGACTGCGAAATGCTCATCTATCCTCAGCAAGTCCACGCCCAAGACGTTCAGCCAGACGCATCAGTGTTCCGACAAGGTGCGGGCCTTCAGCGGGTTTCGGGGCTTCCAGGAACGGAGGTCGAGATAGCCTGACCGGTCTCCTACTCAGCACTGGCGTAAACACAAGTAGGGGAGCAAGGGCTTCTTTCAGTCCCCATCCTCGGCCCCAGCCTCAGAGGGAAAGAAGGCATGACACGCCCCTTGGGGTCCACGTGTCTCTGGTTGGGGGGGGGGGGGGAGCGGCACGCTTGCCCTGCCATGCCCAGTTTTGGCGTGCAAAGTTTTCGGACTCCTGGATACTTTCAGTGATATCCAACGGCTACCACTTACCGGTTCCTCCCTCCTCCTCTCCCCTCCCCTCCACGCCCGCAGATAAGGACAACTCTGCTGGTGGAAATTCGGTCGCACGTAGAGAGCCAGGAAGTGGAGGAAATCCCAGCCTCCCATCAGGGCTTGGGCTTCTAATCACAGGATTTTCTCCATATACAAGAAGAACCAGGCTGGCCTGAGAGTTGTGTTGGACCTTTCCACCTTGAACCTTTCCCTCCCTCTTCAAAAGTTCAAGATGGTTACCTCAGTGCTTATTGCGGAGACACTGTGAAAGGGAGACTGTATGTGCTCCCTGGATCTGCTGGACGCGTACCTACACTTCCCTATTTGGCAGCCTCGCTGGTCCTTTCTGAGGTTCAGGATCATGGCCTTTCATTTCCAATACAAGATTCAACCCTTTGGCCTCAATTCAGCCCCTAGGGTCTTTACCAGGCTTATGAACGCAGTGGCAGCCCTGCTCAGGGGCCAGGGTCACCACATCTATCCGTACCTAGACTGGCTCGTCAGGGCGAGTTCCCCGGAGGCGGTAAATCACACCTCTTCCCCTCATGAATACGCTGCACGAATTGGGATTTTCCATCAATCACAAGTCACAGCCGGAACCTAAGCAGAATCTAACGTTCCTGGTCCTCATCTGGAACGCGAGCACTGAGAGAGTATTCCCCTCGGAGGACAAGATCACAGCCATCAAGAGGGCCACAGGTTGTTTTCTCAGCATAGCACTGACCTCCGCATGGTGGTACCAACACCTCTTGGGGATCATGGTGGCATGCCTATTGGCAGTGCCATACACAAGGCTCAAAATGAGATGATTGCAGCTGCACTTCGCAGCCTCATCTGGTGGAGCACGGACTGCAACCTGAGGGTAGGGAGGCCTTTCAGGTATCGGACCCTGCAAGTTACCATCACCGCAGACTCTTCCTTGGAAGGTTGGGGAACCACACTGGACAGTCGCAGCGTCCACCGGGTTTGGTCTCTCCAGGAGCAGGAGGCCCATATCAATTGGCTAGAGCTGAAGGCTATCTGTCTTGCTCTCAGGGCCTTCCTTCCCATTATCGGGGGCAAGATGATCCTCATCCAGACAGACAATTCCACCAGCATGTACTACATCAACAAGCAGCTTGGCACCAGGTCTCCATCCTTTTGCTCCTTGGCAGTCAACATCTGGGAATGGGCCCTGGAGAACAGTATGCACTTAGGGGCAATCCACTTCCCGGATAGTCCAACCTGGAGGCGATCAGACTCAGCAGGCTTGGTGCTGACAACTACGAGTGGCAATTGAACGAACAGGTCCTTCAGGAGATCTTCAACAAATGGGGTCATCCACGGGAGAATTTTTTTGCCACCTGGTCCAACAGGAGGTGCCCCCAGTTCGCGTCCTGGCATGGACCCGGGCTGGGGCTTTCTGGGCAACGTCATGCAGATACAATGGGACAACATGAACGCGTATGCCTTTCCTCTGATAGCCCCGTGGGGGCCTGCGAGGCCATGGTTCTTGGAACTGCTCAACCTGTCTGATCAGGCCCTGATGTATCTTCCGCTGGGCCCTCCTCACCTACTCTCACAGCAGGGAGGCTCAGTCATCCACCCCGCTCCCCAGAAGCTAGCCCTCGCAGCGTGGTACCTGAACAGGACACACTAAGGCACCTACATCTGTCTCAGGCCTACCTAGACATTATACTGGGTGCCAGGAGTGATGCTACCAGGAGCCAGTACAAAAGCAAGTGGACTAGGTTCTGCCACTGGGTGTTTGGGAGAATTCTTAAAGATGTGCCAATCCCTCCCACCTTAGAGCCCTCCAGCTCTTTTGATAAACTTTGGGACTTTGAACTTTTCAATTCAATGTGGTTTCTGTGTTGGTTTCTTTTGGTTATGTTTGTTTGTTTAGTTTGTTTATTTATAGCGCGCGCCAGACCCGAAGGTATCCGGGCGTGTGTTCAAGAATACTTTAAACTTACAAGTTACAGTTACACATTCCAAGTAGTTACAGGATGCATTGACAGCAAAAGGATGACAATATACATGGTTATATACACAGGTCTTTGTACACAGAGGTGTATACACAGTATACATTGAAAGTCAAAGAGCAGGGTGGAGTAAGCGGGGTGGGGAGATGAACATGTAAGTATGCGTTCAGCTGCAGATTAACAGACGGGTCAGACGTGGGTAGTCCTAGTGTCGGTCCGATATAGGTCATTTTCTTTGAGCCATTTAATACAGTTAAGTCTGAAGTGTGGATAGGATTGGTCGGACCTTAAAGAAGATGGGAGGGAGTTCCACAACTGGGCCGCTTTGACAGGGAAGCTGATTAAATGGGGGCACAACTTGCTGGTTGTCTGGTTCTCTGGTAGGTCTATTAGAAGTTCTTCTTTTGAATCTTTGTTAGGTATTTGGGGGCTAAGTCATTAATACTTTTGAAAGTTAGTGATACTGTTTTAAGTTTAATTTTGTCAGCTGTAGAGAGCCAGTTAGATTGTCTTCTGACATCTGAGATATGCTCTCTACTTGGGATTCCTAGGGCGGCTCTAAGGGCATTGTTCTGCAAGGTTTGGATTTTTTGCAGCGTGCGTTATTTAGACACTATGTATAGTGCGTTGCAATAGTCCAATTTGGATAATACCAGAGCTCTTGATAGGGCGAGGCAGCTGGGAGTGGACAAGTATGGTTTAGCTGCTCTAATCAGCTTACAGGTGTATGCAGTGCTAGAGGCCATCGCACTCACCTGCTTTGTTAGAGAAAGGCAAGAGTCGAGGTAAAAACCTAATGTTTTTACCTCTTTTGCTACTTTAATGGTGTTGCCATCTATAACAAATGATGAATAGTCCTCGTTCAGTCTTTTGTTATTTTGTGTATTCCCCAGTATGATTTACGTTTTGTCATCATTCAGGCATAGACCATGACGGGCCATCCATGCCTGGATGACGAGGTATACCTTGTTCACCAAGGCCAAATACTGTTCATAATCCCCTGAAAGTGGGATGAGAATGAGTGTCATCTGCATAGTTTGTGTAGGTGACACCCAGAAGGTCCAGATCATCAAACGGGGGCTTCATGAAAATGTTATGCATGGTTGGAGAGACACAGGATCCCTGGGGAACGCCACATGTGATGGGTACTGGGTCAGCCGCCGCAGAGGTAGAGAAAACCCTCATGGTTCTGCCACTTAAGAACGACTTGATCCATGCAATGGCATGTGTGGAGAAGTGGGCCGCAGATTCCAGGTGGGTACAGAGCACATCATGATCCACCAAGTCAAATGCCGCTGAGCGATCCAGTAGGAGGAGTAGGTCATTTTTTCCAAGATCTCTCAGCTCATTGACTTGGGTTTTGAGATCGATAAGCGCGGTTTTGGTACCATGTTGAGGCCTGATTATCTGGTACCTAATAGTTGATGCAGCTCCAAATATTTTTGGTAAGCCACTCTGTCTAGTATTTTTATCGGAAATGGTACCGTAGTGATTGGCCTGTAGTTAAGACGGGATGGAGGGGTCCAAGGTTTGCTTTTTAAGAAGGGGGAGGACCCATGATTGTTTAAGGTTGTCTGGTATAGTGCCTGATGCAAAGGAAGCATTACTACATTTGGAAATAAATGGGGATAGGTCTCTGGCCGCATCTTTTATCAGTTAGGCTGGGCATATGTCGCCTCGACAGTTGGTTGATTTGAGCGAAAGTATTTTCTGATGTTTGTTAATCTGCTTAGAATCACATGCTGTGCATAGGTCCGACATCCAGTGGTCACTGCGGAGTATTGCATTTTGTTTTTCGTAGTCGAAAAGGGGACGTCGACAAGGCGTGTCTGTAACACTATCCCTATAGTGACGTGCGTTGTACCCACAATCCCTCACGCGTCGAGGTCCCTCTGATTGTTTTTTTCCGCCCAGTCTCTGGTCGCCTTTCGCGGAGCTCCTAGAGAGACATTGCTATACTTACCACGGACCTCGGTCCTTTTGTCATAACTTAATATACTGATAACGATCCCTCCCCCTCGACGTTAGCTGTGAAGCTGTTTCTCCGCCGAACTGATTTTCGACGGAGAGGAAGAGCGGAGGAGATCCTTCGGCGCTGCCGAACACGTGGCTTGGCCTCGACGGCCAACTTACAGTAGGGAGAGTGGGGGTTAGAACTTTGTCTCTTCTCTTTGAGAATGTCTTTCTTTCTCCCTTTTCTTTCCCTTGGGGTTGTTATCGCCAGCTATTATTGCCTCAGCTATGGAGAGGACACCATTTAAGTTTTGCCCACGCTGCAGGGGCAAATATACTTGGAAAGATAAGCACAAGCTCTGTAATCGTTGCTTACCCCTCGATCACATAGAGAACAGCTGCGCAGCCTGCAAGCTCTTAAAACCCAGGACTCTTAAAGAACGTAGGGTTAAGAGGTGGGCGGACTACGCGATGTCGAAGTCAGTTTCCTCACCCGCTGCCGCTGTTACTGAAAGTGACGAGGAGTGCGATAACTCGACGTCCGTTACGGAAGTCATGAACCCCCAGAAGGAGCGCTCCCGCTCCTCATCCGTCCCCGGCCCCGACGGGCTCGGCTCACGCCCTGCTTATGGGGATGAACACCCCGGCGACAAGGACGCACACAAACCCCATAAGGCTAAACACACTACCCACGGCTCTTCTTCGTCGAGAACGAAGGATCCATCAGCGCCGAAGGGGACGCAGGGCACTCCGGAGTCTACCGCAGACCGTAAAGGTCACAAGCCCCACCCGCAAACGCAGCCGCGACCAGCGATTGGGCTTCCATCTAACACGGGCGCTACCCCAAAAACATCCGACGCAACGCTCCATAGAGCGACCGTCGAGGTACAACGCGCAACGCACACAACGTCGACACCAGAGCCCTCGACGGACAAAATCGTGGCCGAGAGCCTAGCGAGAATTGTCGCCGAGGACAAACGTACGCGGACGACGAAACAAACGTCGAATACCGCGTCGAAAAAACACAAAAGTAGCCAGGAACTGCCCCTTTCTCCAAAGGACGCTTCCGAACTACCTGAAGGCTTTTCAGAAGGAGACGGGAACCTCTCGTCGACGTTGTGGGAGCGTTCGAAACGATTCGAAGGCGAAAACACTAATTTCCCCCCTCTAGACTATTCAGGGGTACCCCATGAGACCCTTGAAAGACTCCATTCTTGCATGGAGAAAATGGAAAGGTTTCTAGGAAACCAAGACCCACCCACTCACAAAAGACAAAGAGAATGGCCACAGGATGACCCTAGAGTCAAGATTCCTAGGCTGGTTGACCTCACTGAGGAGGAGCAATACCTCCAAGAAGATGAGGAGTGTTTGGGTGGAGAAGAAGAGGTAGAACTTGAGGAAGAGGGGTTCGAAGAAGATCCTTACACCACTGCTACAGGGTTTGAAGAGGATACAGCTACCTCGCAGCCCTGGCATTCACCGTCAGTGCAGCCTTGGCAATCCCCATCAGTACATTCAGACCCTGAGGCCTTTCTCCCTTCTCCTCTCAAGGATTCACATGGGAACTCCTCTCCCATAGATGACCAACCTTCCCTCAATGCACTATTGCGCAAGGCAGCAGCGCATTTTGAGATTGATACAGGGGAAACGCTTCCAGACATTGACTTTGTAGAAAAAGTAATCAAAGAAAAAGCCCCTGTTAGCCAATCTATTCCACTCCTGGCTTCTATTAAAAGAAGAATTTCTCCTTCCCTTACTAACCCAGCTTTAGTAAGAGGGGTCAACCCTAGAATAGAAAAGCTCTTCAGCCCTTCATCCTCTGACCCTTTATACATCAGAGGACACTCTATTCCGGACTCCCTTGTGGTTACCAACACAAGAAAAAGAGCAGGGGTGCCACTATCCACTAGTGAAGCACCTCCAGACAAAGAAGGCAAAAAACTCTACGCACTGGGGAAGAGAATCACGACCTCCGCCGCCTTCTCTACTAGAATTGCTAATAACAACTCACTTTTAGCTAGCTACGCAGATGCACAGTGGAACAAGCCGCGCAGCGAAGCAGAGGAAGCACCTGAACCTCTGCGTTCTCGCCTGCTAGCTATAATATCAGAGGGCACACTGGTAAACCAGGGCATCGTTAAAAACTCCCTAGATGCCGCTGAGACGGCTGGCCGCTCCCTAGTGCAGGGAATACTTCTCAAGCGCCACGTTTGGCTACGCAATTCAGGTTTTAAGCCCGAAACCCAAGCCTCCCTCATAAATAAACCCATTGAACAGACGCATCTGTTTGGGAAAGCAGTAGATGAGGCCCTAGAACATGCTAAAAAAGAGTTTGATACCATCAAGACTCTGGATCAAATTTCTAGGCCCCCTAACAGGCGAGGCTATGGTAATAAACGCTCCTTTCGTGGCCAAAGACAGCAGCAGAACCAACAACAACAATATTACTCTGGCTCCAACTGGCCCACTAACCAGGGTAACACCCAGTTCAGTCAAAGAGGCCAACGCCGTGGCAAAGGAAGAGGTCGTGGCTCCAGCCCCAGAGGTTCCACGCCCAATACCAGCAAATGACCCGAAAATTCGGGTACCCTCCCATGCATCACCGGTCGGGGGCCGGCTAACATCGTTCCTTTCAGCATGGGAGGGAATCACGTCAGACCGTTGGGTATTATCCACCATAGCCCACGGATACTGCATCGAGTTCAACGGTTCCCCGAAGTACAAACCCCCACGGAACCGGCGCATGACACCGCAACACCTCTCCATTCTTCTTCAAGAGGTGGAAGAACTACTGAAGAAAGAAGCTATAGAGCCCGTCCCCCTATCACAGGTAACAGAAGGTATTTATTCAGTGTACTTCCTTGTACCCAAAAAGGACTTAACCATGCGCCCTGTATTAGATCTGCGCCCAGCGAACATATTTGTCAAACCCCAAAAGTTTCGTATGGTGACCTTACAGGAGGTAATCCCACTGTTATCACAAGGGGATTACATGACAACACTGGACATGAAAGATGCATACTTTCATATTTTAATGTTGACATCGCACAGAAAATACCTCAGGTTCAAAATAGAGGACAAACACTACCAGTTCAGAGTACTAACCTTCGGGATAGCATCTGCACCAAGGGTATTCACGAAAGTACTGGCAGTGGCAGCGGCCCACCTGCGCAGATTATCCATCCCGGTATACCCTTACCTCGACGACTGGCTCATAACAGGGGATTCTTACGAAACATGCTTCTCCAATACCCAAAAGACCGTAGACCTTTTGTCCCAACTGGGCTTCTCCATCAACGAAAAGAAGTCCAGCTTAGACCCCAGCCAAACCAAACAATTCCTAGGGGCTCTAATTCGAACAAAGGACGGCCTCGTATTCCCCTCCAACGAGAGGGTCCAAAACATGCTGTTTCAAATTCCCCATTATGTAGCAGGCAGAGAGGTGACGGTACGCAAAGCAATGCGCTTGCTAGGGATGATGGCGTCATGTATTTATTTGGTACCTCACGCGCGCCTGCGCATGCGCCCAATGCAAGAGTGGCTCTACAGCCAGTGGTGTCAGGCCAGCGGACAATGGGACGATCTAGTGGTGGTCTCGCAGGCCTTGGTTCTCTCGCTACGGTGGTGGACAAAAGAAAACCTGTTATTAGGGAAAACTTTTGCCACACCCGCAGTGGAAGCCACTCTAACCACAGACGCATCCCTTACAGGATGGGGGGCTCACCTATCCCATCAGACGGCACACGGAGTGTGGACTCCGAGTTTAGCATCCAAGCATATAAACCTGCTGGAACTACTAGCGGTGTTCAAAGCACTGAAAGCCTTTCAGGAACACTTACAAGGAAAGACAGTGATGGTCCTCACAGACAGCACCACAGCCATGTACTACCTCAACAAGCAAGGGGGCACTCACTCTCCAGGACTGTCCAAGCTGTCCCAGAATATATGGAAGTGGGCTCTCAAACACAACATGTTCCTACTATCACAACATGTACCAGGGGAACTCAATCTGCTAGCAGACAAACTCAGCAGAGACTTCCCCCTGCCCGAAGAGTACGAATGGCAATTGCACGAAGACATCGTCTTAGACGTCTTCACGCAATGGGGATTCCCGGAAATAGACCTGTTCGCAACCCTGGAGAACTCACAATGCCAAAGTTACGCCTCCAGGTACCCCCAGAACCAGTCCAAGGGGAACGGTCTGTCGATTCAATGGTCAGGGAAATTTGTTTACGCCTTTCCCCCGACTCCCCTTCTCAACAAAGTGGTGCACAAGATGCACCAGGAGCAGGTTACCATGATACTAGTGGCCCCAATGTGGGCCCGGCAGCCATGGTTCGCTCACTTGATGGAGATGTCCCTATCTCCCCCAATGAAACTTCCCTGCCCGTACAACATGCTGTCACAAGACAAGGGCAGGACACTGCATCCATGCCCTCAGACCATGAACTTAGCAGCCTGGCTCCTGAGATCATAGAATTTGGACATTTACAACTCCCACAGAGATGTATGGACATTCTCAGGGAAGCCAGAAAACCTAATACTCGACACTGCTATTCTAGCAAATGGAAAAGATTCGTTATCTGGTGTAGAGGTACTAGCATCAACCCAGTTGACTGCTCTCCTACTGACATTATTCTATACTTGACCCATTTACTGGATTCAGGTTTAGTGTTCAATTCCATTAAAGTCCACCTAGCGGCTTTTTCTGCATACACCACTTCCCAACTTAAAGTGTCGTGGTGGAAGATACCAGTTATCAAAGCCTTCATGGAGGGGGTAAAGAGGATACACCCTCCGATAGCTAACCCAGCTCCCGGATGGGACTTAAATGTGGTACTTTCCAGACTCATGGGCCCTCCCTTCGAACCCATGCACAAGGCAACTCTTAAAGATATCACCCTTAAGACTGCTTTCCTAATAGCTATCACCTCCATTAGGAGAGTAAGTGAACTACAGGCTCTTTCTGTACTAGACCCCTTCGTAACAGTTCACAAAGATAAGGTGGTTCTACGCACACACCCAAGGTTTGCACCTAAATTCATCTCGAAATTTCATGTAAAACAAACTATAGAACTACCAACGTTCTTTCAAAACCCTTCCAGCTCGGGAGAAAAAAGTCTGCATACACTAGATGTACGCAGAGCTGTCAGGTTCTACATGGAAAGAACCAGACCACTGAGAAAGACTAATCAGTTCTTTGTCTCGGTGGCAGCAGGAAGAGAAGGAGATGCGGTCTCAAAATCCACTATATCTAGATGGATTGTTCAATGCATCACTCTCTGTTACACTCTTGCTAAGAGAGAACTACCCTTCAAGCCAAGAGCACATTCCACTCGAGGCACTGGGGCTTCCATAGCATTCATTGCAAATGTTCCCCTTGAGTCCATCTGCAAAGCGGCTACCTGGAGTTCTGTGCACACCTTTACAAAACACTACTGTCTAGATGCACACTCTAGATCTGACTCCCAGGTGGGACAGGCAGTATTAAGACATCTTTTCTCTACTGTTCCTTCCGATAACCCACCGCCAACTGCTCGCTAGTCTATGCACAGCATGTGATTCTAAGCAGATTAACAAACATCAGAAGACAATGCATTATTTACCGTAAAAGCATTTCTGATGGTTGTATCTGCTTAGATTCACATGCGCCCACCCTTCCTCCCCGCTCGGATGGAAGGAACATAGACTTCCTTTTATATCTCTCTTTTCTGTACTCACTCACGTCTATAAGGCTCCCTCAGGGCAGAAAAATACAAACAGAGGGACCTCGACGCGTGAGGGATTGTGGGTACAACGCACGTCACTATAGGGATAGTGTTACAGACACGCCTTGTCGACGTCCCCTTTTCGACTACGAAAAACAAAATGCAATACTCCGCAGTGACCACTGGATGTCGGACCTATGCGCAGCATGTGAATCTAAGCAGATACAACCATCAGAAATGCTTTTACGGTAAGTAATGCATTGTCATTTTTTTCAATCTCTAAAATGGTGAAGTTGAATTTATGTTCTGGTTTGGTAGAAGTAGATGGTTTACCACTTTGATTGGTTGTAGGAGGAATATTTTGTTTCTTTTTCTCAATTTTGGTTATGAGTGTGGCAATTTTGTCGTTTAGAGCTTTTTGGATGTAAGAGCACCACATATTATTTTTGTCAGTTGTCCGGAACAGGGATAGGGTTTTCCAGTTCCTTTAGTATAATGAATAGCTCTTTGGTTCCAGGTTTAGCCTGTAGTATTCTGTTGTTAAAGTTCTTTTAGCTTTCCTGATTTCATTTTTGTAAATCTTAGAGGCATTGATGAGAGCTACTTTATTAGTCTCAGATGGAGTTAGTCGCCAGGCGGATTCACATTTGTGTTTTTCAATCCTTAGGGATTTGAGGTGAGGGGTGAACCAAGTGTTTAAGTGTGGTCTGGGCTTACCTTTTCTCATTTTCAAAGGGGCGATAGTGTCCAAAGCTATAGCCATGGTTGAGTTGAATTCGTTCACTAGAGCTGATGGGTTTAGTGATTCGGATAAGGAATTTAGAGTTGGGAGGATAAGTGGTAGCAGTTTGTCCGTAGTTATGTTTTTTTTTATTTCTGGTTGGTACGGGGGGCAATATATTTTCCTTAGGTTGGGTGGTGTTTTCATTTATGAGGAAAGTTATTAGCGCATGATCTGTCCAGATTTGTGGGCAGACATCAGTAATTGTTACATTACAGTTGTGGTTGGCTACCCAGTCGAGTGTTCAATCTTTTTCGTGGGTAGGTTGTGATATTCTTTGGGTAAATCCAAGTTCTGTAATGACATTGGCGATATTAGTCACATGCAAATCTTTGTGGTCGTTGAAACCTAAGTTCATGTCTCCCAGAAGGATGGCTTGCGATGAATTATTTAGATTATTTGAGAGGATCATAGAGATGATGTCCTCAAAGGTTCCAATGGGACCTGGTGGCCTATAGATGAGGTGTATATTGATTGAGAGGATGATGTTAAGAGTTTAGCGGTTAAGGATTCACAAGATTTGGTGATTGAAAGCGTTTCTGTTTTTATGGCGAGATTATTTTTAGCGATTATGGCTAGGCTGCCTCCTCGAGTTGGTTCCATCTTCTCTGAGAATGTTGTAGTTGGGGGGGCAAGGCAAACATCGGAGCGGGTCCTGCTGCTTGCTGAAGCCAAGTTTCCGTTATGGCTAGGAGGCCATAATCACCTATTTGGATGAGATCGGCAGTTTCGGTGGCATGTGCTATTAATGACCTAGCATTAATAAGGGCACCCTTCAGAGGTGTTTGGTTTAGGTGTCGCAGGGGTGACGCAACTTTTCTTTTTGGTAGGCCTATTGCTTGATTTGCAGGGATTGTTAATGTGACTGTTAACGTGGGAATCTCTTTTGGTGGGGGAGGTGTTTAGTTTGGGGGCATTATGTTGGAGGGCTCTTCTATTGCTTGGTTTGGTGACTAGTCTGTCTGGAGGTTCATAGATTTTAGGTAATCTTGATCGTAACTTGCCATTTCTGCTTAAGGTGTTGCACAGGATATTTGTTAGAGGGCGGTGGGGGGATAGGTAACTTTATAGACTGTGGGTTAGTGTCTGGGGTGATGGTCAGTCGGCGCTCATCAGAATTCAATGTTACAGTAGGCATAGATTGCGGTGGGTGGTTTGCTGTTATCATTGTCGACCAGAGGGTGGTCAGGAAGATGAGGGTGGAGATCATTCTATCCTAGGGATAATTGTCTGTCTGGTGGGGGGCCACAGTAAGGTCTAGGAAAATCACTAATATGTTGTTGAGCTCATAGTTTCTAGCATTATAGTAGTATCATGTTAATTAGTAACAGCAGTGGGCTAAGTCAAAGCCTATCAGATAGGGCATATCAATCAGATCATGTTAATTAGAAACAGCAGAAGGCTAGATTAAGACCTAACAATCAGAGCATATCAATTAGTGACGGCAGTGAAGCAGAACAATCAGAAGGGTATTCAATGAAAGGCTATAGCGCCGTATATTTAGCTGAAACTTTGACGTGAGCCTGCCAAAATGTATTATCTAGGCATGATTTTAAGGAAGTTCGTTTTGTTATCTTAATTTGCAGCACAGCGAGCGGTCGTGCCAGGAAGATAGATAATTAGCGGACGGTCAGGTAGAGTGAGCAGTGCATATGTGACACTGCACGTAGAATGTCTTGTGGAAGTTATTAGCAGTGAGAGTTCCTACACCAAGATGGGTCTGTGTCACGCAGGTTCTCCAGCAAATAGTCAGAAGTATGGGAGAATGTTGGATTAGCGTAGGACTCACCGGGTGATAGGTAGACCGACTCCTAGCTTGAGGAAGGGAGGGCTGGCCTGACTGGTGCTGCATCTTCGGCTGCACTCGGTCAGCAGCCTTTTTCGGATGACTTACTCGGCATGTCGGCTCGCGCCTGTCTGTGGCGCGTGATTGGTTGTGTAGACTGCTGGACCAATCGGGATCAATGAGGAAGCAAGGGTATTCTCTGGCCTGGGTACATCTCAGTTGGCAGCCATCTTTAAGGCAGTCAAGCCTTGTGGAATGCAGTGGCTGCAGCAGTGTCGGGCAGGGTGATATTAACGAGCAGAGCGGGTGAAATAGCCCATAAAAGCCACACTATTAGATGGGGCTCCTCTGTGGAAATAGCACGATCATAAAAAGAGTGATCAGGGCAGTGAAGCAGCGGATGCTTACCGCAATAGGCCGCACCGTGGTTGGTGCAAATGAGCTGCTCCAGCAGCTCCCAGACGAACGTGGAGCTCCTGCACCCTGGCTGCGGGGTGACGACTGGATATGGAGTCTAGCCAACTCCATAGGCATCATCTTTTACAATTGTGTCACAAGGCACCTCCAGATTTCCCAAGGTTTAAATACCTTCTCTGGGATCAACTACTGTTTCCCAGAGCAGTGGAGTGAAATTGACTTCACTTAGTCCTGTTCATTTCTAGACCCAGCGCACCCCATCTTACAACGGAGTACTGGATGGGTTACTTAGTATCCCCTGTGTCTAGGTACTCGTGTAGCATTTGTTACCCTGTCCTCTCAGAATGGCTGGTGGCAGTGGTTTTGTAATGAACTACCATGATTTACCCCGACTGCTACTGTTCGCAGCTCTGGTAACGTTAAATCACGGGAGCCATGTTTTTCAAAATGACGCTGAGCCTCCTTTGTTAAAATGGTCCCCGGTCTTTTTTTCTCCATTTCTTTGTGGAAAGGTCCTTCTCAAGTCTCTGTGCGCCAAACCAGGTTTGGTCTCTTTGTTCATTTCGACTTTGGCGGTGTTTCTGGGAGAAACCTGCCTCTAACGCACAAGTGTCTGGGGTAGGCAGGAAGTGAGGGAGGTGCCTGAAACTCCCTGTGCTTAGTCTCCTAGGCGACCCAAATGCACTCTGTGGTGATTGGCTGGCTGACTGTCCGGCAAGGACAGTCACCCTGCTGGGTGAGAGACAGCTAGGCTGGAATCAATGGGAGAGAATTGAATAAAAGGCGAGGTTTTTGGCTTGGAAGGCAGAGTCGACCACTGGGCGAAGGAACTGAAGAAGAGCTTGAAGAGGACGCCTGCTGCAACTCCTGGACCGTTGGTTTGCCTGGTGAAGCCCTGCTGCAGTGACTACTTGCCAAGTTGGCATTGACAGAGAAGCCCTACAAGGACACTTCTCCCTTTGAGTTGGTGGGACCAATCAACTCCCAAGTAAGCCATCTGGACACCCATCTCGGAGCTGGTTGAATTTCCTCAGAGTTGCTGCAGGAAACTGTAGAGCCAGGGAGAGGGACACCAGATTGTGTGCGTTGCTTGTAAGCTGGCCTAAAGCTTTGGGAAGATCCTCCGGACTCCCACGAAGCAGGACTGACCAAGCCTGAGCCCCCCCACCCCCAGTCGAGTGTGGGACCTCAGATGTGAGGAAAGTCCACCTTGACAGCCAGGAACCGCACTTATTGCTATTTGCTGTACCGCAAGGCGCTGAAACCCGAAACAGCCACTGAAAGTAAAGTTTGCCGGTTTCCAGTTTTGACAGTACTGGTGTAGTGCAGGAGTCCCCCGATGTCCTCCCTCTTGTCCCCACGACTGAGGCCCAGGAACAATGAGACCTGCAGAGCTGCACAGGAACAGAAGTCATCAGCTGCTTCTTTTCTTCTTTACAAAGGTACTGTAAAACAAGTTTAAGCGAACTTACCTCTTACTGTGGAAGTGCTTTTAACTTCTGCAACTCGCAAGTCTAATCAGCTTGTGGCCCTACATTTGATTCTTCTTTTTATCCGAGACTCCTAAGAACTTGTGAAAAGACTTTTCCATTTGCTTACCTGAAGTGCTGTATCCTAAAGAAAGACTTTTGCCTATTAACTTTGGCTTAGCTTATTGAATTGAATGACTCTTCTAAGTGCTATCTAAAAGTATTTGCGTGCTTATGAATATTTGTAATTTCTTGTGTTCTAATATTTGCCTTTTGCCAACTTTTTAAGAGTGTTCTGAATGCCAACAGTAAGATATTAATGTCCCCAGCACACTTGTTACTGAAGTCACCTGTGGGTGTAGGTTGTCTGTGGGCCATCCCAAAAGGGTCTTGTCTGATTCAGAAACTCGGAGTGTACAGTATTGAAGTATATTGCTCCCTTCTGAAGAAGGCTTTATAACTGACTGATAAATTATGAATTGTTTATGCAAGAAACCTTGAGTGTAAGAGTTTATTTGAATACCTGTAACTGTGAATCTTTGTAACTCCACTACTGCTCACATTTCCCCTCTTGAGATGAGCCTGGCTGCTCAACATGCTACCAAAACTGTGTAGTACAAGCTTATACCAAAGGTTGCGTTGCCTATACCTGTAGTCATAGTTGCTTGTTGTGTTCCCAGAGGGTACTGCATTCAAACTTTGCCCAACACTGGGCTTTGTCAAAGGAGGTCGATCTTTTGACTTGTACTCTGGGCGCCGTCCTAGCCTTCTCAGCACACCTCGCATACTCTGGGGTGCAGGTGGACACATGTTGCACCTACTTGGCGGCAATCTGAGCCTACCGGAATTCGGAGGAGGGGCTTGTTTCCTCCTCTAATCCGGTGGTTAAAAGACATCTGGCAGGCCTTACCCGGCTTTACCCGCCTATTAAAAAGCCACACCCAGTGTGGGTCCTTAACCTGGTCTTGTGCACCCTGGCTCATAAACCTTTCAAACCCATGGCGTCAATGGACATCAGGCAAGTCACTCTTTAAGGCAGCCCTACTAGTGGGCCTTACATCTGCATGCAGGGTCAGTGAAATCCTAGCACTAGTGGCTTCAGAGCCGTACACCACTTTTCATAAGGTGCTTAGAACGCACAGCGCATTCTTGCCAATGGTAGTCTCCTTCCACCTGAACGAGGAGATAGTGTTACCAACTTTCTTTGCAGATCTGAACGACGATGCTCAGAGGATTCTGCACTGTCTAGACGTTGGATGTGCTCTAAAATTCTACCTGGACAGGACTAAAATCTTTTGCAAGTCACAGGCACTTTTTGTCATCTTCGGGGCTATCAGGCTTCCAAAGCAGCCATAGCAAGATGGATGGTGGCGGCCATCAAGGAGGCATATGAGGGGCAGCACAAACTGCTTCCGGCAAATATGCACTCCCACGCTATCAGAGCCAAGGCTACAGCTGTCTCTTTTCAAAGACGCGTTCCGTGGCAGGTCCTCAGCAAGGCGGCTACCTGGGCTACCCCTTCAGCCTTTTGCAAACACTACTGTTTGGATGTCAGCTTAACGTCTGGCGCGGCCTTTGGGCAGGCAGTGCTAAGGAACTTGTTTGCTTAGGAGGGTCACCTCTCCACCCTGGGGCTACATTCAGTTGTAATCGCCCCTGCAGTAGGGAGGAAAGGGGACGGGACGTCGGAGTAATTATTATAAATTACTGTAGTGACTAACGTACATAGTCACCTTTCTTTCATACGTCCCATCGTCCTCCCCACTAATAACACTGGTGTCATTAGGCAATGTTAATATTGTGAACGCGTCAAAGGGGACTGAGGAGTGGCGCCAGGGGGCAGAGTCGGGAGCGCATGCCCCCAGGGACGCGCCTCTAAATTTAAAGGGAAGACGATTTTTTCTGGTGAAAAAGGTTCTGTCTCCTGTCCCTAGCGAGGGATGCCCTTGAGATATGGAGGAAAGGGAACTATGGACTAGGAACACGTTAGTCACTATGGTGAGTAACTTATAATTTAGCTATACGTGGTTTGATCAGGTTCCGTATATACTCCTGTATGTCCACGCAATTATTGGCTTTAAGCATCAGCAAGCTCGCTCAGGATCTCTTGTACCTTGCTGTTTCTGCGTTACTACATTTGGCTACTGACAAAATAATAAAAGCAATGGCAGTATTTATATGAATGTGGCCTCCAACTATAGAACTGTGCGCTCATGTTCTTAATGTATACGAGTTTGTGTTGTGCGGTGCAGACTGCACGTGTGCTTCATGTCCAGCACTTCTATGTCGCGGTGCCTCTAATGACGTCAATAACATGGCTTCTTGGTGCTTAGTCCAGGCTGTCCATATAGGTGTCTGTCCACGATCACTGTCTCTTCTCCCACACATGAATAGATGTGTACTGTACTTGTTCTGTAGGGCTAGCTGAGAGGGTATCTCTGTGTATTGGTCGATCATTGGTGCATTTGGGATTAATCCGAAATAGAATGGGTGGTTGCAGGGTTTTCTGGCCTTATGAATTTGGTAGGAGGGCAGGTGGTGGTCCCATAATAGACTCCCTCTTCAGTCCAAAAGTACACCGCCCTAAGAAAGATCAAATTACATGCCGACTTTGTAGATTTCAAGACTGCATTTGATGGTGTGTCATGGGATCTTCTCTGGTATGTCCTAGCCAAAAGTAAGATACTGCACTGCCTTATCTCGCCCATTCAGTCACTTTACAGCAATAATAAGGCAGCGATTCGTTTCGGGCTGGCAGGGAAGGTCACACCACAGTTTAAAGTCACCAAAGGGCTGAGACAGGGGTGTGTTCTTGCCTCTCTCTTCTATATTTTTATTGAAAAAGTTCTCTGTTTTGCTCTCTGAAGGTCTAGATCTTCAAACTGGGCTTGCTAAAATACCCTGTGCTCTTTTTCGTGGACGACAGTCATATTTCCTACTTTACCCCAGGTACTCTGAGCCTCCTTGGTGTCATTCACAAAGAAATGTGGGGAGTTAAAGTTGCTCCTAAATGTTGAAGTCCATGGTTTTCAAGCCCAAGCTCGTAAAGCAACAGGCCATCGACATCAGGGTAGCAAGTCGCAGACCGGAACAAGTCTGGGTTTTACGACTACTTGGGGGACTCGCTTCCACGAGAACTGGCTCTGGTCGGCACAACTGGACAAAGCTTATGTCGCCTTCGAAAAATATAGTGGTGCTCTCCGGGCTTTTTTCCACCAGAAATGGGAGGGGGGGTGGCGATAAGACCGGCTGTTGAGTTGTACAGGACACCAGCCATTACTTCCGCCCTTTATGGGGCAGAACTTTGGGTGGGGTTACGCGAACTCTGCAGGTTAAGCAAATATAGAAAACAAATTCCTGAAATGTCTTCTTATGCTCCCCCAGGGTACACCGAATGCATTAATTCACATGGAGTTTGTTTTGTGTCCCATAGGATACACGTCCATCATGAAGTCCGCTTTGTTCTTGCTGAGGTTATGGGGCGCCCCTGGTCTTGTCGCATATCGCAATGAGTTGCTTGATCGGCACAGCCTGGAAGTGCGAAAAAACTTACCATGGATCGCACACATAAAGAATACTTTTTTGATCTGGTTGAGCGTAATCTGTGGGAGCACCTAGAGCTAATCGCAAAAGCCATGTCTTTTCGAGTAAAGACACTGTTTATATTGATTACTAGATAAAACATGAAAGAAGGTGCCACACTTTGAAATTGGGCCCAAGTTATTTAAGCAGTAAACGGGAATTTGGGTTTGAATTTTATCCCGATTCTGTTCGACCTTTATTTGGGTCGACACCCTTAGGCTGGCTTCCTTTACAAATTATTGGGGTACTACTGGCACAGGCATTTGCCCCCTCTGTGGTACTAACGAGGAGACTGACACGCACTTTGTAGTCTTCTGTTCTCGGCTCAGGACATTTGAAGGCCTTCATCTGTTACCCATTTTAAGATCTGCTGGCATTCGCACAGTCATGGACGCATTGGGGCTGTGCAAACGAATGGGAGATTTGAAATAGTCTACTGGGTCGCTAAATGTATTCACCGGGCTGGTTACTAAAACCAAAAGAGTCGATGGGGTTTGCCCTTTTTATTTGTGGGTCTACTTAATTCATCATGTCTTTCTAGGGACACTGGGGCTATTCACTGACACGCTCTCCCCTCACGTTTCGAGTGATTTATTTTAAAATGTGTTTATTGGCATCTATAGTTACAATCACTATTCAGGTTGACCAACGTGATCAACGAACAAATGAACAACAACATTTACATAACAAAAACATCAAACATTAACTATCTCCGGTCCGAGGGCAAGCGATAGTTGATTGGGTCGCAAGCGGGGGGAGTGGCCGGGCGCCTCGGGCGTGGGTTTGGGCTTTCCAAGAATGATGATGATGGGGTGGGGGGTCAGATATCGAGTGTTCTGGTCAACCTTTAAGTCATGTGATAGGGCCGGGGAGATGTTCAAGGGGGCTTATCATCGGAGGAATGGAACAGTTTGGACATGGTGTCTTTCCATGCAGCAAGGGCCATGCTCGACTCGTCCGTGGATCTAGCCACACTGTCCTCCCAAGCTCTTGTTTCGGCAGTCGCCCATCTTTCGAATTCTTTGCGCCATGCTCTATGGTTCGGCCCTGCCTGCCGTTTCCATGCCATGGCGATATTCCTCTTGGCTGTTATGCATAGCAAGTCCATCAGTTTAACCGCATATTTGAGTTTGGCCAATCTGGGGTAGCAGCCTAGGAGGCATTCAGCTGGGGTCCATTTATACCTAGTGACTTTCGCTTCTTCTCAGGCTTTTTTCACCATTGACCAGAGGCTACGTGTTTTGGTGCAGTTCCATAACATGTGGATTAGATCTGCTCCCTCTGTCCCACACCAGGTGCACTGTGTCTGGGCGGTTTTATTGAACTTCGCAATCCTGCTTGGGGTTAAGTGTGTGCGGTAAAGTATATTTAATTGGATTAGTCGAAATCTCTGGTTTCTAGAGACCTCTTTCGGAAAAGACAACGCTCTACTCCATTCTGCCTCGGACAGCTCTTGTCCCATATCTGATTCCCAGCGGATCTTTAGTGCATCACTGCGGGGATTGGGGTTGTCAATGAGAAGACTGTAGATTTGGGATATTGCCCTTCCCCCCTCGCTCAGGCTGTATAGTAATGTCAGAAAGGGGCTTGCCTCCGGTTCCTCTGGCCAGGTGTCCCATTTCGTGCGTGCTATCTTGCGGATCTTTTGGTACCACAGGAATTGGCCAGAGTGAATGCCCTCTCCCTCCTGCAACTCAGTGAAGTCCCTGAATATGCCTTCGGAGTATAGATCGCCCCAAGTATATACACCTTTGTCTTCTCAGAGCCTGATAGTGTGAAGGGTGGTTACAGACTTGTCGAGTCCCGAGAGTATTGGTACTTCTTGGAAGTATGGTTGCTTCCAGTGCAGTATCATCTCAGTTCTATGCCATATTTTCCTGCCCAAACTTGCCAGATAAGGCAGGTCATGTAGCAAAGTCTGTGGGGCCCAGATCAATTCCTTCAGACGGATTGGGGAGATCATGGCCTGCAGCAGGGGGGTCTCCGAAGTAGTCCCGTCTGCTAACCATTTGGTTACGTGGCTTAACTGGGCTGCAAGGTAGTACCTCTCGAGGCTCGGTAGTTGGATCCCTCCTTGCCTGTGTGGTAGTACTAAGGTAGACGGTGCCACCTTATGTCTGCCCCTCCCCCATAGAAACTCCTTAAGTATGGTGTCCAGAAGCTGGAAGAAGGGTTTGGTGATATAGAATTGCACATTCTGGAACCCGTACAGGAATCTTGGTAGGATGATCATCTTGGTTATAGAGGCCCTACCCAGCATGGACAGTGGGAGCTTAGTCCAGAAACCTATGGACTTGCGCAGTTTGGGTATCGCAGCTCTGGTGTTTTGTGTGTGCATTTGTTCTGGGGTGTGCATTATTTGGATCCCGAGGTAACGAAAGGAGTCAGTCTCCCATTTTATGCCCACTGAGGGAAGCTCTTCTGCGGTTTTATTTCTCAGGGCTGCTAATGGAAACATGCAGGATTTCGTCTTGCTAAATTGTATGCCTGAGACTTTTGCGTAGTTGTCAAGGACCTCTAGTATGGTTGGGACATTGAGGTGGGGGTTGTTGACATATATCAGTACATCGTCTGCATACAGTGAGACAATGTGATCTATCCCGCCCAGCCTGATTCCTGCATCGAAAAATTGCTGCCTGAGGAAGATTGCGATGGGTTCTAGGCCCAGGATGTAGAGCATGGGGGAGAGTGGGCAACCCTACCTGTTGCCCCTGCGAATATCCCACGCCTCTGACACATACTTCCCAGATTTTAGCCTGGCTCTTGGTTCATTATACAGGATCGATACCCATCTGATAAATCGTTGGCCAATTCCAAAACCCTCCAAAACCGCCACCAGCCACTCCCAATAAATGTAATCAAATGCTTTAATTGCATCTAGGGACAGTAATGCAAGTTGTTTTTCGCATGTATTGGTCTCAGCTATGATGTGTTGAAGCCTGCGTAAGTTATGGGACGTGTTACGCCCAGGTACAAAACCATTCTGGTCTTCGTGTACTATGTCACCTATCACTCTAGATAGTCGCTTAGCCAGTATCTTCGTTAATATTTTAACATCATAGTTAAGCATAGCAAGCGGACGATAGGAGTCGCATTTATCGGAGGGTTTATTAGGTTTGAGCATCGGGACCAATAAGGTTTCCCTCATGCTGTCAGGTAGGATACCGGTATCGAATGTCTCGGAGAAGACCTGGTGCAATACGGGCGTCAGGGTGGGTTCATATGCCTTGTAGAATTCTGGGGGGAGCCCGTCGCACCCTGGGGCCTTACAAGTGGCGAGAGACCTAATAGCCTCTGTTATGTCTTCAGGTGTGATGTCGGAGTCTAGGGCTTCGGACTGTGTTGGCGACAATTTGGGCAGGCCGATTTCTTCCAGGGTATCTAGTATCTGGTCTTGTGGGACTTGGTGTGTGTGGGAGTATAGTTGTGCGTAAAAGCTCTGAAAGGTGTCGTTTATGCTCTGTTGGGTTCTGTGTACTGTGCCTTGTTCATCCTGTAGTGCTGTAGTTGTATGCCTAGGGTGTTCTCTTTTACAGAGCCATGCTAAGAGCCGACCCGGCCTATCGGCCTCTGCATGTGTCCTGCTAGTTCTGACGTTAAAATCGAAGTTAGCCAGTCTGTCCCATGCTTTAGAGCAGTCCTCTCTGAGAGAACTTAGTTCCTCCTCCCTCCTGGGTGTGTCGATAGGGGTGGACTCTAGCCGCTGCACGGCCAACTTTTTCTGATTCAGTTCCTCCCGAAGTGTTCTCCTGATGCCCCCTGCCTTTGCAATTGCTTCTCCCCGTATCAGCACCTTTAGGGCGTCCCATAGCGTACTTATCTGGTCTACACTGCCTGAATTTTCCATTACATAATTCTCTATGGACTCCTGGAGCTCCTCTCTGAAGGTCAGATCCTTCAGGGCCTCAGCGGACATTCTCCACATCGGAATTGGCGGTCTGGGGCTGTTGTATTGCCAGTCTAACAGGAGCGGGGAGTGGTCAGAGATGGTCCTCCCCAGGTACTGCGTACTGCCTATCTGAGGCATATGTTCTCTACTTATGAAAAAATAATCCAACCTCGTGTGAAGTTTGTGTGGGGATGAGTAGTATGAGTATGCCCTTTCGCCTGGGTGAAGGTCCCGCCAAGCATCAATCAGATCAAGTTCCTTGGTCATGACATTCAGGGATGAGGTGGCGACGGGGAAGCCATTTGCCGGTGGATAAGACCTATCTAATTCAGGATTGTGGACACAGTTGAAATCGCCTCCCCACAAGAAGAAGCTGTCCCGGTATTGTGACATCTGGGTGCTAAGTACTCTTAGGTGGGCTGGGATGTTATTGGGGAAGTATGAGTTTACTATACATATTTCTCTTTGTTCAACAGTTCCCCAAATGATCAGATATCTACCTTCTGGGTCTTTCACCATCCTGTGTAGGAGAAATGGTACCTGAACCAGATGAACCCTCCTCTGGCGAATTTTGAGTAAGGGGCTCCGTAGCCTTGCCCCCCCCCCCAGTGTTCCCTGAGCTTCTCGTCGGCTTCAGCGGTACAGTGAGTCTCTTGTAGGAGGGCGATGTCCACTCTCTTTCTGTATAGGTAGGATTTAATCCTGTTCCTACGGAGGTAGGTGCCCAGGCCTCTTACGTTCCAAGTCAGTAGTCTAATGTGCGTAGCCATCTCGGTTTCGTAAAACGCTTAGGGATCCCCCTTTTCTAACAGCAGTGCAGATGGCGACATCTGGTGTCATCGATTCGGCACTGTTTTGCAAGGTCCAGCCCATCTTGGCCCTCAAGCAAGCCCTCCATCCCGCCAGTTGTGTTATTGCCTTCGGAGATTTACCAACTCGAACAACTTCTATCCCATGGAATGGATGAACAAAAAAGAATAACAGTAAACTGCCCCCCGCAGTCGATACAAACACTCGACGCTCGGGGGCCCCCGGGCCTTCCAGTCCTCTCCAGATCTTCCGGCTCGGGTGGTGTGCAGGCATTTTACCTGCACCGCTTCGGTTGGGGTGTGTCTTCGCCAGTTTTGCAAGTGGCCCTTCGAGCTCCTGCCCGATTGCATCGCCTTCCTGGTGTGGCGGTGCAGTTCATTCCGAGGTTGTAATCATGGTTGATATGCCGTTTAACTTGTCGTGTGGTCTTTGACCTTGCCCAGGTGTATATTGCTTCTCGCCGTTCCTTCCGCATCCTCTGCCAGGTTGTTTTGTTCGAGCCATAGGTTTGCCGCCTCCGGGGTTTCCAGAAAGATTGCCTTCCCATTGTGAAGCACCTTGAGTCTCGCTGGATATAGCAGCATGTATTTAAGGTTGAGTTTCCTTAGAGTGGCCTTTATTGGTATGAAAGAATTTCTTGCTCGTTGTACCACAGGGGTGTAGTCGGGGTACATGACTATTGACGCCCCGCCCCTTCTGATCTCGCCGCCTTCCTCAATATGGCCTCCCGATCCCTAAAATTTAGGATTTTTGCTATAATTGGTTTCGGATGTGATCCGGGGGTGGGCGCTTTTGAAGGGATCGGTGAGCTCTCTCCACGGAAAAACCTTGGGTGAGTTTGCCTGCCCTGATTTCTTGCAGGAACAACGATTCAATGTATTCGGTGGGGTCAGGGCCCTCTGAATCTTCCGGTATCCCTAGTATCCGGACATTGTTGCGGCGGGCTCGGCCTTCCGCATCTTCTGAGCGTGTTTCCAGTCGAGCTACTGTAGATTCCAGCTCTTTGACCTTTGCTTTGAGTTCCTGTGTGGCCTCCACATTGTCCTGCAGGGAGGCTTCCGCTGTGACCATCCTGTCGGTTAGATTTCGCGCATCTTGTCTCATCAATTGAATGTCCGATTTTATTTCACCAATCTTGTCTTCCATGGATGTTCTCAGAGCTGCTATCGCCTGTAGGATTTGGGAGTCCCGAGGATCTATTGCCTGAGTCGGAAGTTCTTCGGCAGAACTTGTCTGACTGAGGTGAAGGAATCCATTGTGATGAGTTTGGGTTTTTGTCTTGGAGGCGACATTCTTTTTAAGGAGGGTTTCAGGAGGGATGCTGTGTGACGTCAACTGAAGGCTCTTGGTCGGCGTGAAGTAACCTCGGAACCCCGTGGGTCGCCCTTTCACCAGGGCTTATGGGTTATTACCGAGGGTAGTCCGCCCTTTCGGTGCTGTGCAGCTTTCCCCAATTAGGTGTGCATCATTCATGCAGGAGGTGGGGGAGTGTTCGCAGGAGTAAAGCCCCTCTTGGCCGTTGGTGCGGGGTGTTAATCCGTGCTGGGGCCAGGTCCTCCTGTTCTATGCGAGTTTCTGTCCTCCGGCTGCACTGTCTGGGTAGATCGTGTGATGGGCCCTGCCCCGGGGCACATAGGATTGCGTTGTGTTTTTGGCTAGAACCGGGTATCACGGGGAACTCCTGTCCCGTAGGGTCGTCTGCACCAGATTGTGTGGTCGCCGCCCGCGGGGCCCACCGGCATCTGCCAAAGTTCAGTGGTGGTCTGGATTGGCCGGGACAGAGCACCGCGGGCCGAACCGTCCGCCGAGGATGATTTTCCACCAGCTGCCGGGTCCCAAGAAGGGGCCTGGTGTCCCCAGAGGGTTTTGTGCGGCGCTCCTAGTTTGCCCATGGGCCTGCCGCAGCCCGGGCCTCCAGCCTCCGTCTCCGCCCTCCCCTCCCCTCCTCACCTCACAGTGGTGGTGTGCACTGGGCGGCAGATGCCCCACGATGAGCTCGGCGCAGGGATGGGGGGTGCCCGTGTCCGAGCGCCGACGGCGGCACCGGTGGTCAGCGACTCTGTGTCTCCCCAAGTTGTCTGTCACTCCTCGTGAGCGGGATCAAGGCGTCGAAGCGCCGCAGACCGAATTGTCCGCTGAGGA
This sequence comes from Ambystoma mexicanum, assembly GCF_040938575.1. Classification (NCBI taxonomy): domain Eukaryota; kingdom Metazoa; phylum Chordata; class Amphibia; order Caudata; family Ambystomatidae; genus Ambystoma; species Ambystoma mexicanum. Next base: position 249,876,971 of record NC_090924.1, on the reverse strand, counting down.
TGAGTGTATCCCGGCGGCGGGGTCCTCCACAAAGGAGCTTGGAGTTTGTGCGTCGCCCCTCGCGGCACTCGCTGTTCACCTAGGGGCCTGCGACGGCCCGGGCCCCCAGCCGCTGCCTGGCGGCAGGTGCCCTGCGGTAGTCTCGGCAGCACCGACAGTAGCGCGGGTGGTCAGCAGCTCTGTACCCACCGGTTGTCGGGCACTCCCCCTCCGCGGGCTCAAGACAGAGTCGCGGCCGCCATCTTGGATTCCCGGGGGCTGGAGCACGGAGGTCGCGTTTTAAGTATTGTCGGCTCCGTTTTTTACAAATGTCACCTTTAAGTGGTGCAGGATCGGATGAGGCAGCTGGGCATATAAATATTTCCGCCCTTGGAACAGATTGGAAACTCTTTCAAGGATCGGTCTCAGGATCGGGGCAGGAGCTCGAGAGAAGTGCGTCCTCACTCCATGGATCTAGGCCACGCCCCCACCCTCACGTTTCGAGTGATATCCCCTTACACATTTTATGAGTTCTTGCTTTTATCAGTCATGTGATTAATGGATGAGTTTGCTTTATGAAATGTATAAAATGCAGTAACCATCCTTATTGATGTGTTTATACAGTTTTATTGATGAATTGCTCGCATTTCTCCTTTATTTTAAAATAGTTCACTATTATGCCACAGCCAGTATCACTGGAAGAGTCGTTTTATTAATTGTCCATTATGATTATGTTGAATTACATGGGGGGTTGGTTTTGTTTTTAGCTAAATTGTTGAACCAATGAATTGTATTTTGTGTACCTGCCGTATAAGTGTCTTGATTGGCTTATATCAATAAAAGCAGAGGCTAATAAAAAATATGTAGGCTGAGAAGCCTTCAAAACATTTCTTAGAATAAAGTTTGGTAACACAAGGTTGCGATTTGCAGTGTGCCCATAAATTCCCACTGATCTGATCCAACAAATCTGCTAGAATGTCTATAATCAGTTTGCAGGTATCCAGAAGACAAAAATGAACATCCAAGTGCATCGCCTTACTGCAAGTAAATGTGCTATAAACCATTTAGCAATGCATGGGTGTGGAAATATGTTCAACAAAGCCATTCTGACCCTCTTTCCCTCCACCCTAGTGGCATCCCCAGGTACTTTACTTATTTCCACTGTTCAGCTTGTAATAGACCCATGCTTTAGCTCAGCTCAGAAAGAAAAGGTGTTTGGCTGGAACTACAAATCCTAGAATACTAAATCTGGTTTACTAAAAATGTAGGAATGGAAACATAATGCAACATGGAGCCATACAGAGTGCTCACCAGAGTAGTTACACAAGTGCCTGTCGCAGCGTCATTTAACAGTGATTAGAGTTCCTCAAAAAGTAAACTCTCTCAACCTTTTTGCTGAGGTGTGTATGCCATGTTTTTCCTAAACATTTGCATTCAAAGAGTATTTCAGCGATTTAACTTTGTATTTTGTGTTAAGACCCTTGAGATTTGAGAGCAAACAATATTCCCAGCCTAGCATTCTGCTGTGTAAGCCCATGCTCTTCTGCTGTGAGAGTCCTCTCTTCTTATTCACATCAGTAGCAGTCCAAGTGTGCTACATCATCCTCCATTTGCAAGGATAATCCTGTTAATTTTGCTTGCATGCTTTCATGCGCACATGCCACTAGTATCATCCATTTTCTATAGAATGATCTCCTCGGGCAAAGCTACCTGCTCTGTTTTTCTTTCTCTGATTTCACCTATGTTTTTGGGGGGGAGGGGGTTTGGCCGACTTGTGTGCCACACCAATATGTGATACGCGAGGCCACCAACTACACTTGCATGAGATCATTTGGGTCCTGCTGTAAACTCTACTAGTAGGAAGTGAAACAGACAGAACACACCCAGCTAAGATGGATTTCCGGGATCTGGACAGATTTTTGGTTATCCTAGTTATGAGAGTGGGATCAGGGGGTCCACAAGGAGTCCACACAGTGAAGCGCACAATTCAGTTTAGACAGGAATTTGTAAAAAGAGAGCGAATATTCTAGGCCTTAAACACACACACTAAAAATGAAACAAGCAGGTGATAATGTCACACAATACCCAATAATAAACATATGTACATTCACAATAGGTTCTTAAAATGCATTAAATGACTTAAATCAACACATGAGGTAAGTAAAGTGATGCATTAAAGATGTAACCAAGCTGCAAGTGATTTTTTTTCTAACGTAAGCAGTATAATCACCAAGAAGAATGGGGCCTTGTGCCCAAATGTCACAGTAGCCACAATGCTTCTCCCCAGAATGTATCTGTAGGAAGCAAGTTACTTCTGCTGGCGATTGTTCAGAAGAAGAGATGCAACAAAGTTACTAGGTAAGTAATGTGTGTTCTCATCTTTCAGCTACTACCCAGGTTCAACGACCAAAACGCAGTGGAATGCAAGATAAAAAGGGACTGGCACCCAATGTGGGGGAGAAAAATGCTCTGCATTTACTTGCCCCATTTCAACCCCCCCGCCCCACTCCTATTTTGCCAGATGACTTGATGGGTCGAGGTGGGATCTCCCACCATGTGTTCCAGAGAGGTGCCAGGAGCTGCAGGTGTAAGGATTCTTCTGGTCCGGTACAGATGCAAGATGCAACCCCTAGTCGATGAAGAAATGCAAGATTCACCAATTCAGGCCTCTTCAGGACACTTCACAGAACAGAGGAAGGCTAGTTTGCGACGCTGACCACTCTGACAGTGAGCTTCCTTCCAGTTGAGGTTGAAGATGTTTCTCGTGGACAGGATAAAAAAAAACTCAAAGGTTGAACCACTCTCGGCGAACCAGTGTCACTAAATTAACCATGAATAGTTTAGGACATGATCCCTTGAGACTGGGAAGCTGAAACTCGCTAGGAAGGCGACTTATACCACCAGCTGGTGATCACCCAAGTTTGGGGTGCAGCCATGGATCGGCAATGTTTCTAGTGAGGTAGCCCATGAGCGAACTGGTCAGTTCACTGGGTGGTCTGAAGGCTGAGGACAGCTGCATCCTCACAAAGGCGTCAAGACTGGTTGGTCCGACCCGTCCAAGTGTTGAAGCACCGTACAGGACCTTCGCAGATCAGTTAGTCCATCAGGGCTTCACTGAGCCTGATGCAGGAAGGGATGCCAGGCCTCTTCAAGGGTCGCCTTTGGATCTTTAGTTGGTTGTTCGTCTACAAGGGATTCTTGGCTCCAACGCTGATCTGAAGAAATGGCTCTAGCAGTAATCTATTTTAAATCCAAAATTCAGTCTGGAAGTAGGTCCATGCCCACTAATGGTAAGGATCTGTGCCATTTAAACATCCAGTAGCTATGCAATCAGGGGCAATTATTGGTTTCATTTATGCCCCACACTTAGACTTAGTGGCACCATGGATGTGGAATGGGACCTGCCAATCCTACCCACTTCCTAAACCACACACAAAGGCATCACTAGCCTGTGAAAGCAGCAGCTTTCCTGTGGCATGTGCATGCCTTTTACATGGGATTTCCTGACCTGGCAAGGTAGGAAGAAGGCCAAACTACAATATGGCCAAAGAACAAGCTACAATCTTGTGGCACAGCCATTTTAGGGCACTAAACTCATTTAGTTGCCATCCACTGTAAATGCGAATGTGCACACTAGAAATAACTCCAATTGTAAAAATAGATCTGCTGCCACCAGCATGTCTTTAGACACATATAAATGTAACCAAAAATCAGAAATGTAAAAGCTAGGGTGAAACAAAGGTATGCCAATTGCACTGCATTGTAAGATGCTGTGTGCAGTGAGAAAGTTATAAAACCTGTAAAAGATGAAAAGGGAAACCTAGTTTCCAAGGCAGGGGAAGTGAAGCTGAAGGCTCTCTTGCGCATATTGCCTGCATGCTGCGCAACCAACAGAGACAACTGGTCAGTCTGTGAACTTCAAATCGAGAAACCAAATGTGGAGAGGTGGTGAACTAGCAGCACGCAGTGCCTTGGGTGGTGAATGCATTTGCGTAGCAGAAGAAGGCCCGAACAGAAGCTGAAAGAAGGAACACTGTGCTGAGACCTCGCAAAGGTGTAATGTTAGGTACAACAACACAGCTGATACCGTGGCCTGTGTCAGACTATGCAGCAACCACAAGGGAACAGAAGAGAAGGAGAAGTGCGAGAATGCTGATGCTGAGAAACCCATCCCCAGGGAGAACCGATTAAGTGCTGTTGCATACAATAAGGTAACATGAGGCAGAGGAAGTCTGGTAGGGGTAAGTAGTCAGTCGCAAAGAGTCCATCAGGAGTAATCTCCCTCGTCCTATTACTTACAAAAAGAATAGCACAGAGAAGTGCATTTGGAAGAGGCCCCTTTAATAGAGTCAATATGAGGGGCGAAAGAACAAAATAAAACCAGCTATCAGACCTGACCTCGTCTGTTGTACTGTTAACCCAAGAGAATCTATATACTACAAGCCAAGGCCATCTAAAGAATCAGAAGTCTTGGGGATACAGGACCCTCATCAGGAGAGCAAACCACATTTCTATTCTGCCTGGAAGGAGTTGATTGAAAGTTGCTACTGGAGTGTTGAAAATACAGTGAAGAACCAGGAGAAGGGAGTCATTCCCCTGGTCCCCTTTTTCTTTTGTGGAATATTTACCAAATAATTTCTATTGGAAAATTTGGATAAGGAAAAACCAGGGGAAGGGTGTCATTCTCCTGGTTAAAGAAATCACAATCTTTAATTTAGTTAGCATGAGTTTTGGTCTTAGGGTTAGTTTAGTTGGTTACTGACAGAGGATGTTGATAACATTTGTACTTTGACGACATCCTGACCGATCAGATGTTTTCATAGGTTGAGGCAGGGCAATTCCCTCATAGAAATGGAGACAATTGGGTGTTTGAGTCTTTAACCCAAATCATGAACCCTCTTTGTCTCCTTCTACACCCTTGCATGTACCTCTGTGCACATCTCCAGGGTCACAATCCTTTTTTTGGTGAACATTTTTCATTCCAAAAAGAAGCGAGCAATAGAGAGAAAAAGAAATGTAATCCAGGCTTTACCATGGCACACGAGGTAAAAAAATGCGTGCCTCAATACCCATTCTGATACCACCTATCCGATCCTTTTGCCATTGATAAACCCAGTAAGGGAAGACCACAATGGGGTAAATGGAAAGTGTGGGACGGAAGAGGAGTCAACAGCACGAAGCCAGACTTTTTCTGTCAACTCACAGAATATGACTTGCATAAATTAGTCTAAAATATATTCCTTTTTTCTCACATGTTATGCTCCTGGAGAGTTATCAATTGGCTCATCTATTCCTGTCCTTTTTTTGTTATGAGGAATTGAACTGTTAATAAATTACATGGTCCAACTTTGGACATGCCTTGCAGTTGGCTATGCTAAAATGTTTCTTTTGTGGGAACATGTTTTTCAGAAATCTAAGATGTGAAGCTTATGGTTGCACTCTTAAGCCAAGCCCCCTCTGTACAGAGCATTTCTGAAAGTTATGGCTGGCGCAGGGGTCCACATCCTGTGACTCACCTGATGTTTAACTACAACTCCCACAATTTTTCACTTTAAATGTTCATGGGTAGAGCTACAGTTGCCAGATTGTTGCATGTCTTGAAGGACACCACAATGTTCTCCTGAGCTTTGCTTTTACCTTAGTTTTACTTCAGGCCATTGAATTCGATTGAAGTGAACCAACATTACAACTCCCAGCAGACAGAAGTGATGAAGAATGGAAAGCCCAGGATTGGGGCATGATGTCTTAATTGAAATTCAGTCATCTGGAAACCCTCGGTAGGGTTGATGAGAGTTGTAGCCAAAAACATATGATTTCAAAATATTGCAGACCCCTGGCTTTGAAGTATTGTCAGTCACGTGGCAGGCTTTCAAGATACCTATGAAGTGTGCTGTTTAAACATCAGGCGGTAACATTTCAAGTTGTAAGTGCTACGCTAGGCAGAAAACCCCACCTGCTCTTTAATTCCCTACATATACACAGCACACCATAGACAATTATCACTCGTCATTGGCTAGTGCAGGGTGCACAATTTGAGCCCTGGTATGCCACGTAGCACTGTCTTATCACAACTTCCTTCGAGTGTATAATCGGTTTGCCGAAGTCAGTCTGTTTCAGACCTAGCCCTCTTCATCCTACTGCAGAACTGCACTATGAAAACTGTAGTGACCCCGCTGGAAAATGTGCTACTGTCCCATTAAATAGATTGCAACTGTCCACGCATGCTGGCACTCCGTGAAATTAATCTAAAGAGTGAATTTACTTTTGTTGAAATGACTGGCTTTACTGCAAAGTGATGTGATAATAGCTGCACTTTTTTCTGCATTCTGTCGTCTTCGAAGAGTAAAGAGGTAGCGGTTTGTCTGCATATTCTGTCCTTTTCCTCTCCCAAAGCTATCGTCAACTTCTAAAACACTGGTCACACACACAATCTGAGAAAATACATGCCACTCTTAACGCTTCAAAAGCTTTTCGCTGGAAAAAAAGCCAGCCCTACAGATGTTGGAAATATTTGTTAAATGAGATTTTAAAGGTTAAGGCTTTAAGAATTAAGAAGTACAGACACAATCCTGCCTCTTTGAGAGTACTAAGGAAATACCTGGAAATATGGTAAAACTGCTGTTGTGACCTAGGACTGAGGGACCAGAATATGTCGTAATCTTGATGCTCAGTGTGTATTTTAATGTCATATATATTTTAATTTTAGGATGAATTCCAGGCTTTCCATAAAAATCATGATGAACGCATTTTGAAGCTTGAAGACATTTTTGCTAAACTCGCCACCAAATCTGAGGTATGGATGTGTAATTTGCTATATGCAGGTTTTGGGCACTAACGGCAAGAAGAGAACTATTGCCATTCCATGTGACGCTATGAGAAGCTTGTCCAATCTTTTTTACATTGCATCCTGAAACTGGTTTTCCTGCAATTTTTATGTGAAAAATATCATGGCTAAAACAGTACTGGGGGGTCTTTTTACATCTGGCGTATGCCAACTTCAGAGACCTGCAGATGCTTTATATTAAGTGAATGTCACCTATTGTCAGTAAAAGAAATGCCTTTTGTATATAAAGTCCTAGAAGATGTTGCTTCATATTAATGAGGTCGTCCTGCCCTGGGAAAATCCGTTTAGTGGCTTTGCACGAAAATGAACAGTCGCTGCATAATTAACTTTTGGATAAACATGGCTTTAAATGTTTCTTGTAGTTCTGCCAAAAAATGAAAATGCTGGCTTATATCAAACTTGTAAGCACCGCTGTCACCAATTACCTCTATAAAGAGCACTTTAAAGAGCATCCAAAGACCATTCTAGCACTGCACCCTACCACAAGGCATGGCAGTATCTGTGGTCAGTCAGGGAGGCTGCATCAACCATTGAGCAGATATCTGATGTAGTGACAACTCTTGCAAAAATCTGGGTGGATTGGTCTGTAAACCAAGCAAAGGCTTGAGAGGCATGGGGTGGGTCAGCAAATCTAAGGCAGCCTTGCATTTTTGAACCTCTACATACTAAAGTTGCAGCATTTCAAGTTTGTTTACTCTGTTTAATAAAGCCCACATTGGGGGGTGTTTTTACCTTAAGTGCCAAGCTGATTGTGCCCTTAATATTGCACTGATTAGAAGTCACTACGAAAGACTCCATTTGTGGCGGAGTACAATGAACATGCTTCGTCAGGCAGTCCCACCTTTGATGTTAGTTTTACCCGGGTCCACTAAAACAAAGGCTTTGTAAGAGCACATTGTTGGGAAACCACCCAAGTCAAAATTGGTAGTGGGCCGCAGGGGAATCATCCAAAAAGTCAGAAAATAAGACTGTATGGCATATTTGCCCGAATTTTCGCTATACGAAAAGCTTGTATAGCCTAAAAACTCAAATATGCCATACGAAACATTACAGTGAAGGGCAGCAGGGATGTCCCCCGCACCCTTCTTTACTGTAATATGAGCGTGGTTGCAGGGGTGTCACTCACAACCCCCGACTCAAAGTATTAAAAAACTGACCTGCAGCGCCGGTTCCCATACATGCAAGTGAAGGGAACCGGCGTCGCAGAGGGATGTTGGAGACGGCGCACACAAGGTGGTGTGCCGCCCACAGGTAAGGAGGGGGTTGGGAGCCAGGGAAAAGCCTGAAATGTTGAGGGGAGAGAAGACCAATTGTCTTTTCTCCCTCGAACATTAAAACCACAGGCTTTCAACCCAAATCCGGCTGCAGGATCATACAAAAGAACAAAACTTAATTCAGCACATAATCATTGTGTTCAGTAGGACAAACTTCCTACTTTGATTTCAAATTAGCATAAAGGATTATCAGATCGTAGTTTACAGGTGGAAACCAGAACTCTGCGTCTATGCCCATAAAACCATACAATTTCAATAAAATGATTAAAGTGGGTTAAATATAAAAACATGAAGTAAACAATTAATTAGATCATTTACCATCTGTTCCCACACAATTGAAATACATAAAATACTTTGATCTGTTATCCCCCCAAAAAATGGGAATGCATAACTTTGTGTAACAATTGATGCTGAATCCAGTGCAACCACCTGGAGGATTTTCCCATAAACTCACTGAATAAAGGGAGCAAATAAAATCCATAATCCAGCAATCAATACACATTGTTTAAAATAATAAAAATGATCTACAAACCAATGCAGTTAAACCTCTGATCTGCGAGATGGAGTGGAAACTCTGCTCCTGCCTCTTGCACCAGCTCCATGCTGCAAATACATCTGCATCTCTGTACACATTGAATTTTCATGCAGATAGTTTAATCTCGGTGGATGCTGCCTTTTTTGTGTTCACATAAAAAAGCCCAGGTAATATCCATAGGGATTCCTTTTAATACCACCCACACAATGCATGTCCATGAAGAGTGGTATTAATGATTGCTTTTCCGAAAGGAAACCTGAGCCTGCCCATATGCCACTGCCCGACATACATCCCTTTGGTAAAACAATACAAATTGCACAGAGAAGGTGTGTCTACAGTCCTCAAGGGAATGCATGGACAATTTAAAGTTAATCCCGTTGTTTCTTTCTATTGGTTAGCATTTTCATGCATTTTTCTTATGATGCATTAAAAAATCATAACCAACACGAAAAAGGTTTTTAATCACCCTTAGAAAAAGTATATCAAATATACATTTGCTATTCTAATTTAAAAGTAGATAATTTTACCAAAAACACTTTTTTTCCTGGTGTTCGCTTAATGTCGTGGCTTGTCGGGAAAGGCAAAACGCCCCTTTGCATGGTGGGAATTTTCTGTCTTTGCCAGCCCAAAATGGTATTGCGGATCTTTCTGGTTATGGTACACTAAGGTTCTTGCGTCTCTCAGTGCAGACTGGGCTCTGGTAAAAATGATCTTACTGTCTTAATGTTTTTCTATTATGCCATGCTTTGTGACGCTTACTTGCTGTCCCTGCACTTCCTGCCCAATCCCTTTCGATTTTCTGTTTGCTTGATTTTCTTAATTCACAGTGATAATTTGTACAACACATTTATTTAAAGGAATATTATTACGTGATACCCTAGTTTTTTTGTCTATCAACTTCTAGCTTCCCACTTATGGTCTATCCCTTTGAAAGCTTCTGTATCATATTTTTGAGGTTTCCCGATGTGAGGCTTTTTTTGGTTTATTTTTATGGCGTTTGTCCTCATGGTCTGCAGTTTTTTCTAAAAACCTCAAGGGGGTTTTGGGAGAAAAAAGCAGCCCGGTCTTCCAACAAGACGACATGGTAAGTGTCCCTTTCGAACCAGCCATTGACAGACTGAGAAGCAGGAGGTAAGTGACATCTTTGTACAGTGTGTGAGATGGGGTGGAGACTTGATGAGTGTGTGGGTAGTGAAGTATGTCTGAGAGAATTGCTTGGAGAAAATACATCTTAAATGTTTACTTGTGAGAAGAAATTGCACTGGTTATGGATTCTGAAGAGTATACAGGTTATAGCAAGCAATATTGCACTGGGTTTCTCTGGTGTACATGTTTTTACTGAATAGACATTGGAATTCCAGAGTAGACTATTTTTAATCTTGACTAAATGTTTCATAGTTTTCTTTGCAATCATGACAAGTACAAGTTAAGGATATACAAAGTGAACTATTCATTTGTTGGGGTTTGCCATCTGTAAATGTAACCTAGATATAAAGAGGGGATAGACCTACAGAGGTTGGGTTTGCTGCAATGAAGTAGGCTGCAGGAAAGGTTGCTCTATTTCACCTGGAGAAAGCTGGGGCACCGTGAAATGGGATGTGCTGTGTGTGATGCTGGAAATGCATTGGAGGCACAGGGCCTCAGTATCCTTGTCCTGCTTTTTATCGTGTGTTCTGTCGTGTTTTCCGAGCAGGAGTTCATGTGGGACTCCTGGCGGTGCAGCTCTCTTTTGGTTTGGTGAACAGACCCATGGGATACCCTTATGGCACCCATGGAGAGGGGTACAACCCTGTGCCCCTAGTGTATGTTTTTGGGCACCTGTGTGTGACCCACAGAGCAAGGTACTGGCTGGTGGCAGCTCCATGCTGAAATGACTGGTGCCCTGAGCATCCTCCATTTTAGGATGCCCAGGCCCTGTCATTGGAATCGGTAGATTCCTGATGGAGACAAAATGGCCCCCATGGCTCTTGCCTTCCATCACCTGTTACCCTGATCTTCCCGAAGTCCCGGGAATCCCTGCCTCTGTCCCTTCCCCCTGACTGGCTGTTGGGTGGAAGTTCTGTATATGGTTGTGTGGGGAAGTGCCGACCAGACTGGCTGGAGCCTTCTCAATGACCGTATGTTGTGGGTACGCCTGTGGGTGGGACCTGGGTGAATGGAGTGTGTGATGAATATACATTCTATGTTGTGACTGTCTAGTATCTGGTGTTTGACACAATGGTTGAGACAGCCCTGCCCGAAACCGGTATGAATGCAGCTTGGAGTGTTGAATGGCTCGTTACACATAACTTGTTGCGAGTGTCTGGAGAGAAGTGAAGTGAATGGCCTGAATACCTTGTGTACCTGATTGGTTGCCTGCCTGCATGAATGCCCGTAGTCGTGATTGGATGCTTGAGTGCGACCAAGCGGAATGAATGGGAGATCAACAGTATATCTGGGGACCTCTCACTGCTAGGAATCGTGTTCAGAAGCTGAAGTCCACTAGGATGAGTAACTGGAGTGAAGCTTAACCTTGAGCCCTGCTGGACGAGAAGAATTGTTGTTGCTCTTCTTCGCAATCTGAAAGCTGCTGTGCTTCAAAGACTGACTCAGAGAGGACCTGGTAAGGCACCCTCTTCCCGAGCTATGAGGGACCATTGTGCACAGCTGATCTTTGCCTAAGCTCCCTGCTAGACAGACCTTCGACAGGCTGCCGACCCGATACGGGGACTGCTGCGGAACTCTAAGGAGAAGCGCCCAGACTGTTGTCCGCCGCTGTCGCCGACCGGAGCCCCCGTGCTCCCGTTGCCTAAGAAACTTCCATGATCCAAGGATGCTCTCGTCCGCATCGTCGCCGCTGTATCCTACTGGAGAAGGCCTGACCGTTGACGCACTGAGGAGCATCCATTGATGGGTTTCCCGCCACCCAAAGACCACAAAGACGCCGACGACTCGACGCCCTTGCTGGGCCACAGTTCAACTCTTTGCGGTCCAGAACTATCGACACTGAGGTGCCCTGCACACCTCTTCCTGGCAGGACGTTTACGCTTCCCTGTCAACGAGCACCGCTAGGAACGACGCGGCCACTTCACTGTCGTAGCTCGACCTGTTCTCTGTCGGACGTTCGGCGACCCGTGACTCCTGCCTGAAAAGGAGGACACTCAAGAAGGGTTGTCGATTTTCCCGACACGGAACGCTACAACACCAAGGTGCTTTGGGGTTGCAGAACTATTGGGAAGTCTAAGGGTGAACAATATATGGACCTGGCTTGTATCTTTCTTCTACACGTTGCCCAGGTGGGGGGGGGGGATCTCCACACAGAGCTGTGTTTAACGGTAGTTACCAGTATTCTGCCTATTGCTCAACCATCCTGCTTTCCTTCCTCTCTCTACTGCTGGTTTCCTCTTTATTTTGATCTGTGTGTCATTCTGACCGTATGCACTTTAATAAGATCGAGTAACGTTAGTGGTACCACTTTAGAACTGTATATATTTGCCATTGTTGATTTTCGGAGCACAAAGTAAGTTATCGTGTATATGACTTCGAATATTAATTATATAAAGACTGTGTTTTAACCGATGGTGTGTGGACATTCCTTCGTGGGGGCTTGGGGACTACACTGTACTTAACAACCAGCTCGCATCACCTCCCGAGAAGCTAGGCCTTGATTGCTCGTCCATTGCTACCGTAATAGAGAATCTTGGCAGGGGTCTCTGTGCCTCCCCTCTACCGTATAGATAGCGGAAGTGCAGACCCCCCCTCCGGTCTTTACACTGAGGAAAGGAACTCATAAACTTGTGACTGTTATGATGAATTTTTAAACTGGTTTTGTGACTGTCTGGTGCCTGATCCTGTCCCAAAACCTACAGAGGACAGTGCAGCCCAGAAAAGCCCAGTCATGCAACCAGAGACATGAGCTACCTGGAAGTAGTTGGATATGGGAGCTCCCATTCCCTTTCTGAGCATGAGGTTGTCACTGTCGAGGGATGGGGGGAGGGGCATAACAACAGATATATTGGTAATTTTTTTAGTAGGTCTGCCATACCTGCCAAAATACCCCTCAGACCAGCTCGATAAACCAGTCGAAGACCTCTGGGCACGTTTTCACAATGTTTTGACACATTCGGAATATCTGGAGTCTTTGAGAGCTCTGCTGTCTCCCGTTGCCCAAAGGGTGTTGGGCGGCACGGAAGACATGAGAGCAGGCATACAAACACAAAAACTGCAATAGAGAAGCTGTACCTCAAGCTGCTCCAACAGGGTTCCCTGCATGCATGTACCTGCAACAAAAGCAAAACCCAAGATGGAAGAACCAAATCTCGCATGAAGGTAGGATCATGATGTGAAACTGAAAACCGGTAAACCAGAGTTGCTGTAGGAGGACAGGACTTGCCTCCCTTATCAAAGATGGCCACCAGTGCCTTCAAAGGTCAGTTTTCATGAAGACCACAACAGCTGTAGCAAACAAGAGAGTTTGGAGGTGCGGCCGATCTGGCTGCTCCACACAAAAGGAGCACGTGCCCATCCAGTCAGAAGCTGTATTGGAGCATGCCATACTAAGAGATGTGTATACAATTTTGTTAGACCCAGCCGAGAAGACGGCAGTCAGTCAAAGGAGGCGGACCAACCAGTACTGCCAGGAGGGAGCAGGAAATCTGAGGTGCTGGAATAGATTGTCTTAAACCTTGGGAACCTGGAAAGCTGAAAACCATGAGAACCCTTGAGAAGCTTGCAGACCTAATATGTTCCTGGCCCTCCGACACCACGCTGCCACATCTGGGATTACTGAAGTGAGCTGGCCCTGGTATCCCAGGGTGAGCTGAGCCCTTTATTACTCTGTTAAGAATTGAGCACTACCACAGGAAAGAAAAAAATAAGTGAACCAGACACTTTCATCTTGGTTGAATTACAAATTGTGGGCTGTGTGCGTTGTCCATGTGACTGTCTGGGTTGGGTGCAATGTCTCGGACTCTTTGGGTCAAGATGTATGCTGAACGCTATAACCCACTGCATTTTTTTTTTTTAGAGTAGTTATGAAGGAAACCAGTATCCTATTAAGACCTGTGACCTATTATAGGTTGGACCCTCGGATCCACCAGTGCCCTTTTATTTAGCCAATTCAAAGTTAGAAACCTCCTGCACCTTGTTTCCATAGTTCTTTCTCTGTATCCCCCTCCTGCTTAGACTATAAGGATTAAGAAACCTACTAGTGGTCATATGAGCAGGATAAGATGGAATCGCCCTGATTCAGGTATTTGGCCCCTAACCATAGCGTTTTAAGAATCCATACACCTTTTAGGGTAACTCATCCTGACACCTTTGTACTTTCTCTGTTCTAAGAGAGAAACATCTTTTGAGGAATCCACCTCACAGACAAGACCATGACAGGTCTCAGTTCTGTTGGTACACACCTTAGCCTCGATAAGAGGAACCTCGGAACAGAGTCTGGTCTTTATAGCTGCCCTGAGAGGGGCCTTGAACCGTGGTTCGGTACAGAAAGCCTCAACGATGGCCTCAGGGCGCACCCCACTGTTTGTATGGGAAGCTACAGACGAGGAGACCTCAGAGCGAGCGTACCCAATGCCTCAGCACGACTGGGCTGGCTATTAGCACCTGATTGGTGAACCTCGGATCGTGATCCGGTATCGGCAGGCCCCTCGCGGGAACCCTCGGAGAAGACCCTGGTACGCCTATTAGGCCTGCAAGGCACCTCATGAGAAACCCTGGTAGCAGAGTTTTTGAAGCCCCCCCCCCCCCGGAAAGAGTCCCCTGGCCGGGGTGCCCTGAAAAGTAAGGAACTTATCGGGCGTCTCTTTCCGTCGATGAAGAGTTGAAAATGCAATGGAGGAACTCTCTGGAAGATCTCCTCCAACCTACGAAGACGACATTGAAGTGCCCGGATCGACTGGGAGTCGCAGTAGAAACATGAGTCCCAACAGTGATACGGTCCCAGACACTCCAAACAGAGACTGGGAATCCGCCCTAGCCGAAGCGACGTTCGCAAGAGGAACAAGCGACAAATCCCAAACGATCTGGCATAGACGGAGGACAATGTGACTGTAGAACCAGAGCGGGAGAGAAGGATAACGGGAAAAGAAAAAGGTCTTCCCGGTGATGCAAGTGCGTCCAGCCCCGACCGCAAAGAGAAAAGGACTGAACGGCGATGCGCGGGGCAGAGCTAAGGAGGGCAGGGTTACGGCCACATGCGGTACCCCGCGTAAAAAGAGGACGACACATTTTTCAATTTGATGCTTTTTTACAAAAAGTGCTCCGGTCCCGTCCCACAGGATGGAATGTCCCAAAGGATGGTTTGTCCCAAAAAATATGGAGGAAAGGGTCATGACGTAGGAGTAAGGAGCTACTAAGTAACCCCCAGCACTCCACATGCTGTGTGCTGGACCTACACAGAGAAAAGATAAGTAAAGTCAATTTCATTTTACTATTCTTGGGAACAGTTGAGGGCCTATGTTACACTACCCCTTAACCATAATCCTATTTAGGGTTTCTTCCTTGGCTGCGTCCCACATGAATAAGTATGCCGATGCTTTCAGCAGACGGTTTTAGTTTGCATTAACTGGCCCTCCAAAAATACTGAAAGCTCTAGACATTTATACATTTAAAGGGGTGAAACCACCAAGAATACCTTTTAATTGCCTCTGCGTGTGGAACGGCCACCATACACCAGCTGTGACAGTGCCAGAGATCTGTCCGGTTCGATTGGGGGGGGGTAAGGAACCTCTCAGCCTAGGGTGGCAGGCCTGCCAGGGTTGATGCCAGTGGTGGGGTATGGGAGAAAGGGGGGGCCCCAGTCCCTAACCCAAACCCCTTGTGCCTGGTTGCATAACAGTACCATTGTCTATCACCCCATGTCTGCACATCCCCATTCTGGCCTTTCTTTCTCTTTGGCTTGTAGAATCTACACCTTCAGCATCCATGCATCCAGCCAGCACTCTGAGAGAATGAGCTGAGTGAACACAAGGAAGAACAAGCCACACAGCAGCCTGAACAACACAAGCCCCGAACGCATCCGGCCTAGTTCTGAAGCTTAAGGCAAAGCCACCCACCCAGAGCCAATGACCCCCCAGTACAGTACCAGCATCATTCAGGGTGCAGAGTTTCTGGCTGTGTCACAAATGCTCATCTGTAGGGGAGCTGCAGAGTGGCACTGTCACCATGTCCGCAACCTTAAACCACCAGGAGACATTCATACGAACTGGAACATTAACCGGGTGCCATTGCTGGAGACCGGGGGTGTCCCATGATTGAAAAAGGGTCAGGGCGTAAGCCCCTTTTGAATATTTGCACAATTATTACTACTCCCCCGGGAAAAGGGCAGTCAGCTGTTGGCCCAGCAGAGGATGATAGCTAATGGAGGAAGGAAGAGATAAAGGGGAGCACAGGAAGGTGTGGGTTGTTCTGGTGATGTCAAGGAAGGAGCAGGGGGTCTAAAAAAAAAAAACATGCGCAGTAAGGACGGATTTGAGGAGCATGGAGTAAAATTGTTGGAGTGTACAATGTGAGGAATTGGTCGGTGGGAGAGAGTCGTACTGGAATGCGATTGTGTATGAAAGGTGAGCTAGTGAGATTAATAGGGGGAGAGTAGAGAGTGAAAGAACGGTGCCTGGGTAAGTGAAAGGAGGGTGACTGAAGGAGAATGTGTGGAGAGGAGAGAGCAGTAGTGGAGGGCGCAGTTGCAGCGTGGAGGGCGCATTTGCAGCGTGGAGGGCGCAGTTGCGGCATGGGGTGGAGTACGGTGTATGGTGGAGGCAAGACCGTGGAGGGTGGAATATTGGAGGGACTGAAAAAGGAAGTGCCAGAGGGAGACGAGATGGTGGGTGGAGGTTGAGGGAGGTTAGTGGGAGGAGATGAGGGAGAGTGACAGCTAGAGAGCAGCTGAATAGTTGGATGTGTAAGGATAAGATAGATTTGTGGTCTAAGTGTCGGAAAGGCACAAAATCCTTAGCCCAAGTCATCTTGGGGATTTTAGAGTAGGGACTGCCTTGATTGTTATTTGGAGATCGTGTTCTGCCTTTAGTCCGCCACCCTGCCAGAAGATTTTCGATGGAAGTGGTTACTGGTCTCTAGTGACCATCCCAGATGCCTGGTATAGGGAGTGTACGACCATCTGTAGACGAGACAGAGACGCAGCCTTTGGAGAGCACCTTGACTACTATAGCTATATAAACCCTTGATCTGTCTTCGAAGTGTGTACTTGAGGCCATCTGCGACACTGCCTGATGCAGCAATTTATTGTTACCTCAAAGTCATGGGAATTAACCTGCCATCCAGCAAACCTAATATGAATTCAGGTAGCCTACCCACACAGGCATGGACTTGAATAACAGCCGTTCCCAACCCATAACCAATTAACTCCTCATTGTCCCCTTTTCTGCTTCCTGTTCCACTACGTCTACCAACCCACTAAGGACCGTCCAGCAGCATGTCAGCCACTCCTATATTGCTCACAATAGGCTCACCAGTATTTTAGTCCCTCGTCCCATCACGTTGCATGGCCACACCTACCTATGTTTAAAATAAATGTTGTTAGTTTGCAATATTGCATAACCACTTTTGGCACATAATGCATTACGAAATCCCCATGTTCATCTTGCCTAGTATCTCATCAGCGCACAGACAATCTGTTTTAATCAAACCGTCCGCGTTCACAACACTTCTCTCCCTGTGCTCCCACAAGTCCCACACTTGCAGAAACTGTTGCAAATGCTACCAAACTGCACAAGTCTGCTATACAAAGTCTCTCATTATTACTAGTCTACTGTAGAAATGGGTACATCTATACTTAAGATCACAAACTAAACACAAGAGTTGTTTAATGATAATGTTACTTTATAAACAGCAACGGCTGTAAGGAGTTTGCTACTTTAAAAGAAATCCTGGGATGTAACAAGCCAGGAGTT